>NC_133457.1:97801493-98112029 GCF_048565385.1 Saimiri boliviensis | reverse complement strand
AGCTGAGATCATGCCATCGCACTCCAGCCTGGGCAACAGAGCGAGACTCTGTCTCAAAAAAAAATTGAGAGAGAGAGAGAGAGGGAGAGGTAAGTGGAGGCTGGGTACAGTGGCTCACGCCTGTAATCCCAACACTTTGGGAGGCTGAGGTGGGTGAATTGCTTGAGCTCAGGAGTTCAAGACCATTCTGGGCAACATAGCAAAACCCTGTCTCTACCAAAAAAAAAAAAAAAAAAAAAATAGCCAGGTATGGTGGCATGTGCCTGTAATCCCAGCCACTCAGGGAGGCTGAGGTGGAAGGATAGCTGGAGCCTGGGAGACAGAGGCTGCCATGAATCGATATCCAGCCACTGCACTCCAGCCTTGGTGACAGAGCCAGACCCTGTCTCAAAAAAAAAAGAGAGAGACAGATAAGTGGAAAAAATGTTTTTCTACTTTCACACACCACACAACACAACACTTCTGACACCAGATGTGTGAGAGGTTTTTCCCACACACCAGGTGAGGGCTCAGTCCCACACTTTGTGCCAGTCCCACCACCGCAGAGGCCAGTTGCAAGAAATAGGTCATCACCCATTCTTCTGATTGATGGATAGGCTGCAAACTCAGAATCCCACGACTCCTTCCATGAGTTAGGTTAACTTGCTAGGACAGCTCACAGAACTCAGGGAAGCACTTATGTTTACAGGTTTGTTACAAAGCACATTACACAAGACCAATGAATTTCCAGGTGAAGAAATCAACAGGGCAAGGGACGTGGGAGTGAGGGAGCACAGAGCTTCCCTGCCTGCCGGGAGCACCATCCTCCGGGCACCTTCACGTACTCTGTTATCTAGAAGCTCCCTGGACCCAATCCTTTTGGGTTTTTATGGAGGCTTTATTTCATAGGCATAACTAATTACATCAGCGGTCACTGGTAACCCACTCAATCTTCAGTCCCTCTCTCCTTCCTGGAGATACGGGGTGGGGCTGAAAGTTCCAACTCTCTAATCACATGATTGGTTCCCTTGGCAACCAACACCCCTCCTAAGGCTGTTCAGGAACCCCCCCTCCCCCGCACAGAGTCACCTGTAAGAACGAAAGGAACTCCTGTCACCTGAGGAATCCTGAGGGATTTAGGAGCTGTGCCACACACTTCCATTACTCAAGCAATTGCAAAGGTTTTTGGAGCTTTGTGTCCAGAACTGGGATCAAAGACCAAATATCAGAACAAAAGATTCTCCTCACTCCCCTATTGCTCGGGAAATTACAAGATCTTAGGAGCTCTATGTCAGGAACCATAGTCAGAGACCAAATACATATATATTCACTGCAGCCCAGACTGGAGTGCAGTGGTGTGACCTCAGCTCACTGCAGCCTCTACCTCCTGGGCTCAAGCAATCCTCCTGCCTCAGCCTCCCAAGTAGCTGGGACTACAGGTATGTGCCACCATACTCAATTTTTTTTTTTTTTTTTTTAGAAACAGGGTTTTGCCATGTTGCCCAGGCTGGTCTTGAACACTTGAGCTTGCCTCAGCCTCCCAAAGTGCTGGGATTACAGGCGTGTATTCTTATAATATCATATCACAGAGTCCTTCCAGCCTGGAGCCAGGAAAAATCTGACATGCCTGTGGTACTTCAGGTGTTTGTTTGCTTGCTTGTTTGTTTTTCTGAGACACAGTTTCTCTCTTGTCACTCAGGCTGGAGTTCAATGGTGCAATATCGGCTCAATGCAACCTCCGCTTCCTGGGTTCAGGAGATTCTTCTGCCTCAGCCTCCCAAGTAGCTGAGATTACAGGTGCCTGCCACCATGTCCAGCTAACTTTTGTATTTTTAGTAGAGACAGGGTTTCACCATGTTGACCAGGCTGGTCTTGAACTCCTGACCTCATGTGATCCACCCACCTCAGCTTCCCAAAGTGTTGGGGTTATAGGCGTGAGTCACCATACCCAGCTGTACTTCAGGTTTTTAATCCTGAGTCTCAGCAGGTTGGGACAGGCTCTGAGTGTGGGCTCTTACGCTATGCTACCTTCACCATCTTCAAGAATGGGCCGCTGGCCAATACGCCTCCCATGTCAGCCCCCAGCCAGTCTTATCCTGTGGCCAAGCAGAAGTTCTGTTTTAAAATTGAGCGTCTACCATGCCTCAAGCACTTTACCTCCACCATCTCCTTGTAGTCCTACAATAAGCCTAGGTCAGTAATACAGATAGGGAGCTGGGCGTCGGAGAGGTGATAAGACTCTCCCGAGCTGGAATGCGGCAGAGGGAGGACTCCCACCCAGGTCCTCCTGCCTACCTGGGGTGAGGATCTACCTCCTACATCAAGTTTCTCAACAGCCAGAGACAGACCAAAGCCAGGCAGACAGACAGACCGAGACACATTGCCATTGGCATTGCCCTCAGCCTAGGTTGTGAGACCTGCACGTGGTGACATGTTGGCTGGCACAGGGCACACTCACTTCACCATCCCTAGTTCATTCTGTCCTCATTAAACTCTGTGAGAACTGACCACCGTGGCTCATGCCTGTAATCCCAGCACTTTGGGCAGCCAAGGTGAGAGAGTCTCTTGAACCCAGGAGTTCGAGACCATCCTAAGCATTTGGAGACATGTTGTCTCTAAAAAATAATTTTCTAATTAGCTGTAGTCCCAGCTACTCAGGAGGCTGAGGTGGGAGGATTGCTTGAGCCCAGGACTTCAAGACTGCAGTGAGCTATGATTATGCCACTGCACTCCAGCCTGAGTGACAGCACAAGACTCTCTCTTTAAAAAAACCCTCTATGAGGTAGTGCTATTATATATCCTTTATACAGACAAGGAAACTGAGAAAGAGGGGTTGAAATGACTTGCCCCATTTACATGGTGTACAAGAACTTCCAAAGAAGCTTCAGGTGACCCTCAGAGCAGGCTGAGGGGATACAGGCTGGGTGAGACCATAGCCATCCCACGCTGATCTTACCTGTTCTCCTGTGAGATAAATACTGTTTTCCTCTTTCTTTCTTTCAAGATGGAGTTTCACTCTTGTTGCCCAGGCTGGAGTGCAATGGCACAATCTTGGCTCATCACAACCTCCGCCTCCCGTGATTCTCCCGTTTCAGCCTCCTGAGTAGCTAATATTACAGGCATGCACCACCGTGCCCGGCTAATTTTGTATTTTTAGTAGAGACAGGGTTTCTCCGTGTTAGTCATGCTGGTCTTGAACTCCTGACCTCAGGTGGTCCGCCCGCCTTGAACTCCTAAAGTGCTCGGATTACTGGCGTGAGCCACCGCACCCAGCCTCTATTTCCATCTTTCAACAAGTTTATCATGGCATCAATTATAATATGCACCATGATTTTAGTAACACCAAGAAAGAAAAAAATGCTACTGGTTAGAAATATAGCATACCAGCAATTGTAAGATACAGCCTAATTTCAGAGGTGTTAAAGTGAAAAACTCTGCATCTTAGAATGAATACGATATGGTATACTCTCATTTTGCAGATGAGAACACCAAGGGAATGAGAGTTCATGTTTCCTCTAAAGCTATATAGCTAATAAGCAGCAGAACCAGGATTCATATCTGGGTCCTTCTGACTCAAAGCCTGGCTCTGAACCTCCTGTAGCATAATTTGCAAAGTGATGCTGGACAGATTGATTGTTGAACTGGGAATGGTGCTCCCTGGGGGTTGTGCAGTGACCAACCTGAGCAACTGTCATTGTCAGTCCTATATATTTGTTCCTCTTGGTACAGCTAAGGTGGTAGGGTTAGGATGGTGAAGAACATTCCAGGAGGACCGGGGGTGTACCACAAGCTAAGGCACTACAGTAGGAACAGTCATGAGGTGTATGGCTAGGAAGTAGCCTGATTGTGGCCGAGCTGTGCCCATGCCATTGCACTCCATTCTCACTCAGAGAACGAGCAGGAATATCTTGATAAACAGAGGCTGGGGGGACCACATTTCAGTTAGAAGGAACAGCAGAAACAAATTCTTGGTAAGAAATCAGGGAACAGTCACAAGCTGGGTTTCTTGGGAAGCAGAGTTGGATGGAGATGAGTGTGCAGGATGTTTATGGGGCATGCTGTTGTGCTCACACCTGTGATGGGAGGGGACAGAGACAGGATTGGGCCGAGGCAGTGGTGGGGCTGCAGCATCTCATTGAAGCTTCTGCTGACTCTGGGAGGAGCTCTCCAGTTGGGATAACCCTTTGGAGTTGACCTGAACTAGGGCAAGTGGACCGGCTCTCTGTACTCCTGTTTTGGTCAGTTGTTGGATGAAGGCTGCCTCTGGAAGGAGGCATGACCTTGGGACGAGACCGTTTTCTTCTCCTGTGGCAATCTCCAAAGAAGGCTAATAGCTGAGGGCTGTCTTCTGGCAGCATTCCCAGAAGCCATGGGAATAAATCCTTCATTTCTGTCTTAGTCCATTTGCACTGCTGGAACAAAAAACCTGAGACTCAGTAATTTATTAAAAAAAAAAAAAAATTACCTCTCATCGTTCTGGAGGCTGAGAACTCCAAGATCAAGGTGCCAGCAGATTTAGTGTCTGGTGAGGGCTGCTCTCTACTTCCAAGATGGCGCCTGGACTGTTGCATCCTCCAGAGAGGACAAACACCTTGTCCTCACATGGCAGAGGGAATGAATGGGGTGAACACACGCCCTCAAGCCTTTTTGTAAAGCACTAATTCCATCCATGAAGGCAGAGCCCTCATGGTCTAATCACCTCTTAAAGGCCTCACCTCTTAGTACTATTGCATTGGAGATTAAGTTTTAACATGAATTTTGGAGCGGGCATAAACATTCAAACCATAGCAATTCCCAGGCTGGGCGCCGTGGCTCACGCCTATAATCCCAGCAATTATAGGGAGGCCAAAGTGGAGGGATCACCTGAGGTCAGGAGTTCTAGACCAGCCTGACCAACATGGAGAAACCTCATCTCTACTAAAAAATACAAAATTAGCTGGGCATGGTGGTGCATTCCTGTAATCCCAGCTACTTGGGAGGCTGAGGCAAGAGAATCGCTTGAACCCAGGAGGTGGAGGTTGCAGTGAGCAGAGATTGTGCCATTGCACTCCAGCCTGGGCAACAGAGTGGGAATCTGTCTTAAAAAAAATTATATATATATATATATACACATACACACATATATATGTATACATATATATGTTTATGTGTGTGTGCGTGTTTGTTGCAAATTTAAAAATAAAATGCATGATAAGAGTAGCATAAGAGGAATTGAGAGTACATTATTATAAGGTTCTTACACTACATGTAAAGTGGTATTATTTGAAGGTAGACTCTGACAAATTAAATATGTATATTGAACCCTTGGACAACCACTAAAGCCACCACAGTCACTCTCTCAACAGATATTTCTTGAGTATATGTAACGTACCAGAGGATCCAGTGGGTTCATGGAGACAAACCCCTGTCACAAAGTTGGTACCGAGGAGGCACCAATGATTTTGAGGTAGCTTGTCCCGCAGTCTTAGCCCTTCCTCCTTTCTGGAGTCTTCAGGTTATGGAGGATGCATGAAGGGTTAAGTGCAATGGGACCCAGGGCAGAGGACAAAAGTATATTGAACTCCTTTTTCAAGATGACGTCAGGACTTATTAAGGGGCAGCCAGACCAGCTCTTCTACCTCCACTGGGCCCCCTGTAAATAAGCAGGTGAGGAGTTGTGAGGAGGTCTTTGGAGTTGAGTGTCCCAGCCTGAGGAGAAGGCAGGTGGTGCTAAGGCTTGTCCCTCCCCTGGGAAAGGGAAGGACTCTCACTTCCCCAATTCGAGCCAAATGCAGGGGGTTCCAAGGGAAATCTCAGAAAGCAGGTCTGCATTTAGGAGAGTCCAGCACCTCATTCTCCAGTTGGGGGTCTGCCTAGGCTCCCCTGCTCTTGTGCCTCTCTTTTTGGGGAGAAGAATAATGAATGAACTATGAAGAAATACGGGCTGGCAGAAAGGACACGCAGAACAGCCCACACCCCAGCAACTGGGCAACAAGGGAGTGGGAGGTTTCTGGGAGCCAAGGGGGCATCATGGGAGGGAGACAGCTTGCTGCTCCTCCAGCAAAGAGGCCTGCTGACCAGGTGAGGGAGCCCAGAGGAAAACAGGCAGGAAGGGGGAGCTGTGCGAGACAAAGAAAGCATGCGGAGTCGGCTGTGGGAATGCAGGGATAAGAGGCCTCCAAGGATTCCCCGAAGGACCTGCACCCCATGCCAGAGCCACTGTCTGGCCCTGATGACACAGAAATCCCTGGTGGCCAATCAGGGATGGCCTGAGAGATGGCATTGGCTGCAAGAGCAAGAGCGGGGTGGGGGTGGGGGGGTTCTCCAACAGGAAGCTATTAGGAGAGAGAGAGAGAGAGAGAGAGAGAGAGAGAGCGCGAGAGCGAGAGAGCGCTTTTCCCTGTGCCCTCCCTCCTCCATGTTAACCCAGAAGCCAGATGGGACTTTCAACTGGATCAAACTGGCCTGGACACCCTCATGCTCCAGTGTGGTCGGTAGTCCATGCAACCCATGAAGGGACAGGGAAGACAGAACATGGGTGATGGCAGCAATTGGAGAAGAAAACTACCCAGGGAGCTCAGTCCATCCAATAAACCAGAGACACCGAGAAATTAACCTAAGGCCAGACCATTCACTTTCACCCCCGTTTTTCTTGTTGGCTTTGAAATCTCTTTATTCCCCATCATCGTTCTTTTTAAAGACACAACTTCCACAGGGACAAGAGAGATTTGCTATTATGGGTTGAATTGCTCTCTCTAAACCCCTCCCAAAAAAAAAGATATGGACCTCAGAATGTGATCTGATTTGAGAATCGTGTCCTTGCAGGTATAATTAGTTAAGATGAGGTAATCCTTGAGTAGAGAGGGACCCTAATCTGATAGCACTGTGTCCTAAGAAGACAGCCATGTGGCTGGGTGTGATGGCTCACGCCTGTAATCCCAGCACTTTGGGAGCCTGAGGCAGGCAGATCATGAGGTCAGGAGTTCGAGACCAGACATGGTGAAACCCCCATCTCTACTAAATATACACAAATTAGCCAGGCATGGTGGCACGTGCCTGTAATCTCAGCTACTCAAGAGGCTGAGGCAGGATAATTGCTTGAACCTGGGAGGCAGAGGTTGCAGTGAGTTGAGATCGCACCATTGCGCTCCAGGCTGATCAACAAGAGCAAAACTCTGTCTCTAAAAAAAGAAAAGGAAAGGAAAAAAGAAGACAGCTATGTGAAGTCAGGGAGAATGCCCTGTGATGAAGAGGCAGAGACTGGAGTTCTGTATCTGCACACGAGGAATGCTGAGGATTGTCGAGAAACCACCAGAAGCTAGGAACAGGCAGGGAAGGATCCCCCTAGGAAGAGCCGGGAAGATTTCAGAGGGCGCGGGCCTGGCCCATGCCTTGATTTCAGACTTTTGGCCTCCAGCACTGACAGATTACACTCCTGTTGCTGTAAGCCAGTTTGTGGTACCTTGTTACGGCAAAGATGGTTCAAAGTCTGCCTGAAAAAGAGGCAGCTGGCACAGCCCTGGAGGAGGAGCCGGATTAGGTGGGAACATTGTGCAATTAGAAATAATGAATAAGGACTAACATTTATTGCTCAAGAAGTGTGCCTACTATATGCCAGGCCCCGTTAATACACAAAGCCCTGTATGTGTATTAACCTAAGAAAGTAAGTACCATTATAACCCTATTTTACAGATGAAGAAATGAAGGCACAGACACGTGATGTGATTTGCCCAAAGTCACACAGCTAGTAATTATTAGGATGAGAATTTGAACCCAGGCTCTCTGGCTCCCAAGCTGAGGATCTTAATCACCATATCATCTGCCTCCACAAAATAAGTTAGCAATCAGTGTTACACCAGGGCCTCTATAAAATACTGCGGGTCACTTTGGGAGGCTAAGGCAGGCAAATCACTTGAGGTCAGGAGTTTGAGACCAGCCTTGCCAACATGGTGAAACCCCCATCTCTGCTGAAAATGCAAAATTAGCTGGGTGTGGTGGCGGGCGCCTGTAATCCAGCTGCTCAGGAAGATGAAGCAGGAGAAGCGCTTGAGCCCAGGAGGCGGAGGTTGCAGTGAGCTGAGATTGTGTCACTTCACTCCAGCCTGGTGGCAGAGTGAGACTCCATCTCAACAACAAAAAAAAAAATTGAGGGAGTATTTTATACTCTATAAAATACTACATGTATATATATGTATGTATGCATGTGTGTACACACACACAAATACATATATGATAGATTTGCTATTATCGATTGAATTGGTCTCTCCATTCCCATGTGAATGGATGGATGGATGGATGGATAAATAGATAGATAGATAGATACAGAGAGAGAGAGAGAGATAGGGTCTCACTCAGTCACCCAGGCTGGAGTGCTGTGGTACAATCGCAGATCCCGGCAGCCCAGACCTCCTGGACGTAAGTAGTGCTCCCACCTCGGTCTCCCACAATGCTGGCATGCCCTGGCCTGTGTTCTCATCTGTAAAGTGGGAGTGAATCACCCACCACGTCACAGGGCGTAATGTGCTGGTCACGTGTCTGGCACAGAAGGAACTCACTGATGTTCTGACCCCCATTGGGGGGCTGGGAAAACTCATATTCTGCCCACTGCTCTCCCTGTTCTCTGTGCCTGGCAGAGTTTATTCTGATTTCCATCTGCAAAGAGATTCTTCTTCCCCCTGTCCCAACACCTCTGGGAGACCCAAGCACACTCCTGACAGGGACGCCAGGTGTGGGTTTCTGAGGGCAGCTCAGAGGCACAGCCAGCTTGGAACAGGCACAGTCAGCCATCTGCTGAGCCTGCAGGCTGTGTGCATGACCTCTGCCGTGAAGCGGACACGGTCATAGGCTAAGATGCGGGACGGGATGCCTGTGCGCGAGCGCCCAGCTGTCCACGTACATGTCTGAGCACACGTGGGCACATTCACACATGTGCTTGTGAGCACTGGGGGATCTTCATATGACATTCTCTGCTTTGTGGAATTAGCATTTGCTCATTCATCCTGTGAATATTTGTGCTTGTTTTGTTTTGTTTTGAGACAAAGTTTCTTTCTTGTTGCCCAGGCTGGAGTGCAATGGCACAATCTCCAGATCTTGACTCACTCCAGCCTCCACTTCTCGGGTTCAAGTGATTCTCCTGCCTCCTGCAGGCATGCGCCACAATGCCCAGCTAATTTGTTATACTTTCAGTGGAGAAGAGGTTTCACCATGTTGGCCAGGCTGGTCTCAAACTCCTGACCTCAGGTAATCCACTCGTCTCAGCCTCCCAAAGTGCTGGGATTACAGGTGTGAGCCACCGCCCCCGGCCCATCCTGTGAATATTTATTGAGTACCGACTATGTGCCAGGCTCTGTTGTAGAAGCTGGGGCTACACCCGTGAGCAAGACAATTAAATTACTTGCCCTTGTACGGGGACGCAGAAAGTAAACAAGGTCATGTCAGAGAGTGCAATGGAAGAAATGAAGCTGAGGTATAGTCAGCTCAGGCTGCAGAACAAGATACCCCAGACTGGGTGGCTTAAACCAGCAGTCCCCAACCTTTTTGGCCACCAGGGACTGGCTTTGTGGGAGACAGCTTTTCCACAGATGGTGGGGGGATAGTTTCAGGATTATTCGTGTTACATTTATTGTACACTTTATTTCTGTTATTTATTACACTGTAATATGCAATGAAATAATTGTATGACTCACCATCATGTAGAATCTGTGGGAGCCCTGAGCTTGTTTTTCTGCAATGAGATGGTCCTACCTGGGAGTCATGGGAGACGGTGACAGATCATCAGGCATTAGATTCTCACAAGGAGCGCTCAGCCTAGACCCCCCGCACGCGCAGTTCACAGTAGGGTTCACATTCCTATGGGTATATAATGCCGCCGCTGATCGGACAGGAGGCAGAGCTCAGGCAGCAATTCGACTGATGGGGAGTGGCTGTAAATACAGATGAAGCTTTGCTCACTCACAGGTCACCAGTACTGGTCCACGGCCAGGGGGTTGAGGACCCCTGGCTCAAATAACAGCAATTTATTTTCCCACAGTTCCGGAGGCTGCAAGTCCAAGATCACGGCGCTGGTGGGGTTTCCTCCGAAGCCTCCCTCCTTCTCTTTTCTCCCCATGTCCTCACACGGCCTTGCCTCTGTGCACACTCACCCCTGGTGTCACTTCTCCCTTTTAAAAAGGACACCACTCAGATTGGATTAGGACCCAGCCCTACTGGCCTCGTTTTGACTTATTCACCTCTTTAAAGACCTGATCTCCTTACCTCAGACATTCTGGGGTACTGGGGGTTAGGGCTTCAAACTATAAACTTTGGGAAGGGCACAGTTCTGCCCATAACTGCTAGGAAAGGAATGAAGTGGGTGGTTTCTTTTAAGAGATGGGATCCCACTCTGTTGCCCAGGCTGGTCTTGAACTCCTGGCCTCAATTGATCTTCCTGCCTTAGCCTTCCAAAGTTGGCAGGAGTGGGTGGGATATTTTAGTCAAGGTGGTCAGGGAAGGCCTCTTGGAGGAGGTATCATTTGAGCTGAGGTCTAATCAGGAGATCTGGGGAAAAGAGGGTCCAAGCAGAGGAAAACGTAAGAACAAAGGTCCCGAGGTGGGATCACGTTGGAGGTCTTCGAGGGGAAAGAAGGCCACACTGGCTGGATGTGAGGTTGGGGGCCATGGCAGGATGGTGTCAGCAGGGCTTTGTAGGCCACAGAAAGGAGTCTGGATTTTATGCAATCCTTCTCCTGTTTCAGTAGAGGCTGTGGGATGTGGTAAGAGGTGCTGGGACATGGTGACGAACCTGATGCATCGTCCCCACTGCCCCCACTACAGCTCCGATCCCTGCCCACGCACTCCCAGCCGGGCAGGCAGATAAGGAGAGGATTTAATGTACTGTGATCATTCCTGAGGCAGACGAGGTCAGGGAGACCTTGGGACCCAAAGTGCTAGCTCTGCCTGAACTAGTTAGCTCAGTGTCTCTGGCGAGGCTGCTGGACTCATGACTTGAGATGAAGAAGCAGAACCGTATCCCAGGCAGAGAGAACTGTGTGGCCTAAAGCTGGAGAAATGAAAGGGCTGCCGGTGAGCTCGGGTGGGTGGGGGATATGGGACAGGGCATCAGCAGCACCTGCCACGCAGATATCCACCACCTGGGAGCTGGCTAAGGAAATGATGGTCAAGCCGTATGGTAGAATATTCTGCAGCTGTACCATCGAATGAAGCAGCCTTCTCTCTGAAGATACGAAAAGATTTCCAAGATGTATTAAGTGCAAAAATTAAAGCATAGAACCACATTCCTGATAAGCTACCATTTGTATAAAAAGCATGTGTGGAGGTGGTAAATAAGACTACGTATTTGTCTTATTTACATTTGCATAAAGAAGCTGGAAGGATACACAGGAACTAAGACACGTGGCGGGTGATGGAGACTAGGCAGTGAGGAAGATGCGGGAGTTCGACTTGTTTCACTGTGTGCCTTGTGAATGGTGTTTTGTTTTGTTTTTTTTTTTTGAGATGGAGTCTCACTCTGTCACCCAGGTTGGAGTGCAGTGGCATGATCTTGGCTCACTGCAACCTCCGCCTCCCAGGTTCAAACGAGTCTCCTGCCTCCTGAGTAGCCTCCTGAGTAGCTGGGATTACAGGCGGCCACCACCACGCCCAGCTAATTTTTTGTATTTTTAGTAGAGACGGTGTTTCACCATGTTGGCCAAGCTGGTCTCAAACCCCTGACCTCAAGTGATCCACCCGCCTCGGTCTCCCAAAGTGCTGGGATTACAGGTGCGAGCCACCACAAGCAGTCCTGAATGCAATTTTTGAAACCCATAATCATGAAACTCATTCTTAAAAATGGAAGAGCTAGAGTACAGCAAATGTGGTGTAGGAGCTGAGGTCACCAGGGCTGAGGTTGCTGTCACAGTATAAAAAGACACATATCGTGACTATGAGATTAACAAGAGCCATAGGACCCGCTTAAGCATCTCACAGGCCGGATACCAGGTGTCACTTAGCAGCTGATGCAGCCTGGCCCCAGGATTTCCATCACTGCCCAGGGGATTTCCAGGAAACAAGACCACCTCAGCACAGATGCAACTTTCATAAACCTTGAAACAAAGCTTCCCCTTACAAGAATAGCTTAAACTTTTTTTTTGAAAGAAACACCTGGCAACTAATCTAGACTGAACCCAGGCCTAAGAAAGGGAGAAAGATCCCCCAAACTCTGAGAATGGTCTCTAGACAGGGATCCTCCTAGTCAGCTGGTCCTCTGACCCCCTAAGTGTGTCTGGCCCATGTCATTGCTGTCTGTCTCGTAACAGCACAGCCAGAATAAATCGCTTGAGGCTGTGCATGGTGGTTCATGCCTGTAACTCAGAACTTTGGGAGGCAGAGGCAGGAAGATGGGTTGAGGCCAGGAGTTCAAGACCAGCCTGTGCAACATAGTGAGATCCCATCTCTTAAAAAAAAAAAAAAAAAGGATAAACCATTTGAACATCAGACAGTATCTAAGACTCATCTGTGACACGAATCAACCAAAGAGGAGAAGCCGCCCCTGGGGAAGGTGGCCCCTAGGACCACCTGAACACAACAGCTGCTTATGATTTGGGCAGTAGGGAGCCATGGAAGGGTATAAAGGTGGGGAGGAAGTGTGTGATGTGATCAGACTTGTGAGCAGCCAGTGTGGAGAGTGATTCACAGGAGGCAGCATGGAGGAGGCAGGTGTGACCATCCAGCTAGTGCCTGGCCACTGATCCAGAGCAGAGCACTGGAGGGGGAAGGGACAGTAGAAGGTAGAGCTCATGTGGCTCCACTGCCAGGCGGTGATGCCAGACTGCTCCTTCCCCTAGGAAGAGAGGTGGATATCAAGCCTCAAGCCCCGCGCAGCCACGCTGATAAATCACCGCTGGCCAGTCATTACTCTTCCCACGTGCAGCCCCCTAATTGCTAAGAGATGAAGTAAGTGTCTGAGGCTGCCCTCTTTCCATGGCAGACAAATGCCTGTCTGAGCAAAAGCCAGAGGGAACAGGACAGATGGGGTCCTGTTCAGCTTCCCTGCTCCCAAGCCCTTGCTGCTCCTGTGGGCTTTGGGAAACCAACAAGGGCTCGTGTTTAACGAGGCTGCCTGCTCATCCATCACGCAAGGCCCGTGCACTGTGATGACAGCCGCTGCCAAAGATGAGATCCAGGTCAGGGTCCCCAAATCAGAGCAGGGTGAGGGTGGGGCAGGCTCAGGGCAGTCAAACCCAGGCTGTGTAAATCACCACACCTCTCCAGGCTGTGATTTTCTCACCAAAATGGGGATCATGTTTTATGAGGCAGACATTGCATGTTAACAACTCTACAGCCGCTTGCTCTACTTCTTTATGAGGAGAATCACATTGTTTTCAGGATGGGATGAATGGTATCACCAAAAAAACGTACTCATCCAGCTTCCCTTGCAGCAGGGGCCACCATGCGACAAGAGATAAGACATAAGGCCGGGTGTGGTGGCTCATGCCTGTAATTTCAACACTTTGGTAGGTTGAGGCAAGAGGATCGCTTGAGCCCAGGAGTTTGAGACCAGCCTGGGCAACATAGCATGACCTGTCCCTACAAAAAAAAAAAAAAAAAAAAAAAAAAAAGAAGAAAATTGCTGGGCACAGTGGCTCACACCTATAATCCCAGCACTTTGGGAGGCCGAGGTTGGCATATCACCTGAGGTCAGGAGCTCAAGACCAACATGGTGAAACCCTATCTTTACTAAAAATACAAAATTAGCCAGGTGTGGTAGTGCACGCCTGTAATCCCAGCTACTCGGGAAGCTGAGGCAGGAGAATGACTTGAACCCAGGAGGTAGAGGTTGCAGTGAGCCAAGATTTCGCCATTGCACAGCCTGGGCAACAAGAGTGAAACTCTGTCTCAAAAACAAAAAAAGTTATCTATGCATGGTAGCACACACCTGTAGTCCCAGCTACTCAGGAGATCGACGTAAGAGGATCACTTGAGCCTGGGAGGTTGAGGCAGCAGTGAGCTGTGATCATACCACTGCACTCCAGCTTGGGTGATGGAGTGAGACCCTGTCTCAAAACAAAGAAGCAAACAAAAGACAGGAGCCATGGAAACATTTGTAGATGAGATGCCTGGAAATACGACAAGAGGATCAAAGCCGCACCCCAAGAGTGCTGAAGTGTCAAGATCAAAGGTGTCCAAGTCCCTGGCAGCTTGATGGAGCCACTAAGTCTCCTGGGGCTGCCATATCCAGACTTCTGAATAGTCTCTGTGAGGATGAAAGGCAAGGCTCCAGGCCCTGCCAGAGCCTCGAGCTGAAACCAGGCTCCCTACATCAGGAAAAAGCTGAACATCAGCTGTTTCTTCCTGGGACTGGAAAAACTGCCCAGTAACCTTGGGCTGCAGCCTGGAAGTGGGTGTCTTGCCCTGGACCATAGAAAGAAAATGTCACCCAAGATAAACTGAAAAACAAAACAAAAAGAAAGAAACTCAATAGGCGGGATTGACAGTAGCCTATTATCTTCATGTACTGGGACCGTCATAATAAAATATAGTAGAGTGGCTTAAGCCACAGCGATTTATGAACTTTCAGTTCTGGAGGCTGAAGTCCCAGATCAAGGTGCCAGTGTTTGGTTTCTTCGGAGGTCTCTCTCTTTGGCTTGCAGCCAGCCACCTCCTCACTCTGTCCTCACATGGCCTCCCCTGGGCATGCTCATCCTTCCTGCTCCTTGGCGCATCCGCATTTCCTTTTCTGGGGACACTGGTCAGATTGCATTAGGGGCCACCCATTTGCATTAAATGACAGCCTCATTTTAACTTCATCACCTCTTCAAAGGCCCTATCTCCAATATAGTCACACTCAGAAGTATTGGGGACTATAGAACACCTATCAGAAGTGTTCGCCTAGAATACAGCACACAGAGAGATTAAAAAAATGTGAAATATAAAGGAGAAGTTAAGATGGAGGATGAAATGAAATGATCCATTATATATCTAATAGGATGTACGACAGGAATAAGAATTCCAATAAGAGATAGTAAGAGAATGTGGGAAAAGCAACATATGAAACTATAATAGGGGCCAGGCATGGCCCAGAACTTTGGGAGGCTGAGGTGGGCAGATCACGTGAGGTCAGGAGTTTGAGAACAGCCTGGCCAACATGGTGAAACCCCATCTCTACTAAAAAATACAAAAATTAGCCGGGCCTGGTTGCAGGCACCTGTAATCCTGGCTACTTGGGAGGCTGAGACAGGAGGCGGAGGTTGCAGTGAGCCAAGATTGCGCTACTGCACTCCAGCCTGGGTGACAGATTGAGACTGTCTCAAAAACACAAAAAGAAAATATAAGAATTTTTCAGAATTGAAGAAAGCTCTGGCTTCACAGAGCAAAGCCACAGTTCAAAGTGGTATAAAAACAATCTAGGCTGAGTGCAGTGGCTCAAACATGTACTCTCAGTGCTTTGGGAGGCCAAGGCAGGAGGATCACTTGAGTCCAGGAGTTCAAGACCAGCATAGACAATATAGGGAGGCTCTGTCGCTACAAATAATTTAAAAATTAGCCAGGTATGGTGGCATGTGCCTGTGGTGCCAGCTACTTGGGAGGCTGAGGCAGGAGGATTACCCAAGTTCAGGAGGTGGAGACTGCAGTGAACCATGATCATGCCACTGCAATCCAGTCTGGGGTGACAGAGAGAGATCCTGTCTCAAACACAAACAAACAAAATCTATACTTATGCATGCAGTTGGACAACTTTAAGGGTGAAAAGAAAACTTTCTTTTTTTTTTTTTGAGATGGAGTCTCACTCTGTCGCCCAGGCTGGAGTGCAGTGGTGCAATCCCAGCTCGCTGCAACCTCTGCTTCCTGAGTTCAAGCAATTCTCCTGCCTCACCCTCCCAAGTAGCTGGGACTACAGGTAAGCATCACCACAGCCAGCTAATTTTTGTATTTTTAGTAGAGACAAGGTTTCATCATGTTGGCCAGGCTGGTTCTGAACTCCTGACCTCAGGTGATCTGCCCATCTTGGCTTCCCAAAGCGCTGAGATTACAGGCATGAGCCACCACACCCAGCCAAGAGAAAACTTTTAAAGCTGCCAGAAAGGTGGGAAAGACAGATTCCCTTCAAATAAACAATTAGACTAAAAAATAGACTTCTAATTAGCAACAATAGGAGCCAGAAAATAGTAGAATAATATCTCTAAAACACAATGAAAAAATACTTGTCAGCCTAAAATTCCATACATAGCTAAACTGTCATTGAAGAGTGAGATCAAAACAATTTCTAGGCCGGGCATGGTGGCTCATGTCTGTAATCCCAGCACTTTGGGAGGCTGTGGTGAGTGGATCACTTGAGGCCAGTCAACATGTCGAGACCCCTTCTCTGCTAAAAATACAAATATTAGCCAGGTACAGTGTCACAAGCCTGTAGTCCCAGCTACTCAGGATGCTAAGACATGGAGAAACCCCGGTCTCTACTAAAAATACAAAATTAGCCAGGTGTAGTGGCGCATGCCTGTAATCCCAGCTACTTGGGAGGCTGAGGCAGGAGAATGGCTTGAACCCAGGAGGCAGAGGTTGCAGTGAGCCAAGATCATGCCATTGCCCTCCAGCCTGGGAAACGAGAGTGAAACTCCATCTCAAATACATATATATATTTCCAGACATACATGATTTAGAGTTTACTACCCATAGGCCCTCACTGAAAGATTAACGGATGCACTTCAACAAGAAGGAAAATGATTAAGGAGATAGAGAAGTGAATCCCATGTAGGTCATGTTATTTGAGCCTTTGATCAAGTTCAACCTGAAGATACTCCTGGACTTTTCAGTTTCAGGTGCCCACAAGTCCCACTTCATTGAGGGGGGGAGGGGAATGAGTTAGAATGTTCTGTCACTTTCAACCAAAAGGGCCCTGATTGACACCACAGCTCTCCCATGGATGTTAACTAAATCAATAAGATTGGTTCCCCCAGCTTGGAAAACAACAGAGGTAAATAAATATGTGTTAAATACATGAAACATGGTCCCTGTCTTTGTGAATCATGGAATCTCATAACCATTGATCAGGAGAGTTCTGAAGACATTGAATCTTGGACTCTGTCCCCACCTGTGACATCCTGGTTTATCTGATCTTTGGAACCAAGACCCAGCCCATCTAGTGTATGATTACCTTCCTGTTTATAATCCCCACATCACCCCCCCCACACACACACACATGCACACATGCACGTGCACAAACACATGCACATGTGCGCACACACACGCACATGCACACATGCACACACACGTGCACATGTGCACACACACATACGCACACACTCCTATTAAGCTCACTCTCCCAGCCAGGGCCTGTGCCCACAACAGCCTCACAGCCCCTGCTCTGTTCCCTAGGAAGGGACAGTTCCCCCAGAAGAGAGGAAGAACACTCTCTCCTGAAAGGAGGAAGTGCCAGTGGCAAAGCAGGACCTGCCCCCACAGGTCTCTTCCTACAGGCAGGTGAGGCTGTGCCCAGCCTTCCCTTCTCTCTGCCTGCACCTGTCAGCCTAGACCCAGCTCTTCACAGCCCCACCATCACCCCGTCAAGGAACATGAAGAAGCCTGAAGCCTTCTCACTTCCTTTTTATATATATACAGACAGGGTCTCACTCCGTCACCCAGGCTGGAGTGCGGTGGCACAATTATAACTCACTGCAGCCTTGAACTCCTGGGCTCAAGCGATCCTACCACCTCAGCCTCCCAAGTCATGAGGACTACGGGGGTGCACCACCATGCCCAATTAATTTTTTTAAAATTTTGTGGGTTGGGTGCTGTGGCTCACACCTGTAATCCCAGCACTTTGGGAGGCCGAGGTGGGTGGATTGCCTGAGCTCAGGAGTTCAAGACCAGCCTGGGCAACATGGCGAAACCCCATCTCTACAACAAATAGAAAAAACTAGCTGGATGTGGTGGTGCAAACCTGTGGTACCCACTACTTGAGAGGCTGAGGTGGGAGGATCACTTGAGCCTGGGAGGTGGAGATTGTAATCAGCTGAGAACACGCCACTGCCCTCCAGTCTGGATGACAGAGTGAGGCCCTGTCTCAAAAAAAAAAAAAAAAAAAAAAAAAAAAATTGGAATAGGATCTCACTATGTTGCCCAGTCTGGTCTATG
Source organism: Saimiri boliviensis (assembly GCF_048565385.1). NCBI lineage: Eukaryota > Metazoa > Chordata > Mammalia > Primates > Cebidae > Saimiri > Saimiri boliviensis. The sequence goes on along the minus strand of NC_133457.1, from coordinate 98,093,963 downwards.
AACTCCTGGCCTCAAGTGATCCTCCTGCCTCAGCCTCCCAGAGCACTGGAATCATAGGCATAAGTCACCATGCCTGGCCCTTTCTACCTCTTAAACACACATTCCCCCATCATTACTGTTTCCAGGATATCTACTATGGCCTAGATGCTTGACACCATTTTTCCTTGAATCAATATCTCCTTAGTCAACAACCCTGGGAGTTTTGAGAGCTTTTACAGAGGAGGAACTGAGGCCCAGAGAGAGGAAGGGACTTGCTCAAAGTCCCTCAGCTACTAAGTTGAGGATCCAAGATTTCAACCCAGAGACACAGAGGAGGATTTCACACGTCTGTTTGAAGCCAAAGCCCAGGAGAGAGATTTCTCGCAGAAGCTACTTCTCACAAACAGCCTTTCTGGAAAAGCAATGAAGATTCGGGGTTTTTAGGATTTTGGCCAGACCTTGGCCCTCCCGGTTGGCTCAGAGTGAGGTATTTGAGAGTGAAATTGTTCCTGTTCTTCCTCCGCCACTTCCTAGGCTCCCAGCTGCCGGCCACAGCTCTGGCAGCCGAGGTTGCATAAACCCTCTCATCTAATTAAAAAATAAAATCAAAGAAGGAAAACTTTTTATTATACTTTCCTAATGGTGGAAAATAGTTTCAGACATAAAAAGGCATTCAGCTGGCTACTTCCCAGGCATCAAAAATTAACAGCCACTACATTTTATTCCGAGGAATTAATGGAAAATTTTACATGGTGGTGTAAAATGCAGGGGACAAGATGAAGGACATGATTCTTCATTGAACAGCTCAGCCCCCCGCTTGCAGCAAAGACGCTGTTTTGGCCGCCTGCTCTGAGGAGGAACCATGGGTTCACAGGGGGCCAAGTAGGTTATGTGGGGGATGGAGGGGAGAGGTGGGGGGAATTGGGTACCACCTCCAGGGAGGCTTCTGAACCCCCCCCCCCATTTGCAGACACCTCCAAACCCTGGCCTCTTCAAATTGTCATCTTCCCTGCAAGATCCCTTTGCCCTGAATGATTGCAGATGGTCAAAACTTCAGACCCAGGGGCAGGAAGCCTGGGTTCTAGTCCTGGTTCTGCCTCGGTCTCTCCATCTGCCAAATGGTCACTAGAGCTCTGGGATCCCTCTGAATCCTGATGTAAAACAAACTTGGTCTGTGTCCTCTCCTAAAACTATGAGCAAGAGCCTGGGCTTTCAAGCTGAGCAGACCTGGGTCTGAATCCAAGCTTGGCCACTCATTAGCTCCATGGCCTCAGGCAAGTCACTTCTCTGAGCCTCAGTCTCTACCTCTTTAAAATGGGGACAATAAGACACCCCCTGGAGGGCTGTGTGATGTTGACATCAGTTTTTCCCGTCTTCTCTAGCTCCGGGGGCCCCCAAGTGAACCCCAGCAACACGGACCCAAGCTCCTTTTCTTGGTTTCTTCTTTCCACAAAAGAGTTTATCCCGAAACACGCCAGTTAGCAGTGAACACCGTACAGGCACCTCCTGGGGCTAGCGAAGAGGAGGGTTCACATCACTCACCTGACAGCAAACCCCTGGCAAGCCCTTTGGACCACACTGGAAGGAGAAATCAGTTCCTCCCTGCGGAGTGGGATGGAGTGGGCAGGGAGCAGAGAGGAGCTTTTAAAAACATAATTGGAGCATATCTGGGAAAAAGGCAATGTGCAATTCACGGTTATGATGTCTGTGCTTTTTCTTTAAAATGTTCCTGAATCCAAATTTTAAGTTTTTAAGTATACTTATTTTTAAATAAACATTTACATGTTTAATCATATTGGCAATTAAGTTATGCCAGGGGCTGTAAGCGCGGGGTGAAGCCCCCCTCCTCTTTGGCTCTGTCCACTCCGTGGCCTCGGGGGCCCCCTTGCCAGCCACGTCCTTGCTCCTTCTCCCGCCTGGACCTTTCTCCAGCTCTCAGGTGCTGCAGCCCCCTGGGCATCTCCGCTGATGCTCCATGTCCCACTTGGAGGCCCAACATTGAGCACAGCTGCTCCCCCCGCCAACTCTTCCTCTGCATCTCCACCAGATGCCCAGTTGTGAGCCAGGGTACTGGGCGCCATCCCAGCCACCTCCCTACTCCAATAAATGCCCCATGGACCCACCTCTAGGGCCTCAGTTGGGTCTATCACCTGCTCTCCAGATCTGCCACCCACCCCAGCTACCACCCCGTGCCTGGAGCTCTGGCTCAGCCAGCAGACTCACCGTCTGAGAGTCCCGCGTGGCAGGCTAAAATCCTGCCGCCAAGCCTCTGCTCTCCCCACGCCCTCTCCCTGGCCTGCCCTTCCCTCTCTTCATTTCTCCACCTCATGTGCCCCGCCTCATCTGAACCTCACACCTCACTCATGTATAGACCCTCTGCAGATGACCCTCCAGCCTGGCTCAAGCAATCAACTGCCTTCAGAAACACAGGATGGGCACCTGATGTGTGCTGAGGACATGGCATTGAGCCCCTGCCCTCAGGGAGTGCCCAGTCTAATGAAAAGGACAGACACAGGCAACTAAAATCCTGTTTTGCTGATGCTGGGATGAAGGGTGCATACAGGACTGGATAGAAGAACCCCCCACACAGCTGGGAGATCAAGAACAGCTTCCTGGAGGAGGTGGGGTTTCCATCAGGCCTCAGAGGAGGAGGACATATTCGGCCCACACAGTGGCACAGAGCACAGCCTTGGGAAAGGCCTGGGATCACCTGACCCAGTCTCAAGCTATCTCCTCCCGGTGGCTCCTTTGCCATAAACCTAGGCTGGGAGCATTTCCAATTCTTTGGAGCACTGCCCAGAGGAAAACTCTCTAGGAGGATGAAGATTTATTTATTTGATTGTAAAGTGAAAGCCAGACCAAGGCTGGGCATAAAGAAAAGGGATAATAAAGAGCGGGCAGAGGACAGCACCCTGCACCCCGGGGAACCCTGAGCCAGCCTGTCAAGCTTGCAGCCTGAGGACTCTGAGCCGACCCTCCCCTCGGCTCAGTGCTCCTCCAATAAAGGTCCTGCCACAAACACATAGCAAGCGCCTCCTGTTTGCCAGCCGTGTGCCAGGTGCCAGGGATACAGCAGCGAACGAGACAAAGGCTCTGTTATCAGCCAGAGTTGGACATGGACCTGGCAGTGGCAGGCCAGGGCTGTGCTGAGGCAACAGGAACCTTGGGGCCTCAAGAGCCCAGTAGCAGCCCCTGGCCTGACCTGGCAGGGGTGGAGGGGCAAGAGAGGGTAGGCAGAGACAGTGTCCAGGAGCAGGGGCTAAGTGAGGGACGAGGGTGTGCAGGGCGCTCCCCAGCCATGCCCTGGGGCCTACTCTGTCTGCAGGGGCCCTGACACGGGACCACTACCATGGCCCTGTTTCTTCCACCCCTCAACTTGCACCCCAGGCAGCCCACCCCACACCTCCTGCTGCCCCCCTTTTATTTTATTTTATTTTAGAGACAGAGTCTCGCTCTGTCACCCAGACTGGAGTATAGTGGTGCCATCTTGGTTCACTAAAACCTCCTCCACCTCCCAGCTTCAAGTGATTCTCCTGCCTCAGCCACCCAAGTAGCTGGAATTACAGGTGCCCGCACCATGCCAAGCTAGTTTTTGTATTTTTAGTAGACATGGAGTTTCACCATGTTGGCCAAGCTGGTCTCAAACGCCTGACCTCAGGTGATCTGCCCGCCTCAGCCTCGCAAAGTGCTGGGATTACAGGCCTGAGCCACCGCGCCCGCCCTCCTGCTGCCCCTTGAGTCCTTACCCTGGCAAACAGTCCCAGCCAGCCTTGTTCTCCGAGGTCGACTTGGCCATAGCCGCCTCCATGTATCCCCTCCCTGCCCACCCGTACTTAATCCAATCTCACGGAGGTCCCAGGACAGAGGCCGGACCGCTGTCTAAGCAGACACAGACCCTCTAACGTAGCCCGAGGCGCCATGGACAACGCCCCCATCTGTGCAAGGGGTCCCTTTAGAGATCCCCTCTTTGCTCCCACAGGGAGCGGACAATAACTGACCCACTCCCAGGTGTGACAATTTACGATCCAATAATTCTCTCTCCGTCTCTTGTCAGTTTCCTGCTTATGGAGACAGAATGAGATGAGGGCCAGGGGACGCTTGGGATAATGGAAATTGCTGGACTGTTATAAGTCTTGAAGGGTGTGTCTAGCCTCAGTTTTAACTGTGCTCTTTAGAATGTTGGGTACTTGGCCAGGCGCAGTGGCTCACCTCTATAATCCCAGCACTTTTGGAAGCCGAGGCAGGTGGATCACTTGAGGGCAAGAGTCCAAGACCAGTTGTTTAAGAGAGATGGCAGAGAGATCCAAGATGGCTGATCACTAGCAGCTCGGGATTGTAGCTCCCACTGAAAGCGCAAAGAACGAGAGGACGCCACACCTTCACATGAATTCTTGTTGCTCACGCACCAGGAGATTCCCAGCAGAGGAGCCCCACGGGTCGCCAGCGCGACTCTTGTGACTGGCGAGGCGGTTTTGCCGGCGCCTTGGAGCGACGGTTCTTGGTGCAGAGTCGGAAAAGCACCATCAATCTTAACGCCGCTGATTTGGTCGGTGCAGTGGGTTGCTCAGATTTCCGCGCTGAGAATCAGTAAGTTGGACGTCCACTCAGAAAACCAATTACAAAGACGGTGAATTCAAAGACCACAGATGGATAAATTTATAACGAAGGGAGGAAAACGGCCAAAAAAGGCTGAGAATGCCCAAGATCAGAACGCCTCTCCCTCAGCGGGGGATCACAGTTCCTCATCAGCAACGGAACAAGGCTTGATGGAGAACGAGTGTGCTCCAATTACAGAAGCAGGCTTCAAAATGTGGATAATGAGAAACTTCTGTGAATTTAAAGAACTTGTTTTAACCCAATCTAAAGCAACTAAGAACTTTGAAAAAAGATTTGACGAAATGTTAACAAGAATACACAATTTAGAGAGGAATATAAGTGAATTGATGGAGCTGAAAAACACAATAGGAGAACTTCGTGAAGTATGCACAAGTTTTAACAGCCGAATTGATCAAGCAGAAGAAAGGATATCAGAGGTCGAAGACCAACTCAATGAAATAAAACAAGAAGACAAGATTAGAGAAAAAAGGATAAAAAGGAACGAGCAAAGTCTCCAAGAAATATGGGACTATGTGAAAAGACCTAAACAACGCTTGATAGGTGTACCTGAATGTGATGAAGAGAATGAATCCAAGCTGGAAAATATGCTTCAGGACATTATTCAGGAAAATTTTCCCAGCCTAGTAAGGCAGGATAATATTCAACTCCAGGTAATACAGAGAACACCACAGAGATATTCCTCAAGAAGAGCAACTCCAAGGCACATAATCGTCAGATTCACCAGGGTTGAAATGAAGGAGAAAATACTAAGGGCAGCCAGAGAGAAAGGTCAGGTTACCCACAAAGGGAAGCCTATCAGACTTACAGCAGATCTCTCAGCAGAAACCCTACAAGCCAGAAGAGAGTGGGGGCCAATATTCAACATCCTTAAAGAAAAGAACTTTCAACCCAGAATTTCACATCCAGCCAAACTAAGCTTCACAAGTGAAGGAAAAATAAAGTTTTTTGTGAATAAGCAAGCACTCAGAGATTTCATCACCACCAGGCCTGCTTTACAAGAGCTTCTGAAAGAACCACTACACATATGAAAGGAACAAACAGTATCAGCCTTTCTAAAAAAATTATCAAAAAGAGCATCAATATAATGAAGAATTTACATCAACTAATGGACAAAATAGCCAGCTAATGGCAGTATTAAACTCACATATATTATTAATTCTAAATTTAAATTGACTAAATCCCCCAATCCAAAGACAGGCAATTTGAATAAAAAACTAAAACCCATCAGTATGCTGCATCCAGATCCATCTCACATTCAAGGATACACAAAGACTCCAAACAAGGGATGGAGAAAGATTTACCAACCAAACAGAGAGCTAAAATAAATAAATAAAAAGCAGAAGTTACAATTAAGCAACAAAGATCAAAAGAAGCAAAGAAGGACATTATATAATGATAAAAGGATCAATGCAACAACAAGAAGAGCTAAAGATCCTAAATATACACGCACCCAATACAGGAATACGCAGACATACAAGACTTATAAAGAGACTTAGACTCCCACATAATAATAGTGGGAGACTTCAACATTAATATTAGACAGATCAATGAGACAGAAAATTAACAACGATATTCAGGACTTGAACTCAGATCTGGAACAAGTAAATGTAATTAACATTTATAGAACTCTCCACTTTAAATATACAAAATATACATTCTTATCAGTACCACATCATATCAACTTAGAAGTTTAAAAGAAATCTTGGTTGGCTCCTTGTTTGCTATTCTCTTCCCTCATTTTCTTTCATGTCTCCATTATTAAGGACAATTATAGGCATACCCATATTTAGATTGCATTCTAGCCCAGGCAATAAAGCAATACCCCCATCCTCTCTCCCTCTTCCTTTTTCTCTTTCTTTCTCTTCTTTTAAAAAAAAAAAAAAAAGAGTCCAAGACCAGCCTGGCCAACATGGTGAAATCCCATCACTACTACTTCTACTACTAATAATAATAATACAAAATTAGCCAGGCTTGGTGGCGCACATCTGTAGTCCCAGCTACTCAGGAGGCTGAGGCAGGAGAATCACTTGAACCCGGGAAGCAGATGTTGCAGTGAGACAGGTTGGCGCCACTGCACTCCAGCCTGGGTGACAGAGCAAGACTCTATTTCAAAAAAAAAAAAAAAAGAAGAATGTGGGGTGCTTGATGCCTTTGTCTGAAGCTTGGCCTCAGGCCCCATTTCTGGCAACAGGAAATTTCATTCCACACCTCATCCTGGTTTGCGTCCAAAAAACGTTCATTGCCCCATTATCTGCAACCATGAAAAACTGGAAACGGCCCTCAGGCCTAATAGTAGGGAGGGTTCTAAACTCTGCAAGAGCAGGGACATCTGCCTTGCTCATTGTTAGGGTCTGCAGTGCCCAGTGTGATGCCCAGCACACAGTAGCTGCTCAGGAAACATCTGTGGATGGAAGAGGATGAAGGAGGGAGGAAGGGAGGGAGGGGGGAAAAAAGGAAGAAGAGACCGAGAGTTCTTCTGGAATCTCAGAAAGCAAACCCTTCCCTGCTTCTGCCAAGCTGGAGAAGACGCACCTTTTGAGGGGCTGTGACTGTCCATTTTTAAAACTTCTATCAATGTCTCCAAAACTTAATTCCATCTTGAGTGTTTTTCTTTTTCCTTTTTCATCTTCCACCGTTTTTTTTAACGCTAACTGTTGACTTTCTCATTTGGAGAGGCTGATTGAACTGTGGCTTGGGGAACTCAAGACAGTCACTCGAGACATTTAAAGTTCTAATCATGCTGTCGCCTCCCCAGTCCCCCACGCTTGGCGCCAGGGAAACCATCTCTGATGAGAGCCGATTATCTTTACACTCTAGAACGTCACACTCTAAACACAGGCTGTGCGAATCAGAATTCTCCATGACTAAGGTACATCCAGCGAAAATATCAGAATGCCTATTAGCAGGAGAAGGCTGATGGAAAAAACCCATGTGCTGGTGAAGTCCCATGGCTGATGTCATTTGAGAGTCACCTGCTCCAAGCCTGGGGAAGGCTGTGAGATCACCTGTCTGGGGGCCACTCCGTCTCATCCCTCAGGGCTGAGTCAGTGCCCACAGACCTCCCTCCAGAGAGAGTGGTGGGCAAGGGAGGCCAGCGGATGGGGGCAGGGCACGCACGTCAAGTGAGTACCTGCTGTGTGTTGGGCACTGTGCCAGGAAGGATCTCGTGCAGTCTGAGAACAGCCCTGCCAGGTGAGATTTATTTATCACCCTTTTGCAGAGTGAGCTTCCTGTGGGATCTCAAAGGATAAAGAGGAGTTGGGGGAAGTGGAGAGGCCTGGAAAGGCATTCCATGAAGAGGGAATGGCATTGAAAGGCAAGAGGCAATAAATAGAATGAAAGCAGTCTAGTGTTGCTGAAGCTGAAAGGGCCAGCAGGGAGAGGGAAGGACAAGGCTGGAGAGGTGGACGGGGAAGGAGCAGCGAGGCACAAGCCGGAAGCCTGGAGAAGCTGGAGTAGGCTGTCACTGTCATTTAGGAGAGAGATGATGTGTCAACGGCCTAGCCCAGGCTAGACCTTCTTCTCTCATTCACAGGACCCACTGGTGTCCCTGGTCTAGAGAGAGAAAAGGAAAAAACACAGGGAAGAGAAAGAGACCAGAGAAACAGGGTGACGTGGGACATTGCCAGGGAAGAGACTCTCAGAGATACCTAAGCCAGCCTGGAGTCAGCAGGACTGCGTGGCTAATTCAACGCCCACAGAGGCTGAGGGGCGGAGAGGACCCAAGGATGACACCCAGATTCCGGTCTCCAGAGCTGATGGCGGGGCTGCCTCTGATTCTGGGACTCACGGGAGGCACTGATGGAGGAAAGGTGCTGCATTGCCTCGTGGACATGCTGGGTTTGTGGTGCTCACGAGATGTGAGCCCAGGATGACAGCGTCTGACTCAGTAGTGGGTCTAGACCCAACATCGAGGCACAGATGTTGGTCGTGAGCTTGACAATGATCCCTACTGCCACAGATGAGAGGCGTGCACTTGGAGGGTGGGGGAGGCTGCAGATGAGCACCCCATCCATTCATCCTGCACACAAGTTCCGTTCGGCCTGCACAGATTTCAAAAATCTTCGAGCCAATGTTTAAAAATCAAGGACGATTTTTTTTGGTTTCTCTTCAGATCACATAAATTTTTCGCCTTTTACTAAAAATCAAGGATGCTTACTTAAAAATACAGATCTCTGGCTTCTCTTGGAAATGCAGAAGACTTGGCAAGAGTGGCTGGAAATCTCTCAAAGCAACCACCGCTGAGGAGCAACCATCGCCGACAGGGGCGCGCGCTCTCCTGCTCACCGCAGCCCCCACCCGTCTCTATTGCCTCTCGGAACCAGAGGCTAAGCAGTTATTGTTGGTGATCACGGCACCTGTAATGAGTCTTTGTCCCATAGCTCTATCAAATGCTGGGAAACAAAGGGTAGTCTCGGAGAGTCAGAGCCACGTGTTTAGGTAAAACAGGAGAGCATATATCTTTGCAGAGGCCAAGACAGTTTCCTTGTCTTTAGCACACACTATTAGTCTGCATCAAAGGCCTAGCCCAGCTCGGACCTTCTTCTCTCATTCACAGGACCTACTGGCGTCCCCTGGTTTAGAGTGAGAAAACACACAGGGAAGAGAGAGATCAGAGAAAGAATGTGATGTGGGAAATTGCCAGGGAAGAGACTCTCAGAGATGAGGACCCCTGGAAGTCAAATCAGGTCAGGCATGGAGGATCTGTGCCATGCCAGGGTGCACAAGGCCACACGTGTCCACACATGAACAATTGCACACACATGCACACAAGCACACACGTGCACACGCACACACCAGGACATCTCTAGGCCTGCTTCCATTCATGTATGCACGCCTCTCTACACGCAGAGGCACATGTATGCACACACAGACACAATGAAGGGGTCACGTGGGTAGACACGCAAACACCCCCATGCAGGCGCACGGTCACATACACTCAGGCACAAAGACGTACATGTCTGCAGACACAGGCGTGCCCCTGTGCACAGAGCCACCCGAGCCCGCGCCCTCCCAGGAATCTGTGCTCCCACCTCGCAAAGCCCTGCCAGTTCCAAACCAGCAACTCATAACTAAATAAATATGATAAACAACTCCCCTCCAGATGGCTCTGCACACACCCCCACTCCTCTTGCTTAGAGGGATGGCACATTCTATGCCAATAAATCCTCCTGTTTGAAAACATTTGCCTTCTTAATTGGCCCGTTTATGGGTAAAATATGTTTCTGGGTAGTGCTCTGCCAGAGCGGGATGCTGAGATGCAGGGCCGGCGGCGTGTGCTGCCACCCGGCCTGGAGGGGTCCGGCTTGGCCCGCCCCCAGAGACAAGGCCCCAAGCAGGGGAAGGGGTCTCAGCACCGCCAGGACTAGCTCCTCCATGATCTTTCCTCCTTGTGCCTGGATGTCTTTCTTGGGGTTCACATTTGTTGAGCTTACTGTATGCAGCACTGTCCAAGGTCCTTAGAGGAACCCGCAGGTCCTCCCTTCGTTTCTCTGGTGGCGAGCCTGTGAGGTGCAGCTGACTGTCATAGCCCCCAAAGATATGTCCACATCCAAATCCCTGGAACCCATGAATATGACTTTATTTAGGAAAAGGGTCTTTGCAGATATAATTAAAGATCTTAAAATGATATCATCCTGGATTACCCCAGTGGGCCCTGAATCCAATGACAAGTGTCTTTATAAGAGACAGGAGGAGACACACAGAGGAGATGTAAACGCAGAGCAGAGAGTGAAGGCTACAGCCCGGGAAGGCCAGGGATCCCTGCATTTTTCCAGAGCCAGCAGGGAAGGGTTCTCCCCCGGAGCATCTGTGGGAGCGGGGCCCTGCCGACACCTGGATTCAAGACTCCTGGCCTGAGCAGCGAGCGAATGCAAGTCTATTGTTTTCAGCCGCTCAGTTCATGGTCATTTGTCACAGCAACCTCAGGAGACTGATCCACCCCCTCAAGTATGGGAGGTGCCCCGACCACACACAGCCAGGCTCAAATCTATCCCTTGCTGCCTCATGGGCTCTGCAGGGGACCCATGCTGGAGGTGGGGAAATGGAGGCCCCGAGAGAGTCAAGGCACCAGCCGGTGGCCAGGCAAAGACCAGAAGCTGGCATCCTGGCCCTCCTCATGCTGCACCTGCCCTGGCAGTTCCCACAGCAGGAGCAGGGAGGGAGGATACCCAGCCCCAAGAGGAGGGTCCCCTCAGGGTCCCACTCTGAGATGCACTGAGGAAGGACAGGAAAGAAACCTCCTTGGGGGGTTCCATTTTCTTCCATTCTAAGATGGGCCCAGGGTGGGTAAAGTGTGAGGACCCCTCACAGCCAGTCCAGTGAGTGCTAAGATGTGTCGTGTGCCAGGACAACCTCTCCTTCACATGCCCCTACTTCCCTCGCCCCTACCTGGGGTGGTGGGTGCTGACAGCTCTGCTTCCCTTGCTCAGGCAGGAAAGTGAGGCCGGTGAGACCCCCACAGAGCCGGGTCACCAAACTGGTTGGCGACAGAGCTGGGATTCTAGTTCAGACCCCTCTGCTTCCAATGCCACCTGCTATGCTGCCCCCAGGTAAGAACCAGGCCACCAGAAGCAGCGTGAGACCTGGTCCTCTTTCCCCTCTCATCCATTAAATGCGGGTCTCCAGCTCAGTGGCCTGCTGTGGGCCAGGGTGGGTCAGAAGTTTGAATCACCCACTATGTGGTCTTGGTCAAGTCCTCTCCCTCTCTGAGCCTCTATTTTCTCATCTGGATGATGGGGAACGTGGTAACAGCCATTCCTAAGGGTTGTCATGAGGACTCATGGAAATAAAACCCTGGGAGTCCTTACCAACATGCTGGCACCTAGCAAGCACTCAATAAATGCTGGTGGGTGTTCCAGCAAGGATAGAGGTCAGTGAGAAGGAGCGCCTAGTGCCTGGCCACGGAAGGTCGCTTGACCAAAGTGAGGCCAGGATGCCAGTGGAGGGGAGTGGATGAGGCTGGCCATGCTGGCGGTAGGGACCTCGGCCCGGCCCCTGCACTCCCCCTTAGCACCCCTCCCCAAAGGACACCAAATCCTCTGCCCATGGCTCAGCCCAGCCGCTGTTCTCAGAGCCAAGCGGTGGCTAAGTGAGCCGCAGGGACAGGGAGGAGGGGAGACGGGAGCATCATCCGCATGTGTAACCAATGTGACAGCTCAAGTTCCCAGTCCGGCTAATATGATCATAAACCAGATCGTCAACGCTAGCCAGGAGGGGCTGGCTAAGGCTAAATACAGGAAGAACAAAGGAAAGTGGCAATGTTGGTGCCACCAAACCAGGTTCTGCAGTAGCAGTGACTGCACGGCCTCCAGAGCCAGGCCTCTGGTCCCCTTCTCCATTGCAGGAAAAGCAGCAGCCCTTTTCTGGTTCATGTCATGGGCTTCCCTGTAAGATCTCATTTGACTAAATGAGTTTGTTGTCAGAAAACATTTGGAACAGCCCTATCCTGATCCAATTGTCCTTTTCATCAATTTATTCATTTTGTTCAATTTAGCACGTACTGAGTACCTACTCAGTGCAGGCCTGCAGTGGTGCTGAGCACAGGACTCCACCACTTATGGTATAAAGGGAGGCATCATACAAGGAAATGTAGCTTCTACAGGGAAAAGAGCCAAGCAGGAACGCATGTGTGCGGAGATATGAAGATATGTAACTGGGAAGCCAAGGGTCTCAGAAGCAGGCCAGGCAGAAGAGCCTTGCCCTTGCTCTCGAGGACAAGTGACAGTTGTGGGAGTGACAAGATCCAGCCCAGAGATTAAGAGGTAGCCCTGGTTGCTGAATGGAGAATGGTTTGTAGGTCAGGGAAGCAGCAGGAAGGCCAGCGAGGAGGTCCCAACAGGTGAGCCATCCTGGTGACCTGGAACAGAGCCAGGCAGGTTTCATGGGTGTGCAACCTGAGCAACCACACAGGGCCCTCACCTAGAAGGGCCCCACACTCGGTTTAATAGTCTGTTGTTGCTGTCTTGAAATTCTTTTTTTCTTTTTCTTTTTAGACAGAGTCTCACTCTGTGGCCCAGGCTAGAGTGCAGTGGTGCGATCTCGATTCACCGCAAGCTCCGCCTCCTGGGTTCAAGTGATTCTCCTGCCTCAGTCTCCCGAGTAGCTGGGACTACAGGCGTCCACCACCATGCCCAGATAATTTTTTGTATTTTTAGTAGAGACGAGGTTTCACCGTGTTAGCCAGGATGGTCTCGATCTCCTGACCTTGTGATCCACCCACCTTGGCCTCCCAAAGTGTTGGGATTACAGGTGTGAGCCACGGCGCCTGGCAAAATTCATAATAATTTTTGAACAAGAGGCGCTGCATTTTCACTTTGCACTGAGCCCCTCAGTGATGTAGCCGATCCTGATCAAAGCAGAGCAGGGATCTTTCTGAAACTAGCAAACTCCTAAACAGACTTTTCCCACTGTTGTGCTGGAGCCGGCTTGTACCAGGCCCAAGAGCCTTTGGTTCCTTTTTTTTTCCCCACGTATTCCAGTGACCACAGGAATGGCTGAATTTTTTTTTTTTTTTTTTTTTTTTGAGACGGAGTTTCGCTCTTGTTACCCAGGCTGGAGTGCAATGGCGCGATCTCGGCTCACCGCAACCTCCGCCTCCTGGGTTCAGGCAATTCTCCTGCCTCAGCCTCCTAAGTAGCTGGGATTACAGGCACGCGCCACCACGCCCAGCTAGTTTTTTGTATTTTTAGTAGAGACGGGGTTTCACTATGTTGACCAAGATGGTCTCGATCTCTCGACCTCGTGATCCACCCGCCTCGGCCTCCCAAAGTGCTGGGATTACAGGCTTGAGCCACCGAGCCCGGCCGGAATGGCTGAATTTTAAGGAATTTTTTGTCATGTTGGTAGTTTGAAACTGGCCATGGTAGGAGAATGTACACGATGGAAATCAGCAAAGATTACAAAGCAGGTCTTTATTTTTTCTGAAGGCATTTCTTCATCAGCACTGCCCCAAGGTCCTCCTTGGCAGTTTGATAAAAACAGGCTTCTGGGCACCTGTCCCCAGGCCTTGCTGGCACTGTGCAAGGTGAGGCTCAGCCCCCTGAGGCCACGTCGGGCCCACAAACCTCACAGAAGGAGGCAGAGGAAACTGGTGGAGTGGGGTTGGGAAGGGAAATTAGCCGAAGATACGGGGATGCGCAGCTCACCAGGGAAGCAGAGGGCAGCGCTTTGGGGTCTGTGCTCTTGGAGAACCAGCTCCAGGGCAACAACTGAAGTCCCCAGCCTGGGACCACTCCCATCCTCCCACGGGCTGGTTGCCTTCCAGCTAAGCCAGATGCAGGGCTGGGGGTGGGAGACACACACGTATCCATGTCCACAGAGCTGTCCTGCTTTGCCGGGCTCCTGGGCCCGGCACAGGGACCTAGGACAGGGAGACTGCCTGGAAGATGAGCGAGCGGCGCACAACTGCAGCCCCGCAACCCCGCACCACAGAGTGGATTTTCGTAAGTGACTACAATGGCCCCACCTCCCGGCCGGCTTCTCTTACACCCGAGCCTCCAGACCCTGGCAGGAGCTAGGACACAGCCCTCTGCCGACCCATAGGGGTGTCCCTGCGGGCAGGCGGAGGGAGTGAGGGGGGTCGTGGGGGGGCACGGAGAGAGGGGAAAGCGAGGAAAGGGAAAGGAGCAGCCCCGGATGCTAAGCAGACACCGCTCGCCGCCCCAGTCCACCGCCTCCTCTCCCTGAGCCAGGCGCGGACCACGTGGAGGAGCCCACCGTCTTCCCGCGGTTCGACGGAAGCGGGGCCTCACAGCCTGGGACATGGCGCCACCTGCAGGCCCCTGGGCGCGCTGCAGCGTCCGTCCCTCAAACCGGGGAGGAGGGACGGACAGGACCCCACACGCTCTAGATGACCCCCTCCCGCCCCACAGCGTTTCCCAAAAGGTATTCGGCGGAACTCACACCCTGGTCAGGTAGTTTGGGAGATGTCCCTTGGAGATTCCCGATGCACCTTTGCCCCTGAAGTCTGGCTTGAGTGAGCGCTTCTGTTCCCTAAATAAACACAAGCCTCAGGGAAGTGATTCTTTCTAGGTCTCAGTTTCCTCATCTGCAGAACGGGGATTAGGATGTTGTACTAGAAAAGATTATCTCAAAGACTAGCTGGGATTCTCAGACTTTAATTAGAAAGAGAATCATGGAAGCATGTCGGAAATGCAAGTTCCTGGGTTCGACTCTCCAGGGAATTCTAATCCATGCAGGAATCTGCAGGTAGGACCAGTCCCAGGAGATTCATATGCAGAGGGTCCGCCAACACCAGAATGAGACTTGCTGAGGGACTGGGTCTTCAGTGAGGCTGGAAAAGCAGGCAACGGCCAGATGGTACCTCCAATGTGGAAGCTGCAACTGTCCAGAAGGGGAGGTTTGTTGTTGCTGCTGCTCTTATTTTGAGACAGGGTCTTGCTCTGCTGTCCCAGCTAGAGTGCAGTGGTGAGATCATGGCTCACTGCAGCTTTGACTTTCCCGGCTCCAGCGATCCTCCCACCTCAACTCCTGGGGTAGCTGGGACGGCAGGCGTGGGCCACCATGCCCAGGTAATTTTTTTTTTTTTTTTTTTTTTTTTTTTGAGACAGACTCTCAATCTGTTGCCCAGGCTGGAGTGCAATGGCACAATCTCGCCTCATTGCAACCTCCACCTCCTGGGTTCAAGCCTCAGCCTCCCGAGTAGCTGGGATTACAGGTGCATGCCAATACACCTGGCTAATTTTTGTATTTTTAGTAGAGACGGGGCTTCACCATTTTAGCCAGGCTTGTCTCAAACTCCTGGGCTCAAGCAATCCACCAGCCTTGGCCTCCCAAAGTGCTGGGATTACAGCGTAAGCCACTGCACCAGGATCCAGAAGGAGAGATCCAGAAGTGAGGGCTCTTTAGAAAGATCACTCTGGTAAGGTGGGTGGCAGAGACACCAGGAGGTGACTGCTTTAGTTGCCTAGGTGAGATTTAATGGTGTCCTGGACCAGATGGTGGCAATGGAGGGGGAAGGAAGGGACAGACTGCCAAGGTAAATCCTTTAACTCTTCAGGAATACTGAAAGAAAACACTAAAATTTTTTATTATAATTATTTTAAATAATTATATTTTAAAATTTCAAGGAGTTGTATATTATTACACAATATGAGTACAGTGGTACATATATATAATTTATTAATAAATGTTATATATTCACAAATACTCTTTTGATAAGGGTTCAGAGACCAGACAAGTTCATTCAATACCTGGCACATACTAAATGCTCTGTGTTACCTATCACAGCAGACTGTAGCTCCCATAAACAGTCCCAGTAATATCTCCTATCCCCCAAGCTCTTTTAGAACTAGCTATGCCAGTCGGGTGCAGTGGTTCACGCCTGTAATTTCGGCACTTTGGGAAGTCAAGGCAGGCAGATCACCTGAGGTCAAGAGATCAAGACCAGCCTGGCCAAAATGAAGAAACCCCATCTCTACTAAAAATACAAAAATTAGTGGGGCATGGTGGTGCATGCCTGTAATCCCAGCTACTTGGGAGACTGAGGCAAGAGAATAGCTTGAACCCCGGAGGTAGAGGTTGCAGTAAGCCGAGATCCTGCCATTGCACTCCGGCCTGGGCAACCAGAGCGAAACTCCATCTCAAAACAAACAAACAAAAACAAAACAAAACAAAAAACAGAACTAGCCATGTCTCCATTAAGAGGTGGAGTCTAATTCCCCTCCCCTAGAATCTAGGTGGGTTTGCAACTCACTTACAACCAATAAAATGCAGTGAAGTGATTCTGCATGACTTCTAAGGCTAGGCCACAAAAGATGGTGCACCTTCCACCTTGTTAGCTGGGACAATCACTTCGAGAGCCCTGAGCTCTGGCTATGCTGAAGTCTCCATGCTGTAAGAAGCCCAAGCCACATGGAGGGGTCTCAGGTTCCTGACAGCCCCAGGGGACTTTCCAGTAAACAACCACATCAGCTGCCACACGTAGCATGCCACTGACTGGAGAGGTCCCCCAATAATTCCAGCCTTCAGCCATGGAGGTCATCCTAGTGTTCACGTCTTCCCAGGTGAGGCCCCAGTTATCACAAAGGAGAGGCAAATCATCCCACTGGCCCTTTCCAAATTTCTGACCACAGAATCTATGAGCATAATAACATAGTTGCGCTGAGTGTGGTGGCTCACGCCTGTAATCCCAACACCTTGGGAGGTCAAGCCAGGTGGATCACCTGAGATCAGGATTTCAAGACCAGCCTAGCAAATACGGCAAAACCCTGACTCTTACTTAAAATGCAAAAATTAGCCAGGTGCAGTGGCATGCCCCTGTAATCCCAGCTACTCTGGAGGCTGAGGCACAAGAATCACTTGAACCCAGGAGGCAGAGGTTGCAGTGAGCCAAGATTGTGCCACTGCACTCCAGCCTGGGCGACAGAGTGGGACTGTGTCTCAAAATATAAAATAAAATAGTTGCTTTTCACAGCTAAGTTTCAGGGGGTGGGGTTTCATGCAGCAATGGAGAAGTGGAACAGCGATAAGTATGCACCGTGGTGGCTGCCCACACTTTCTATGAGGGAACCAAGTGTCCGTACATAGCCGCCCAAGCTGAGGAGGGAGAGGAATTTTCCTTCCAAGCCAGGAGCTTTATGAGAGCTGGCATAGAAGTACTATAAAAATTTTTTTGTTTATTTTGTTCACTTGTTTTGGTTTTCTGAGACAAGGTCTTGCTCTGTCACCCAGGCTGGAGTGCAGCACTGTGATCAGGGCGCACTGCAGCCTCAACCTCCTGGGCTCCAGTGATCCTCCTGCCTCAGCCTCCTGAGTAGCTGGGACTACAGATGCATGCCACCATGCCTGGCTAATTTTTGTATTTTTAGTAGAGACACGGTTTCACCATGTTAGCCAGGCTGGTCTCGAACTCCTGACCTCAGATGATCTGCCTCTATGGTGTACACTGTCAGTGCCACCCACTCAGCAACTATTCCTCCTTCCTTGCTAAAAGAAACCCAGTTCTCTCCAGGCATCAAGTAAGCAGGCAGTAATATATTCAGGGAAGGAAGGCTCCACCCCCAGCCCTGTGGGAGAGCCCTATTGGTCTCTTTTGTCCTGTACAAACATTCCAGACTACCTTGCAGCAAGAAGTGGCCATGTGACAGTTATGGTCCACAAAGCATAAAGGACAAGTTGTGAGAAGACTCTGGGGCAGCCTGGCCTGCTAACATGGGCTCGGGTGAAGGGAAAGCTGGCGGGTGCTGGACCTGCTGCTTCATGACACTGACTGTGTGAGGAAGGATCAACTCACAACCAAGAGAAGGCAAGCCTTCCAGCCAGGTGTGGTAGCTCACTCCTGCAAACCCAGAACCTTGGGAGGCCGAGGTGTGGCAACAGGAGTGAGGTGGGAACATCGCTTGAGCCCAGGAGTCCAAGATCAGCCTGGGCAACATCGTGAGACTCCCTCTCTACAGAAATGTACAAATTAGCTGGGAGTAGCGTGCCAGCTACTCAGGAGGCTGAGATGGGAGGATTGCTTGAGCCCAGAAGTTTGAGGTTGCAGTAAGCCATGATCACAGCATCCAAGCCTGGGTGACAAAGTGAGACCCTGTCTCAAAAAAAAAAAAGGGGGTGGGGGTGGCGGGGGGAGCCTCTGTGTGTCCAGGGTGCTGAAGCAGAAGAATGCAAAGAATCTGGTTCTTGAAGATATGGTTGAACCACTACTCCAAACCCAGAACCCCACCACCACCACCAAGACTTCTTGTCCTGAGATTTTTAGACTGTAACCACCTTGAGGGCAGGGATATCTGTTGACTAAGTTTTCCTGAATAAGCAAATGTCTTCATTGCTTATACCAGCGGGTTGAGGCTTCTGTTGCTTATAGCCAAGGAATCTTGACTCACTAACTTCTCTCTCTGGCCCCAAGATCCTCCTGAGAACAGGAGAGGGGCTGGGGATTACTTAACACTGTACCCCACGGGCCCTGGCACAAGACCCACACCTAGCAGAAATAAGCAGCTATTGCTCAGAGGAGTCACAGACCCTGCCCTGGACCTGGCTTCCAGGTCGGCCAGCGCTGGAAGGTTGAGTCTGCAAGTTCCTCTCACATAGACCTATGGCGAGAAGCCCTGTGGCAGCTGATAAGAAGAGCTTAAGGAAGTCCACTGGGTCTCCCACACCAAGTGATACCCAGAGGCCACACTAATGCAGGCTGAGGGGGTGGAAGCTGGCAGCCAGCACTGCCACTAGATTTGTCTTGAAGTAAAAGAACTTCTGAGACTAGCCAGACCCAACCTCCATGCAAGTCATGAATTTTCAAGCCACCATCTTCAAGTCCCAGTTTTAAGTATGGCAGCCCTGGGATGGCCCAATGATGGGTGAGGGATGGGGCATGAGCCGCTCCACACAGACAGGGCCTCAGAACTGATCTGCTCCCATCCCTTTGCTTTCCAGGTGAGAACGGGAGCCCCAGGGCACTGGCTGAGCAATGATGGTGTCTCACTGTGAACTCAGGTTGGTTTTACTTTAAAAGGTTTGGGAGTGAGCACAGAGTGACAAGGGTGTCTTAATAGTGCAAATTTGCATGCAGAATTAAGAATGAATATGTAGAGATCTACCTTTCTGGAGGGTCCACAGCATTCATCAGACTCTAAAGGGGATACAAGACCAAAGAAAAGGGGACAGAGTAGAAGGAGCTGGGCCAGAGTCATCTGTTGAGTCTCAGCAGTCCTGGGGTGAGCTCTGTGTCCCAGATTCTCAGTCACGCCCTACACTTCCTCCCCATGAGAAAGGCCATTTCTTCAATGTTCCTGATGAGCCTTGTCAGATGGTAAGGCTCCTGTTGGCACTGCCAATGGACACTGGCAGGAAAGAAATAAGGAATACCCTGGAGTGCCCAAGAAACACCTCACTCTGAACTGGACCAGAGAGTCCCCAAGCACAGTGAAGGCCAATCTAGAACTTAAACAGGACTTCTAGTAAGACAAGCTCTGCTCTTTGGTTCAACCTGTTGACATAGGTCATGGTTAAGTCTCCACGTTTCCAGACTCCACTGTATACCTTGCCAGTCTGGAAAGGGTCAGCTCCCGAGGCAAATGATAGATTAAACACAACAGCAAAGTATGAAAATTAATCGAGATATTTAATAGACAGTGCAAACCATAATTTCATCTGAATATAAATGTATGCACATGTTTCCAATGAGTTATCTATCAGTTATCACAAACAGCAACAAGGACCTTATAGCTATGTTAGAAAACTGTATAGCTGGAACTTAATTCTAACAATCTCACTTGCTCTCAAGAGAACACCATCCATTTCAAATCAACGTCACAAACTCCAAAAGACCAGGGGAGCAAGGAGGTGGGGAGTCGGCCAGAGTGGCAAACACAGGGCCAGTACACAAGTGATGGACAGAAATACAGCTCTGGAGGAAATCAAAATCAGATGCATTATTATAGCTAAGGGCAAGGAAAAGCCTATGGCTTTTTAAAAATGACTTTTCTGCCAGTACCATACAAGTATACAAAGAGATGTGCGGCAAGTCAACTGACTTACAAGGACAGAGGCTACATTTCAGGTCATTTCAACTGTAATCGGTAGACCCTTTCCATTGAGGATTCAGCAGTGGAGTCAGCGTAGTCCAGAAGCTTAATGTTGGATTTGCAAATACAGTTTATTTTACAGAAATTCAACATTATAAACAGCAGGCACTTCCCACCCCGCCCACCCCCTCCCCCCGCCCATCCCACCAGGTGCAGACCATGCTATGCAGAGAGTGAGCAGCAATGCAGCCCTACTGCTTTGGAGTGACAGTTGAGAGCGATGGAACCTGCCTGCACCACGTCCTGCCTGCCCCGCACACGCACACACACCTGCTCGCTGCGCAGGCCACCAGAGTCTGTCTGGGCCCAGCCCGCACTGGACCTGTTACATGGATCCAGCCCAGTTCTCCAATTCCTTCATGTCTTCGTCTTCCTCTTCTTTCTTCTTGGCTATGTGAAAAGAGAAAGGGCTGTTTAGGACAGCTGGTGCTTGCAACATGTTCTGGCCAGACACTGGGGCTGCCTGCGCTCCATGGCGTCTGTCAAACAGCCCTGCCCTGTGTCCAGTCTCCTCTCCAGGCTGTAGGCAGACTGCTCCTTGGTGCCTAAAAGCTGCCACATACAACTCTGGTTTTCCACATAAAACTATGGAAAACCAACACACTTTGGCAGTGCGCACCCTCCGCCTCCAGCAGGGCCAGACAAAACAAGAATTCTACACAGAGGCCATCGGGATTCCCATGAGGCTTGGGGCCCAGAGCCTCCAAGGTGGGAAGAGAGTGGGAAGAACCCCCCAAGAGATCTAATCCTTGCCAACCCCCAATTTTTACCTCCAGTGGCTTGACCCATGGCTACACAGGTCCAGGAGGCTTGCTGGATGGCCTCTGCCTACACAAGACTCCAGGCAGCTGACTCCACTTAAGGGGGCCGTTTCCTCTTTATACACAGGAGAGAGGTGACCACACTGGTCATGCACCGCCCCCAGGACTCTCCCTCATGCCGTATCAAATTACCTCACTTTTTCTAGAAGTTCTGTATGGATTACTTCTATCTGGGAGTGAAATACTATGCAAGGGGATGGAGAAAAGGAAGAAGGAGGAAATGAAGGTTTTACAGAGCCAGGTCTCTAAAGGCATCGAAGCTGTTTCCTTTGCCCAGGGGCTGCCTCTAAGGGCCAGGGCTTTTGCAGGTATGCACAGTACAGGATACTAGACAGGGGCAAGAGCTGCCCTGCACTTGAGCTCTCACACCTGCTCACAATGCCTGGAACTTTCTCTTCTTTAGTAAAATAGGAAAAAATCATTCTAGAAAAGAGGCTCTCAAGTGGGGGTGATCCTCCCAACCCCTCCAAGGGACATCTGGCCATGTCTGAAGACATTTTTGGTTGACCTAACTCAGGGCGGTTGCTACTGGCATTTAGCAGGTAGAGACCGGGGTGGTCACGAACATCCACAGTGCGCCGGACAACCCTGCCCCCACCCTCCATCTCTCTGCCCAGAGAGTTATCTGGCCATGTCCATAGCATCAAGATTAAGAAACCCTGTTCTAGAGAGAAATCAGAAAAAGGCAGGTGACATGGCCTCTGTGGCCATTACAATGGATCCTATCTAGTTCTCAATCTTGGGCAAGCTCAGGACACAAACCAAAGCCCACCGACCAAGATCACCCGCCACACGCCCTCATGGGTGTGTCATAACTCTAGAAGCACGCACCGGGTTTTGATGGTAGGGCTATAGAGGGAACATTTGGTAGAGGGACTGTTTCAGGTCCACTGATTTCCAGCAAATTCTTGTCTAGTTCCTCCTGTTCTAGTTCTTCTAATTCCGCCATGAGCTCATCCTGGTAAAAGGAAACACAATGTGAGTGCCCTCCCTGGGAATCCCAGACCCCTACCTAATTAATGCTCAGTAGAGACACACACCCCTCTGAGAAGGTCTGCAGGGAGGTGAACTCCAGGTTCCACACCCTGTGATTCAAATATCCTAAAGCAGCTTCTGTTGGGGACATATCACCGCTGCACATCACTGATGTACTCCTCTGGTGTCCTGCACTAGACTGAGCATCTGGGAGAGGGGATCGTATCTCTGCTTTCCTGTTTCTTTGGCTCAGAGCTGGACACACGAGTGAATGCTCGGGAATGCTTGCTGATTTGAAATGAACTTGATTCATCCATCAATCTCCAGTCTGAAAACATGAAAACCCTGGTGTTGAGAGGAGCAGAGCTTCAGGAGACTCAAACCTAGCCCACAGTGAAGTACCTTCAGCAGGGGCTGGTACTGTATTTTAAAGACCTAAGAGACTCAAGGCCCCATATTGTGACGGCAGAAACTGGCAGGTCCCCAGATCCAGACAGATCCCTCAGGTCAGGGGTAAGTGCTCCCTCCTTGGCTTTACCTTTCCCTCATGCTGGAGCTGTCTGAGGGCAAATCCTGTGAACTTCTCCAGGGCCTGGTCATCTCTGCTGCCCAGCTCCGTGCCAGGGCCTGCCCTGGAAAGGTGCAGGCTAGCTACTTGTTGAAATCAGTTAGTGACCTGAAGCCTGCTGAAGGGTCCTGATGAATGTTCCTTGACTCTACATAAGCTTCTACCCCAAATAGGGAAAGTATCCCTTACAATGCAGAATCCAGAGAGGGTTAACACCATGCCCTGTCTCTGTCCAAGTCCAAATACTCCCTGCCTGAGAATCTTAAAAGCACATCAAGGGGCAGCCTACAGGGGGTTGTTTGTGAAGCTTATGGAATCCGTACAAACCACTCACCTCGTCAAACTCTTCTCCAAACCCTACAGGTTTAGAAATTGCTGTTGAAATCTCCTCTGCAAGTTCTTGCTGGTCAGCAATGTCCTGCATTAACTCATCAACTTTATCGATGTCCCTTCAAATGAAATGGACAGGTATCATGTCAATTTATTAGGCTGTGTAAAGAGGGCCTGCAAGGCAAGGCAGGAGCAAAAACTGGGCCCCGCACCATCAACTTCCCAGCCCCTGCAATTACTCCCTCTGAGGAGTTACTTAGCATTATTGCCTGCCTTCTCCCCCTTAAAATAGAGAATCACAGACTCAAGGGGATGGAAATGTCCTTAAGACACTACCCAGTCCAACATCCTAAGGAAATAAGGCTTAGCGAAGTCAGGTGGCGCTCTCAAGGTCCCACGTCCAAATTAGTAAACATGTCAGTTAAGACCACATGGCTTTAACTCCTGGGCCAACCGCTCTTTTTCAGGCCCAATAGTAACTCCATACAGGGAGAAGTGAAAGCACCAATCACAGAAGACAGCCTTGCCGCCTGACGGGCCTTCCATCTACTCAGTCCACCTGTGGATCCTCTAGGGCCCCAAAGGAAAGGCAAATATGCAGAATTTTCTTCTACACACTGTCAATCACAAAACCTATAATTACTCAAGACAATATATACACATATACATCAACATTTGCACAGTATTTAATGAGCTCCCTGCTAGGTTTCTAGGAGAACACAGAAATGAGGCATATATATCGTCCTCAGTTAAGCACCTTGCTCCAGTGAACATCCACCTCAGACAAAACCTCACTTATTTGAAGGCTACTTCTCCTGCAACCTCATATTTCTAGAGCAAGATCATCACACTTTTTCTGCAAAGGGCCAAATAGTAAATACTTTAGAATTTATGGCCATACAATCTGTGCTGCAAATACTCAACCCTGCTGCATAGCACAAAAGCTGCCACAGACAATATGTAAATTAAGGGCATGATTGTATTTCGCTAAAACTTTTAAGGCCAGGCATGGTGACTCACACCTATAATCCCAAAACTTTGAGAGGCTGGGGAGGGAGGATCACTTGAGGCCAGGAGTTTGAGACCAGCCTGGGCAACATAGTGAGACCCCATCCCTACAGAAAATTTTAAAAATTACCCAGGCATGATGTCACACACCTGTAGTCCTAGCTACTCAGGAGGCTGAAGTGGGAGGATGGCTTGAGCCCAGGACTTTGAGGGTGCAGTGAGCTAAGATCGAGCCACAGCACTCCACCCCAGACAGACACAGCAAGATCTTGCCTCAAATGATAATAAAACTTTATTTACAAAACAGATGGCAAGCCCATAGGGTGCATTTCCGTGTTTTCCCTACCCATTGGACAGCACAGCTGAGTACCCAAAAGGAAGCAAAAAGGGCTCCTAGCACCCCCAAATATATGCTGCCAAATCTAAGCACTAAAACAAATAAATTGAGATGGAGTCTTGCTCTGTAACCCAGGCTGGAGTGCAGTGGCACAATCTCAGCTCACTGCAACTTCCGCCTCCTGGGTTCAAACGATTCTCCTGCCTCAGCCTCCAGTACTGGGATTACAGGCACATGCCAAAACACCCGGCTAATTTTTGTATTTTTAGTAGACAGGGGGTTTCAACCATGTTGGTCAGGCTGGTCTCAAACTCCTGACCTCAGGTGATCCACTCGCCTCAGCCTCCCGAAGTGCTGGGATTATAGGCATGAGCCACCACACCTGGCCCAAATGCAGATTTTATTCATGAGAGATGCCTTCATTTGGAGCCTCCTTACCTTGGCCTTTAGTTACAATTGTAACAAGCTTGGTTATCTAGTTTCTTAGCCCACTGTCATGAGAGGTAGCCATATAGGACAAGAAGGACTGCTGAGAGCAAGATCATTGTCAATATGACAGTTACAGCAGGAGAGAAAGGGAGAAGGCAGACGACTCCATCAAAACAAGACACCGGAACAGAGAGATCCAAAGCTCTCGGTTGAACCACACATTTCAGGGCCCCCGACAGCATCAAGGAAAAATCATGGGCACTGATTCTAATCCCATTTCTATCCAAGCTCCCATGTCACACAGCTTTCCCACCTTCATAACCAGAGGTCTGGAAAAAAGGACCTTCTAAAGAGAACCCTTCCAGCTTGAAACTATGCTCCTCACAATAACTCTGAATTACTCAGGAAATATTTTTGCATCCCATGAAATCTGCTTCCAAAGGCACATCTTCCATTTTAGGAGTTCCAAAAAAGAATGAGAATTAAAACAAA
Organism: Saimiri boliviensis; assembly: GCF_048565385.1. NCBI lineage: Eukaryota > Metazoa > Chordata > Mammalia > Primates > Cebidae > Saimiri > Saimiri boliviensis. The sequence goes on along the minus strand of NC_133457.1, from coordinate 98,068,859 downwards.
CTCAGGTGCGCGAATAGGTAAGTCAAGGGGTCTGTGTGCCCAAGGCCATGGCCTGGGTGCCCCGTGGCGCAGGGGTGGATGGACACGTACATGTTGTCGTGGGCCGCCTTCATGGCCTTGGCGGCATAGCCCATGTTCTTGAGCACCTCAGTGTTGGTGTTGGCGTTCTCCAGGGCCTCCCGCTGGAACTCAATGGTTGATAATGTGCCGTCGATCTGTGCCAGCTGCTTCTCATACCTTTTCTTACGCTTCAGTGCCTGGAGGGCCGCTGCATGGGGGAGAAAACAGGGTTTCAGAGTGCCCAGGCACAGGGTGAGTCCTAGTGTTCACTGAGTCCTCTCCCCAACTCTACTGGAAGCACCTCTGTTGTTGCTTCCACTATAGCAGAGGGTTCATAAATTCTACACAGAGAGCACATTCAATTTTCTACAAAAACCTAAAATTCACATACCTCAAAACATGGCCAGTAAACAAGTATACAAGCCAACGTTCAACCCTCCAGTAACCATGTGTACACACAAATCAAAGCAGAGACAGCCACTCAAGGAAGACGGCGCTCTGGGGTCAAACCGCAGCTCACAGGCTCAGATGAGCTACTTAGCTTCACAGATGGGGTCAGTGTGAGCAGCAGCGACATAACGTAGGTAAACACCTGGCACATCGAATAATCAGTATGTATAGCCCTCAAAAAAAGCGGCTCTCATTATTATAAAGCAACTTTAAGGTACCATTTTATGCCAATTACATTACAGAAATAATAAATATAATGACCATACCAAATAGTAGATCAGTTTGGATTAAAAATGCGATTTCACTCATAACCAACAACTCTGTAAACTATTATAATGCTTTCAAAAAGTAACATGGGAACACAGCAACAATCATCCTGATGTTCTTAACCTCTGACCCAGTGGTTTCCTTCTGGAAATGTATTCACAAGCAAAAAGCTCCATGCCTGAAGATGGCTACGACAGCGTTCTCCATCATCGAAAACACAACTAAACTAAAAAGACAGACACAACTCCCTGCCATGGCCAAACCTAGAGTCTGACCATTTGGTCAAGTCAGTGGCATCATCTGCCTTAGCCTCCTAGCATGCAGAGACCGTATGTAGAGATCACCTCCTGGGAAGGTCCAGTAGTCAAGGCAAAAAATTTGACCAAGGTGAATGTGTAGAAGAACTGGGACCAAAACCACATCTCCCAACTTGAAACCCAGATTTTCTTCCCCTCACGGTCTCAGTTCTGCTCTTCACACTGAAAAGTATCTTTAGCACACATCTTAGATGATGTTGGGGCTCAGAACACACCACCCCAAAATATGACCATAGGAAATGAGAATATACCACCACCAAAGCCCCAAAATATACTTCTTTGGCATATTTTGAGCTGGTTATTCTGGGAAACTGGTAGCTCAAAAAGCTGTCCTTTCGTTTAAAAAAAAAAAAAAAAAAAAAAAAAGTACATCTAGGAAGGAAAGCTACATTACTAAAATTATCTGTGTCAGGAAGAGGGCTGCTCCAGACAACTTTTACTACCTAAGAGACCTTTTATCTGCTAACACCACCTTTATTCACCATACAGTGATTCTTCCCCTCACCCTCCCCTAACTTGTAACCCCACCCCCAGCCCAAGCCCCTATTCTTTTCAGTAACTCAGGATGCTATATAAGCTTCAAGCATCTGACTCTTCTTCAAGTCTCGTATTTTGTGTGATTTCCACATGTACATATGCAACTAAATATGGTTTTTCTCTTGTTAATCTGTCTTACATCAATTTAGTTGGTAGACCAGCCAAAGAGCCTAGAAGGGAAGCTATTTTTTGCTCCCCTGCAATGGGCATCAAAAACCAGGAAGGAGGCTTAGCACAGACTCTGTCAGGAGAAATGGCTGAGCCGGACTGGGCTGGGTCAGGAGCACTAGCCTCACACACATGCACCCAGCACGCATATTCTCCCATGTCCTGGAGTTCTGGACCATGGCCACCTCCTGCAGACTGGAGGTCACAGGCCTTCCCCTATGGGGCTGTGGTTTCTCCATGTGTCACATGAATAGGTCCCATGGTCTTTCTACTCACACCCCCTGTCGACATGAAATTCTGTCCTAAAGACCATTTGCCAAGGGAAAATGGCTTGGCCTGCATATAGCAGTCCACAGTTCCTCTAAAAGCAGCAGAAAAATTCTCCCAGCCAGTCTTTCCAACGAATGCTGACCAAAATACATACATACACACATGAAGAGAACTCATAAAACATCTGAACAACAATGAAATGTGCCTCACTAAAATCTGAAAATCCACTTAATCCGTTATCTCCCTTGATTCTGATATAGGCCGGAATGGCCCCTGACTTCAAGAAACTCATCCTGCAGTCACACCATGGGATCCTCAAGACTCTTCGCTCTCACCTTCTGGTAGCACTAAGTCATGCTCACTTCATAAAGGCCTCAAAATAGCGACCCTTTAAGGTTGGAATGACCACCCCTTTTAGTTGCTGAGAAAAATGAAGTTGAGATGTCATGTGACTTAGCTCAGGTAACTGGCAGAAAGGGGACTTAAACCAGGCACGGAACCCCAAAGTCCATTCCCTGCCATTATGTTATGCCTCCCACTTAATGAAAAAGGAAGAATACTGGCCTGGAGGGGTCATCCAGTCCTGCAGAGGGTGACGGGGGATGGTGGGAACACAGAAGAGGGAATGAAATACAGCCGTTCTTTTGCTGAAAAATTCTCAGTAGCTCTGTTTGCCCTATGGTTTAATATGGCCTGCCAAGTCCTGCAGAGGCAAAGCGTTAGAAGTCTCTCCGCAAGTCCAAGTCCTGGGAGGCCTAGCATAAGGTCTACAGAACCGCCTTTGCCATCAGTAATGTCAGAGGGAAGAGGTCCTGGAGAAGTCTTGTGAGTGCCCCAGGGCGTGCGGCTACTGGCCTGCTTCCTGTGACTTCCTTGGTGCTGTGCTGCTTTCCCACAAAAGCCATACCCTAGACATACTCTAATCACCAAGTGAATCCTTCTAAGATCAAGTGCCAATGTCCCATAGTACCCCCTTCCCTAGTCCCCTCCAGCCAGCTCCACCACCCACAGCCCCGCCCACCATTCAAGATTCACCAAGGCCTTCCAGGCTGGCATGGTGGCTCATGCCTATAATCCCAGCACTCCGGGAGGCCGAGGTGGGTGGATCACCTAAGGTCAGGCATTGGAGATCAGCCTGGTCAACATGGTGAAACGCCATCTCTACTAAAAATACAAAAATTAGCCAAGCGTGGTGGTGCACACCTGTAGCCCCAGCTACTTGGGAGGCTGATACAGGAGAATTGCTTGAGCCCAGGAAGTGGAGGTTGCAGTGAGCCAAGATCATGCCACTGCAGTCCAGCCTGGGCAACAGAGCAAGACTCCATCTCAGGGGGAAAAAATATATATATATATGCACCAAGGCCTTCCAAGAGTCTGCTGCGTGATGGTGAAAAGCAACGGGCAGTCCCATCTGCCTCGTATTTCATTTAATTATCCAGAGATCTCAAATGAACAAGGAGACTGGGGATCCGAAAGGTGATGCAGCTCACCCAAGTCATCCTGCTGCCAAGTGAGGAGGGGAGTGGTCTGTGTGACTCCCAGCCCTATGCTCTTCCTCTTGGGCTCAGACTGACAGCAAGTGACTCTGAGACAGTTCTTACAGCAAACACTCTTTGACAGAGCTGCCTTGCTTTTCAGTGTCCCGAGTGCAGCAGGAGCTTGATAAAATGCTTATGAAACTGGTTTTATACAGTCAGCTACATTCTTATATTTAAAACCAAAGTTATTTCCCTGTTAACATCATAGATTTAGAACTGCTTTTTCTCCAATACATTTTCCACTGGGAGTGACTCCTTGTATGCTAATCCTAACTTTCTCTGACCTCCACCTCCACCTCTAAAATCCCCCAAACAATATATGATCTGGAAGCAAATACTCAAATATACCAGGGAGGAAAGCAAGAGCCCATACCCACTCCGAATGAAATAATGCTAATATTACTCATCTTTGCAGATCAGCAATCCAGCACAATGAATGATACACGGTAAGTGCTTAGTATCTACTAAATTGAACCTCCAACTTCATTTGTTTTACAAGGTTTTCATATATTGTATCCAGGGTTCTTCATGGGGGACGCACCCACATTTTATCTCCTGTGCACCTCTGACCCAGAGAATTGATGTCTTACTGAAACACAGGCTAGAACAATCATCTGGCAGCATTCCTCCTGGCCCATAAAACAGGGACTTGCCACAAGCACCTGGCTGTGAGGTGTGCTCTCTCATACTGAGGATAGGTCCTGAGCAAACAGTATGAGGGACAGTCCCAGGGAATCCCCCCAGGACTCCCCTGCCTGCCTGCAGGGTTCACACAGCCTCTTCCCCTCCTTGCAGTGAACTCTCCATGACTTGATTTTTTTTTTTATCTAGATCTATCTGCTGTGTGTGTTTCTCAACTAGTTGAGAACTCCAAAGAGAAAGGCTACACGATGTATTTTCCCTACAGAAAGCCCCAAACAGGCTTTATGAGTAAAGTAACCTTGAAAATAGACATGGGGTCAGCATCTGTGCTGCAAAAGCAGATATAGACAAATATTCACAGCACTTGAACCATCTCCTGTATCTCACAAATGTGTGGCACCAGTGGTGAGGTATATATACCAGGGCAAATTAAAGGCTCAGCGGTATTGGAGTGCTTCCACGAGTAAAATGCCGTTCTTCTTGAATACTACTACACTTAGTAAAACTTCCTCCATCCCAGGCTTATTTCTGATCACAGAAATTTGTTTCTATTTGTAATCAACCCAATGTTTTCATAAATATTAAACATATACTGGTTCTTAATGTCTTGCCTTAATTTCTCCAAATTCCTGATGGTTAGATTACAAAACAAGTACTGGGTTAAAGAGAAGCTGTTAATCTAAATCAAATATTCAAAAAAGAGTTGTCTAAAGAAATCCCTTTTCTGCCAGAGAACCCCCAGTGTCATTTACAAACACAATGGCTTTAACAATTGAAATATAACCCAGGCCAATAGACGTTTAAGAGGTTGCTTTTAGATGGGGAAAAAAAGTCCATGGAATCTCCATATTTAATTATGCCTTTGCCGGTTCCAAGAGAGTAATTACAGCAGCAATTACGGAATCTAATAACCAGCTTTATTGGCTCTGAAAGCTGAAGCAAAAACAACTCCAACCATGTTGAAATAAACATTGGTCTCCAGACAGTTGCTTCATTAGACCCTCTAAACAGCTATTTAGAGGAAAGACACAGAACAGATACCCTAAGAAGCAGAGACCAGTCAAAAAGACATTCACCCAGGATGGAAACCCTTTCTGCAAGGCAACAGTTAGTGATTAGAGAAACCATTTTTAGAGAACACATCAGTTCCATACAACTAGACAGGAGGTTCCTTTCTCCTAGGCAAACATGACTTCTCTGAAGAGCTGCTGAGGAGGGCAAGTCTGCCTGTCCCAGAACTGGGGGTGTTCAGTATACTGGTAAATAGCCCAGGGCATCTCAATAGATGCCAAGAAGTCATAACTATTCACTCATTACCAGTATAGAGAAATTCAGGAATGGAGGGAAGGAGGGCCCAATAATACTCTCACTAAATGAATGGTGGTGTCTACCGTCCTTTCGAAGACCCAGGAGTCTACCTTTGAAGTCATCTAACAGAAGGTACAGGGCTGGGAGGGAACAGGGGTGCTGCTTTCCCCCTCTCAGCATGAACGACAAAGCAAATGAACGCACTCCTGAGAACACTTACACACAAATGCAACACCAGGACTCCAGCCTAAGTGAGTGTTCTGAAGAACCCTCAGCAGCCTGGTCCCAGCAGGGCTACTGGCAGGCAGAGAGTCAAGGAAGGCTGAGGGAGCCCCACTTGCCTGCCTCCAGCAATCACTCAGATAGATCCTCCTGGCTCATTCTGCCCGTGAATAAACTCAGATATTCAGGCTGCACTTAGCCAAGAGAACCATGCCTGGCCCTCAAGCCACTGGTTGCTTTGCTGGACAAAGAGAGTGATGGGGGTGTCATCTGTCATCTGCCCTGTATGCATGGGCAAGAAAAGACCCAAAATCGAGTCTACAGCCATACCACCCTGCACTTAGCCAATGCTTTCTGATCTTGGAAGACCCCAAGTCAAAACAACACAGCTAGTCACCAATGTCAAAGAAACCCATCCTCCTGTAAAGATGGTTATTAGTGACCATCTTTGTACCACATGGCATTAGAGATCCCACCAAACTTTGACAAAATAAGAGTTATAATCATGCCATCAAGAATAGAGAGGGCTTGAGGAACTCTTAGAGATAATGAAGACTAGGCCCTCATTAGATAACTGAGAAAAATGATGTCCAGAATAGGCAGCACTGCTTGCCAGGACCCCTCAGTGAGTCAGAGGAAGAACCAAGACTAGAGCCCAGGTCTCTAGCCCAGGACTCTTTCCACTGCCACAAGTCTGTTGTCTCCAAATTTAGCTGCTACAAATAAACCAGCAGTTCCCCGTGCCATAAGGAAAACAGTCTACCTAATGTTCTTTTATCTGGTTTCCAAACCCCGCCCTTGACAAACTCCATTTTAAAGCTCATGCTGATATATGAAAGAACCAAAAAGCTACCTGGTTTGCTCCCTGGGTCCCCAGATAGAAGGGGGAAAAAATAATGGGAAAGAGGTGCTAATCGGGCTGGTTCAAGAGTCCCTTCCCCTAAGGAGTGCTGTTGATACACCTGCAGTTTCAGAAGGCAGGGCAGGGATGGGCTCTCATTTCTCTACCCTGTGTGAGGATGGCCGGGACAGCGTGGGAATACAGTTACTAGAAACCAAAAGGCACTTTGGAAGCCCAGACAGGCTGTTTTGTGTCCATCGCTGCTCAGACAGTGTCTCAGGCTCACCTGCAGGACGAGAGCCTCATCCTGCAAAAGCTTTGGCACACTGTCCCTGACACCGCTGTATTTATTCCCACACAGCTGGAGAGCTGAGGCAAGAGGGGCAGACAGCTTTTTTCAGAGCAGCCGCCTTCTCTGTGATGTATCTCCCTGTTCCTCTAATTTGCTCTCTGTGGCCTGGAGCTAATGCACTCCATTTAGAGATGGCAAAATAAGTAGTTGTGTATGACCAGGAAATCAGAGTCTGCAACCCTGCTGACTTCATGAGCAAACACATAGGGAGCACAGTACTCCAATGCAAGGGAAAATTCTAGACAGAAAGAAAGCCCCTTATCTGCTTGAAAGGGACAAAGATGGGCCGGGCGCGGTGGCTCACGTCTATAATCCCAGGACTTTGGGAGACCAAGGCAGGTGGATCACGAGGTCAAGAGATTGAAACCATCTGGTCAACATGGTGAAACCCCGTCTCTACTAAAAATACAAAACTTAGCTGGGCATGATGGCACACACCTGTAGTCCCAGCTACTCGGGAGGCTGAGGCAGGAGAACTGCTTGAACCCAGGAGGCGGAGGTTGTGGTGAGCCAAGATCGTGCCATTGCACTCTAGCCTGGGTAACAAGAGTGAAACTCTGTCTCAAAAAAAAAAAAAAAAAGAAAGGGACAAAGATGAAAGAAATAACCTCCACAACTAACAACCTAACAGAATATCAAACTGCTCTAAGTCATTTAAAGAGTACATACAGCCGGCCGCGGTGGCTCAAGCCTGTAATCCCAGCACTTTGGGAGGCCGAGGCGGGTGGATCACGAGGTCGAGAGATCGAGACCATCCTGGTCAACATGGTGAAACCCCGTCTCTACTAAAAATACAAAAAAAAAAAAAATTAGCTTGGCATGGTGGCTCGTGCCTGTAATCCCAGCTACTCAGGGTCAGAGGCAGGAGAATTGCCTGAACCCAGGAGGCGGAGGTTGCGGTGAGCCGAGATTGCGCCATTGCACTCCAGCCTGGGTAACAAGAGCGAAACTCCATCTCAAAAAAAAAAAAAAAAAAAAAAAAAAGAGTACATACAAAGTGCATTCTGTAAAAAGCAAGATAAAACACACTCTGCAGTCAAACAAGCTTAGGAAATGCTGGGTCACATCAAGTTACAAGGGTCATTTAGGGAGTGCAGTTGTCCAGCTTCGATTTTCAGCTCCACCATTAAGTAAATTAGTGAATCTCACTAATAACCCTCATGATAATAACACATACCTCATAGGGTTATTGTGAAGATTAAAGTGAGGTACGTATGTAAAGCACCTGCCACAGGGCCTGACATGTAAATGTTGGCCACTGGTATTATTTACTGCAGGACTTCCTAGATCCTATTTTAATAGGAAGAAACACCGACACCCAACTGGCTCACCAAAAAAAAAAAAAAAAAAAAAAAAGTAATAAAGAGGGAAGGGAGGGAGGGAGGGAGAGGAAAAACCAAAAAGACACACAAAGCAAGCAGCAGATTATTCCAGACTGGGTCAGCAGGCATGGCCCAAGCCATAAGGAAGAAGAGAAATGGCCACAGGAGTCAGGGTCACTGCAGGGAACAGTGTAAGGCCTATCTGGGTTGCCTCTTCCAGCTCCCCAAAGGGCAGCTGATCAGGAAGAGAAGGGGTTTCACTTTCCAGACCCAGCAGGCACCTCCAGAGTAGCTTTCCGCGATCAGGATAACTCAGGGCCAGGATGAGGAAACCAGGATCCTGGGAAGGAAAGTGACCTCCCCCTGGTTAGTGAGGGCCATAGTCATTCAGCCTGTGACCTGGAATCCAAGGCCAAAGTTCTTTCCTGAACACCAGCCAGGCTGCAGAATTTCATTTAAACAGCTATCAGAGGCTAAAACTGAGCACCCATGCAGCCCACAGATGTGCCTTCATTTGTCCCATGTCTTAGTTAAGTCGTGTCTTAATATGTAAATTTGAGTATTACATATTTCACATAAAAATCCAGACTTTTGGCTTTCTTTTGTAAAGATGCAGTATCGGGCAACACTGAGCCCACACTGCCACCTAGCAACAATCCACTAGCACAGAGCAGCAGTCATCCCTTTTGGAAGGGGCACATACTTTCCAGTTAATCTCAGAGCCCACCACTGCCCACCATCTTCTACCTGGATACATTACTCATTTACATGTCCTGACCAGTCCCTGTAACACCTGACATTAATCTCACATCCAGTGGAAGCTGCTAGGAGTTATCTGATATAATCCCTTGCCTTCAGGCAGTTAAGATAGTGTTCAAGTTAAAGATAGGCAACTGAATCCCAGCACTTTGGGAGGCTGAGGTGGGTGGATCACAAGGTCAAGATATCAAGACCATCCTGGCTAACACGGTGAAACACTGCCTCTACTAAAAATACAAAAAAATAGCCGGGCATGGTGGCATGCGCCTGTAGTCCCAGCTACTTGGGAGGCTGAGGCAGGAGAATCACTTGAACCCAGGAGGTGGAGGTTGCAGTGAGCCGAGATCGCACTACTGCACTCCAGCCTGGGTGACAGAGTGAGACTCCGTCTCAAAAAGAAAAAAATTAGGCAACTGAAGTCATAAAGGTTTAACAAGTACTCAAAATAACAAAGTCAGAGGTACTAAACAAGGAGGAATCCAAGCCAGGTGCCCAACCAGGAGAAACTTGTATCTAGACACAACCTGCAACACAGGTCCTGTGATCCCGAATCTGGCTTCTAGTTCCAACTCTGCCATGACTAAAGTATGTCACTGAGCAAGTCCCCTCCCTTCTTAGGGCCTCAGACTCCTCATCAAGGACACAAGAAGGGTGGATTAGGAGGTGCTCTCTCTAGGTCTTCCTCCAGCTCTAGCAATAGGTGAACCCATATTGTTCTGAGATTTCCAGTAACATAAAAGGCTCTTTCTGGTTGATCCTGTGTAATCCAGAAAATGTAATTAACATCCATATGCTCCATTTCCTTACTACTTAACATAATCAAGTTTTTCCTTCCCAATGAAATAAGCAGTCTTTCTTATTTTAACTGGCTTCACAAACTGAGTTAAAGATCAGAGACTCCCTTTCACCTCTTAATTAAGCTGCTTCGACTGGGCAGAGAAGTCAGCACTCAGATCCAACGTGAGCCACAAATGTCACTCAGGAAGCAAAGGTAACGATAGTTAGAATCTAACTAATATACTTCTAAATAAGCCATAGGTCAAAGAAGAAATGGAATAGGAAATCAGAAAGTATTTTGAACTGAATGAAAATGAAAACACAACATATTGAAATATGTGGAATGCCACTAATATGGTACCTTAAGGGAACTAAATGCCTATACTAGAAAAGAATCATCTCAAATGGACCTCAGCCTCCACCTTAGGCTACAAAAAGACCACCTTGGGACTGAGCAACATGGCAAGATCTTATTTTATTAAAAATTGTTTTCAAAAATTAGCCGGGCGTGGTGGCGGGCACCTATACTGTCCCGGCTACTTAGGAAGCTGAGGCAAGAGGATCACTTGAGCCCAGGAGTTTGAGGCTACAGTGAGCTATGACTGTGCCACTGTACTCCAGCCTAGGTGAGAGAGTGATAACCTGTCTCCAAAAAAAAGAAAAAGAACAAATGAAATCCAAAGTAAGCAGAAGAAAGGGAATAAAGATCAAAGTGAAAAATCAATAAAAGACAAAAGAGAAACAAAAGAGAAAGAAGGTCAATGAAATAAAATTCTGGCTCTTTGAGAAGTTCAACAAAATTGAACTTCTAGCCAGACTGGTAAAAGATTACCAATATCAAGAATGACAGATGTGATATCACTACAGACTCCACAGATATTAAAAGGATAAAAAGGGGATATTTTGAACAACTTCATGCCAACACTAGAAAAGATGAAGCAACTTCATACCAATACTACAAAGGATGCAACAACTTAGATGAAACAGGCAATTCCTGAAGAACTCAAATCCATGCTCATTCTACTATACCAGGAATTACACTTTGCTCATGACACTCTGCTAGGGAACTAGGGACAAAAATTATATAGTCCCAAGGCTGAAGGAGTTCACAGGCCAGCAGATACGGACAAAGTAATACAATGACAGAGTTCAGCACAGGATACTTACCTGTGGATGCCCAGAGTGGGGAACCTAACCTTTGGGGTCATGCATTTTAAAGGATGGCAGGAGACAGCCAGGAGGAATATATCCAAGCAGCAGGAAAAGAGAGGCATGAGAAAACAAGAGAGGGAGCAAGGAAAGATAAAAGCTAAAGAGAGAAACTCAAGGACAGACTTGGATGTCTTGTTAAGGAGCTGCTGGAGTCTATCCCAGGGTTAGCTAGAAGCCATTGAAAGATTTAAAGCAGGACAGGAACGTGATCAGATTTACATTTCAGAAAGATCGCTTTGGCTGCTGTGGGGAGAAGGGGCTGGCAACCACTGAATAATCCAGAGGATGTGGATTTCAAGGGCCTGAACTGAGGCCACAGCAGAGGGGCTGCCCAGGAGAGGATGAACTTGAGAGACACCAAGAGGGAAGACCATGGGCCTGTATCACCTGTTTGAATGTACAAGAGAAGGAAATGGAGACTGAGCCAGGAAGTTCCAAGTTCTTGGCTGGAACAACCAGGTGGTAAAGATGCCATTTCTCAGAGAGACTAGTAACTCGGGGAAGAGAAGATGGGGCAGGGAGGAAGAAACTATTCTCCCAGGTCTTTCTGGGCCATGGGCTTCAAATTTCAAGTTAGCACCTGAAGTTTGAATTAACATTCTCTAAATCCATATGAGGAAGATGGAGTTCAGGGACTTCGGAGTGGGTCAAATCTAAATCATTTCTGGCCAGGTACAGTGGCTCACACCTACAATCCCAGCACTTTGGGAGGTTAAAGCTTGAGGCCAGGAGTTTGAGATCAGCCTAGGCAACAGAGTAAGTAAGATCCTATCTCTACAAAAAAAAAAAAATTTTTTTTTTAATTAGCCAGGCATAGTGGTGCACACTTTTAGTCCTAGCTATCTGGGAGGCTGAGATGAGAGGACCGTTTGAACCCAGGAGTTTGAGGTTACAGTGAGCTATGATTGCTCCAATGCACTCCAGCCTGGGCAACAGAACGAGATCCTGTCTCTTTAAAAACACACACACACACACACACACACACACACACACACACACACGCATATCCCAGGATTCAAAGGATTCAACAGAACGAGATCCTGGCCCTTTAAATATATATATATATAATATTTTTTTTTTTTTTAGCCCAGGATTCAAAGGTAACCTAATTACTACCATTCACACATGGGTGTGTCTCAGGAGAATGTACAGGTATAGTATATGTTTGTAATTGCAGAGACCGTCTCAGGACCTTATAATTGGTCATTTCTGGGAAGGGCGCAGAGTGACCGAGGCAACAAAGGCACTTTTTAAAATTACGTACCATTTACATGACTACCTGATCAAAACAAACAAAAATAACAGCCCATTTCTTCCCCATCCCCAGACACGGAAAGGCAGTTATATTTAAAGCAGCAAATCATTTACTAAGAACAACCTAGGCCGGGCATGGTGGCTCAAGCCTGTAATCCCAGCACTTTGGGAGGCCGAGGCGGGTGGATCACGAGGTCAAGAGATCGAGACCATCCTGGTCAACATGGTGAAACCCCGTCTCTACTAAAAATACAAAAAATCAGCTGGGCATGGTGGCACGTGCCTGTAATCCCAGCTACTCAGGAGGCTGAGGCAGGAGAATTGCCTGAACCCAGGAGGCAGAGGTTGCGGTGAGTCGAGATCGCGCCATTGCACTCCAGCCTGGGTAACAAGAGCGAAACTCTGTCTCAAAAAAAAAAAAGAACAACCTAACTATGACTGGCACTGGCGCTTTGGTCTCATCCTCTGGGTGGAATGAAGGCACTGATGGAGCTCCTCCCCCAACCCACCAGGTCCCAGGCTGGATGCTTTTAGCCAGGCTTGCTCGAGGTAAGCAGGTTCTTGGCTGGGACAGAGGGGAAACAGCCTGCTTTGGGTTTCCGTTCCCAGGCTGGATGCACTGTTTCTTTTCCGACTGGCTTTTCTTTCTCTGCTTCCAGCTGAATCCATGCCAACAGGGGCCCCCTTCTGCCTGAGCAAGCATGAGAGCACCCTGGCAACTGAGATGACAACAGAGGTCTGGGGGCTGGGGACGTTTGTGGGGAAGTGGGGAAGGGAGTAAATACCGGCAGAAAAATACTTCCAATGTGCACACTTGTTAGAAAAGCAAGGCAAGAGGGAAAATCCAACCAGCATTTTATGCTTTTGGACTCAAAGAGACATGATCAAGGGGCGTTGCAGACAAATGATCTTCCTTGCCAAAAAGGCAGCAAGGGGTGGGCACAGGAAGCTGATTCTCTTTTGGGAAAAGGTAGTCTTGCCTTGGTCCTTAAAACAGTGGGGCACAGGTCAGGCATGGTAGCTCACACCAGTATGTTATGTATACTTTACCACAATTAGAAAACAAAAACAGACTGGTTCATGGGTTTGCTATCCGGCCTTCCCTGCTGAACACTTTCAATTAAAACCGTGTATGTGAAAATAATAAAATTAAAGAACGAACTCTAAACTGCACAGAATTACCAAACACTGAAACACTGAGAGAAAATAATCTCTGAGGCCAGTCACAAAACTTTTAAAAAGTAGCTGAGCAGCCAGGCACAGTGGCTCACGCCTGTAATCCTAGCACTTTGGGAGGTTGAGGAGGGTAAACCACCTGAGGTCAGGGGTTCAAGACCAGCTTGGCCAACACGGTGAAACCCCATCTCTACTGAAAACACAAAAATTAGCCAGGTGTGGTGGTGCACACCTGTAATCCCAGCTACTCAGGAGGCTGAGGCAGGAGAATCACTTGAACCCAGGAGGTGGAGACTGCAGTGAGCCGAGATCACACCACTGCACTCCAGCCTGGTGACAGAGTAAGACTCCATCAAAAAAAAAAAATTAGCTGGGCATGGTGACATGCATCTGTAGTCTCAGCTACCTGGAGGCTGAGCGGGATCCCTTGAGCTGCGGAGGTCCAGGCTGCAATGAGCCATTTTCATGCCACTGTACTCCAGCCTGAGTGACAGAGCAAGACCTTGTCTCAAAAAAATTAAAAAAAAAAACAAAACACCTCTGTTCTCTTGAACAATTCATAGTACTGGATTATAATCTGATTGTTTAGAAAATAATGTAAAGAAAGGAATGTCAGAAAGAAGCCTCCCTACCAAGAAAAACAGTACCTCAAGGGTCCTAAAGTTGTCAATCGGAAAACAAAAAGCTAAGGAGTGCTATGGACTGACCTGTATCCCCCAGAATTCATACGTTGAAGCCCTGACCCCAGAGTGGCTGCACTTGGAGATGGGGCCTTTTGGAGGTAATTAAGACTAAATGACATCACAAGGTGGGTCCCTAATCTGACAGGACTGTTAGCCTTAAAGGAAGAAAGATGCCCCCACTCTCTGTCCACTCCCCACAATGCACACACACACTTCACGGAAAGGTCATGTGAGGACACAGCGAGAAGGCAGCTGTCTGCAAGCCAGGAAGACAGCTAAATTACCCAGCACCTTGAATCATGGACTCTGAATCTCCGGAACCGAGAAAATAAATTTCTCAGTCTATGGTATTTGGTTATGGCAGCCCAAGCTAACTAATACAAGGAAGACAGGCACTACAGATGTCTAAGCCATTCAAAATCCTTCATCCTGGCCACAGTAACCTCCATACCCTCTTCATGTAGGGCTCCTGGGTCCCTCCCCTGAGATGATTGACAGGCTCAGTGTCTCTCCCACCTTGGTGCCTTGTTTTTCCTGGCTCCATTTAAAATGCTGGGGGAAACCATCAAATGCTTCTGCCACTCCATTCCTCCTCCTCTTCACCACCACCCTCTCCCAGTCAAGTTTCCTTCCACATCCTGCCAAGCACTCCTCCAGAATATCTTCATTCTTTACCACACGTGAGACCTGGCTCTGGTTCCAGCTCTGCTGCCAGTCAGTTCTGGTCAAATCAAAGTCTCAGTTTCCTCATCTGTAAAATGGGAGCGGAGGAATAGACCCAGATGATCTCTTAAGTCCCTTATATTTCCAAGACCCAGTAACTCACCAGAACCTGAACGAGGTTCAGCCAGGCAGAGCCATCTGCCCTTCTTTCCTTCCTATCTACTGTCTACACATGTGCCAAGATGTGGCTCTGTAATGCTCAGATGTCCTAGGGTGTTATCGCTTCAGACTGACCCTATCTTAGGCACTGGTCTTAAACTAACTCTGGAGACTCTCTTTAAAGAAAGGGATCGGCTGGGTGTGGTGGCTCATGCCTGTAATCCAAGCACTTTGGAGGCCACGGTGGGTGGATCACCTGAGGTCGGGAGTTCAAGACCAGCCTGACCAACATGGTGAAACCCCGTCTTTAAAAAAAAAAAAGAAAGAAAGGGATCATCGTGTGTCTCTGGATACGGCCTTCTCCTTTCCTACCAACCACAGAGCCATATGTGCCTAATCAGCAATTAAAATAAAATCTAAAACTTATTTCTCATACAGGAAAAGGATCAGGAAAGTCTTTCTGGGGTCTGGTTTCATATAAGAAACTAACATTTTAAATTACTCAACCAAAGAGGGCAAAGAAAGAAATTCAGGCCAAAATTAACTCACAGATTTGTGGCCTTATAGCCTTAAGTCCCAAGACAGAGGGGTAAGTCAGTTCCTTAGAGCCCAGGGGCCAAAGAAAGGGAGGGAAGTGTCTCTTGTTCTTGCCTGAGTTTGCTTCTGCTTTCCAAGGGAAAGGGAAAGCTGAGCAAACACCGCAGATGGGTGTTCTCGGCTGGGCCTGCACCTCTCCAACATGGTCTGAGAATGCAAAGAACTGGCTGAGAAGGGGCTGAAGTTCATAAGCTGGCCCCTTTCCTATGTTTACCAACAGAAAGAACTGGGGAAAATTCTGGTGTCTACATAAATACCACACACCCTCCCCTCTTCCAGCAAGCAGCAGCCTCTCTTCTCCAAGCTTCCTCTCACAGCTCTTCTCGCTTTCTCCCTTGGATTTGAGTCATAATCCCTAATGGGCTGTGAGCCCGAGACAGAGGCCAATAATTCTTCATTTCTGTACTCCCAGCAATACCTAGCACCGTGCCCTGTACTACAAGGTGTTTGGGAAACACGTTGAATGAGTAACAGGATGATAAATGGCCTCTGAGATTCTAAAAGAGCCAGAATAAACAAATATTGTTCTCAAGTCCTAAACTGCTATAAACCCTCCAGACTGCTGAGTGCTGGAATGTTCTCATATCTTGATCTGTGTGGTAGTTCCACAGTGTACACATTTATAAAAATTCATTCAGCTGTCCCCTTAGACTCATCTGCTTTACTATAAATAAATTATACCTCAACGAAAAAGGAAAAAAAAAAAAAAAAAAAACAAGAAGCACCAAAAACTATTTATATACCAACTTTTTCTTAGGTCTCTTTATAGACTTCCTAACCCTCCCCAGAGTCCTGTAAAATGAGCCAAAAGTAGGAATTCCTCTGATCCCTTGCATGGAGGAAACTTACATGCAAGGAAAGACAGTGCCTTGTTCGGCCTGGTCACACAAAGAGTCAGAAATGTAGGCACAAGACCCTGGGGTTTGTGATCCTCCACCAGGGCTATGCCAGCCCACCTAACCACTGACAGCCAGTTAGAACTCAAAAGAAAACAACCCTCTAAAATAGCAACTGTTTGCTCCATCTCTCCTGTCAGCTGGCTTTCTGCATGGCACTTGATTTTCCAAACCATTCTGGCAGGGTTGGCTACATTTACCACACCGTCTGTTGAGAAGCAGGTGAGGCTACAGCAGAATTATTTGGATTGAGGAGATAGGAGCCGTGAGTTCCAGTCCCAGCTTTCCCTTCAATGAGCTGCGTTACTTTTAACAGATCACCTAACCTCTCTGGGCCTGTGATTTCCCACTATATGGACAAGATGAGCTCTAAAGTTGTTTGATTTTCCAGAACTGCTTAGGAGACAGGAATGTACTGTGCAGGTTAATAAAAGGGAGAGAGTTGTTTTAATGTCACTAGTGGAGACCTGAAGTTTTAAAAGGCCTAATTTAGAACCAGGTGGGTAAATGTTTACCATATTCCTAAGAGGCTTAGCTGCTCATGATGGAGCCAGGACTTACGCTAAGCACACGAGGCCTTTGCAGAAAAGCCCGCTGTTCTTTCCGACACTCCCAGGATCATTGATTTTCTCTTCGATCGCCATCCTAAAAAGCAGATTGAATTAAAATAACTCAAGTCAGGCCAGCCCTTAGCAGCTGGTTCCTTTCTTCACTATCCTCACACAGGAGACAAATTCCCTACATCCTGTGGCCCCAAAGGTGGGTCAGTGAGCAAGTCAAGTCCTACCACAAGTCTTACCCCAGTGTGCTTAACTGGTCACTCCTGAGGTTTTGTCTAGTAGGGCTTGAACCTGCTGAGCCTCAAGAGAAATTTGTGCCTCTGATTTGCCAAAAGGCTGGCAGTAAAGTCTGAGGCAGGCTACTGATCCAAACAAGGCTCAGGCACCAGGATAGATGCCCTCCAGCGTCTGCGCTGCTTGGCTGGGTGCAGGATCAGGGTAACAGCTAAAAACGATTATTCAGTTCTGGCCTCTGATTTAAGGAATCAAAATGGAAAAATGTCCACTACTTTCTACAGAACAGCCTGGGGCTGGCCTAGACTTTTACAATGAGCAGGGATGTACCTAACTGTTAACAGGTAAGATGAATGCTGAGCTACTCCATTTTTTTATACAGTGAAACTGCATGGAGCAACACCTGGCTGTCTGGAGGGTAAAGTTACTGTAATGTGGTACTTGTTGACTAAGAGAATGTTACAGCAGAGAAATCTTAGCACCCATTCAATCCATCTTCCCATTTTGTTGTTGAGAAAACAAAGGCCCAGAAGTAGGAAGGCCCTTACTTGTACAAAGAGGAACAGTGACAGAGTTTGAACTAGTGTGCAGCATCTCGAAGTCTTAGGGGTCTACCTGACCAATCCGGGCAATGGAGGGAGCACTCAGGGGTAGGAAAGCTAACAGGAGGCCAGGAGCTCAGGAAAGGGGAAACTGGGGGAGAGTTCATTCTCAGAGTTTCAGGAATGGGATAGGAGACCGAGTCTGGGCTGAACTTGAAATGTATGGCCTCAGAAATAAAGATCACTGTCATTAACCAGAAAGAATAACTAGCTTTCTCTTGAACCAAAGATAAACATGAAAGAAAGATTAAACAATCCCAAAGATCACAACTAATTGAGTTAGCCAGCTAGCCAGCTGGGAATGAAATGCACAATATTAGCCAAGGACCTGATTAATAAACGAGGCTGGGTCAAGCTAGTTTAAGCAAAGAGGATTTGCCTGCCTACCTTTGGCATGCAACCTGAGATACTCTGAGAACAGAAAAATTGCTGTTCTGTCTCTACCAAGCTGCCCAGAATGGCTAGACTTCAAATAAAGCAGAAGGGAAACCCGGGGGAACAAACATGAGAAAGGATAGTGGCCAATGGACTTCCTTATAAGGTGACAGCCCTGAGACACACCTCGTTCCCTCAGACAGTAATGGACAGACAGCCTACCAATGGGAAACTTCACCTGGGTGCTATAGGGAGATGGCTGCTGGTCCCAGCAAACTGCTCTCTAGAGATAGAAAGTATCCATTTGGTATGTGCCTCCCTAA
Organism: Saimiri boliviensis; assembly: GCF_048565385.1. Classification (NCBI taxonomy): domain Eukaryota; kingdom Metazoa; phylum Chordata; class Mammalia; order Primates; family Cebidae; genus Saimiri; species Saimiri boliviensis. Next base: position 98,050,295 of record NC_133457.1, on the reverse strand, counting down.
ATTCAGACTAACACAGATTCCTCAGCCTGGCATCCAGGACTCCTCAGGGAAGCCACAACTAAAACTCTAACCCCGACCTGAGCCACCACTACCCCTCATCTATACCCCATAATCCTTCAACCCTCCTGCATACAAACAGCACAGGCTAATCCCTGTAGCTTTGGTCCCACAGTCCCCTCTGCCTCGAATGGTCCAACAGGCCTCCTCCTTCCCAAATCCCATTCATCACGCCCCAGCTCAGAACCTCTGTCACCCCTGGCACTACCCTAGAGTCTCCCAGCTGAAATTCACTTCTTCCTCCTTCCTTCTCCTACCATACTTTGAATACCAATGGTAGGTGTGCCTTATTTTACAGAGAGTTGTGCACTGTCCTTCTCTACAGCATTCAGCAGACTGGGAGTTCCTGAAGGGTAAGAACTCTGTTCCATACAGTCCCTTCAAATTGAGTCTTTCATAGTAAACACTCAAAATGTTTACCAAACTTAACAACCTTTTTCCTCTTCCCACCATCACCTGATTAAAAACAAACAGCTCCACCCCAGGATGCCAACCAGGGGTCCAAGCTCCTAAACCTGGGAGGAGCTGGCTCTTTTTCAGGCACCCTTTGGGTGGCCCTGGCCTCTCTGCCTCTTCTTACCTCTGAAATAAGAATAATGGTTCTTGTCAGAGAAGCTCAGTGCTTTGAGATGAGAGGCTCTGCAAACACAGATTCCCAAGTTCAAGGCCATTATTTTAAACTCCCCTTAGACCCACGCACCATTTACCAACTAATGCTAGAAACTTAAAGCTGGTTTCCAGCCAAATGCCTCTTCTTTTATCACAAATGCCCTAGTGTATAGCTGCTGAGAGAGCTGCACTGAGCACTCTGGGTAGCCTGTTGGCTTTTTATTTCCAGAGTGTGGAGATTTCCATCTCAAGTGTGAAGACAGCTCATGGTTTCAGGAAAAGCCCGGAATGTCAGGCCTGCTGTTCTCTCAAGTCTCCTGGCATAATCCATCAATCAGTTCCCAACCTATGGGTTGTGAGCTCATGGGGTTCATAGTGGTCACTCCAGTGCTCTGTGAATGTGTACAACTGTGCCCTGCCTCTGCACTAAATGATGAATATATCACACAATAATAAAAACAACTATCATGTGACCACATACCATTTACACAGACACAGTCCTAGGGAAGAAAGATGGTGGGTATATAGTAAACATTGGTTGAAGGGAATTTTCTATTAATATCTGATCTCAATTAATGAGTACTAAAAGTACAACTATTATTATATGCCCAATCTCACTATTTTCTGAAATGAGAAAAGGGTTCTTCAACCTGAAAAGACTAGGGACTATGCGTTGATCAGAGTCCTGGGTGGGAGGGATTCCGGTCTAGGTCCCAGCCCTAGCCAGACTTCCAGAAAACAGAGCCAGGTGGCCCTGGGCTAAGTCTCTAGGCCTTGGTTTCCAGAACAGAACAACAAAAGGATAGGATGAAAAGTACCTAGCAGGTTCCCGCCCCCAGCCCTGCTCTTTATGACCCCTTATCCTTAGACAAGCCTCTGACACTCCAGCACTCCATTTGCAGTGGCTTGACAAGCCCCGCCCTTTTGGGGACAGTCAGCAATATTTGGAGACATTTTTGCTGTCACAACTGGATGGGGAGGTACTATGAACATCTACAGACAGAGGCCAAAGCTACTGCTGAACATCCTACAATACACAAGACAGCCCTACACAACAAAAAATTATGCAGTCCAAAATGTCAATAGTTAAGGTTGAGAAACCCTACTCTAGAGGCCAGGGAGAAAATAAGCTTATTGTGGGAAAAGATGGAAACCTGGCAAGGAAATGCAGTGTTGATGTTGTAGCAAATTGAATGAATGAAGACAAGTGAATAAAGGCTCTCAAACCATTCCAGAATGTAAGAACAGTCCCCTCTGGGTCTTCTCCTTGGCACTAGTCCCACTGTGTATAACAAGGTCCAGTTACTCTTAAGATCCCCGCACCCCAACCCCAACCTTGTCCTCCTCAACCTGACCACACCCACTACTGACACAGCCTTGCTGAAGCTGGGGGGAATCTGGAATACAGCATTAAAAGGAAGGAGCCAGGGTGGATGCACAGAGTGGCAGAAACGCACTAGACTTGGAGCCTCAAGGGCTCTAGCCTTGACTCTGCCTCTAACACCATTTAATTGAGTCTTAGTTTCTTCCTCTAAAAAAAGGAAAACAATGGAGCTAAAAATCATAATCTGCCCTACTAAGTCTTCTCTGAGTTTCAAAACCAGATTATGTATGTAAAAGTTCTTTGGAAGCCATAAAACACTGTGAAGTATTCCTCTGCAGAATAATAGGTGCTCGCATTGCACAGGAAATATTATAAAAACTGATTTCCAATGACAAGATTCTGCCTATTGATAAATTACAAGCACTCAAGGATTATGGCGATCTGGGGCCAGGCATAGTGATGCATACCTGTAATCCCAACTCTTTGGGAGGCGGAGGTGGGAAGACTGCTTGAGCCCAGGAGTTCAAGAACAGCCTGGGCAACATAGTTGAGACCACTGTCTCTATAAAAAATAAAATATTAGCCACACTTGGTGGTACATGCCTATAGTCCCAGCTACTTGGAAGCTGAGGTGGGAGCATCACTTGAGCCCAGGATGTCCAGGCTGCGTTAAGCCATGATCACGCCACTGCACTCCAACCTGGGTGACAGAGCTGAGATCCTATAGAGTATCAAACATAAAACCCACTATGATACAGCCCCCCCCCCCACTTCAGGATCCCCAAGTCACAGAGCTAGGTCTGCCCAGTGACTCATAGAATCTGAACCTCAACTTTTTCATCTCTAAAATGGGATAATACCACTTGTACATGGAGTTGCTGAAAAGACCAAATATGATCAAGTTTGTAAAGTACATGGCATTTCCCAAAGATGGGGGAAATGTTTTCCTTTTTCTGGGGATATTTTTTTAAAAAATAGAGAGGGGTCTCACTTTGATGCCCATATTGGTCTCAAACTCCTGACCTCAAGTTACCTTTCCACCTGAGCCTTCCAAAGTGTTACGATTATAGGTATGAGCCACCGTGCGCAGCCTAATCTGGGTTTTAAATGTCAGACTTGTCAGTCAGTGTCTTCAAGTCCAGCGAACCCTGGAACACACCAAGTTGATCAAATTCCTCATCCTAATGGGGGAGTTACAAAGTGAATCCTCGTCTGGGTAGCAACTCCTCTCCAAACCTGCAGGGAACAGAGGCTGGGCTACGCACATGTAATCTTATTTTTATTTATATAACTATTAGATCTTATAAAGGTTATAAACCAGGAATTTATAATTATTGCTTATGCAGACAGTAGAGAATCCACTACTCAGGTTTCTTAGTTCCGACTTATTTTCATAGGAAGACAATTATAATTAATCAATTTAACTGAATCATTAACTGAATAATTAAGCAAATTAATTATCAGAATAAACTACACTTTAAATTTAGTATTCCAAAGCTAATTATTTTATGACCAAGTTAAATACTGATCTATTCTCATGTCCCCACCAAGGGGCTTCTGATTCAAATAAAGTACTTTAAACTGCAAACAGTTCCATGTTCCTGGTTTTTCTTTCCGAAAAACTTTTCCTATTAATTTAAAGTTTCAAGCACTCATATATTTTGAGTTCCTTTCTGCTCTAACATTCCATTACTCCCCAAAATAACTATTCGATAAAAAGTCCCCCAACCCCCACAATGAAGCTATTCCAGTTCTCTCTACTGCATATCACAAACTGAATTCTGAATATGCTTCTAGAACAAATCACACTGTACCCTGGTTATCTGTTTACTTGTCTGTCACTCAGCTAGATTATAAGCACCTCAGAGGCAATGACCTGTCTTCATCTGCATTTACCCAGCAACTAGGAGAGTATTGGCACACAGCTCAAATTACTACATACTTATCTATCAAATAGATTCACGAATGAAGCAAAAGTTTCCAGCTACCTTCTTTGAAAATGGACTGACCGAAATTAAATGCAAATGTGTACCTATATAGCATTAAGATCAAAGATTTAGGATCTCAACATCAGAGTCCCCAAACTGCACAATATCCAAATCTGTTTCAAAATCTCTCAAACTTTGACGGGCCTACAAACCACCTGAGGATCTCATAAAATGCAGGTTCTGCTTCAGTAGGTCGGGAAGGGGCCTAAGAGTCTGCATTTCTCATAATTTCCCATAGACCACGCTTAGAGAAGAAAGCTTGTGTAGTCAATTCTGTATTTCATTTTTGTAGCTAAAGAAGCTGTTGTTCAGAGATATGAGGAGGCTTCCCCTGGCTTACCAAACTAGCAAGTGGCAGAGGTGGAATGGGAACTCAACTCTTCTCACCACAAAGCTAACACCTTTTCCACTATACCACATCACTGACCTTTTGAGCTAAACAATCACAACCAGAGGGATGTATAGCTTTCCTCCATCACTCAAATAAGCCCTCCAAGCCAGCTTTGCCCTGTAAGGAAGAGGGAGGAGATAGACCTAGAAATATCAGCTGTCAGGGAATCAAGCCAGCCAGATGCTCTTGTTAAGAACTTAAATCATTCAATCCTTCAGCTAAGACTCTTTAAGAAGGACCAAACAAACTTTAGGGGTTCCTAGATGCTCATCCCTTTACTAATGAATAAGCCACAGGAAAATACAATTGCTTTTCCCTGTCTTGGTGATACAGGAAGTATCAGGGCTAAAGAACACACATAACCCAATTAGTTCCTAAACAAATGGCTCGGCCCTGCATGTTCTGGGGTTGTGCTGCTCAGATTTCTGCCAGAATATTCAGATTATTCAGCTCTGTCCACTCCACACCTTAAGAGCAACACTGATCAGGCGCGGTGGCTCATGCCTATAATCCCAGCACTTTGGGAGGCTGAGGCGGGCGGATCACTGGAGGTCAGGAGTTCAAAACCAGCCTGGCCAACATGGTGAAACCTTGTCTTTAGTGAAAATACAAAAAAATTTAGCCGGGCTTGGTGGCACATGCCTGTAATTCTAGCTACTTGGGAGGCTGAGGCAGAAGAATCACTTGAACCCAGGGGGTGGAGGTTGCTGTGAGCTGAGATGGTGCTACTGCATTCCAGCCTGGGCAACAGAGCAAAACTTCATCTCAAAAAAAAAAAAAAAAAAGGGCCAGGTATGGTGGCTCACACCTATAATCCCAGCACTTTGGGAGGCCAAGGTGGGCAGATCACCAGGTCAAGAGATTGAGGCCATCCTGGCCAACAAGGTGAAACCCCATCTCTACTAAAAATACAAAAATTAGCTGGACATGGTGGCATACACCTGTAGTCCCAGCTACTCAGGAGGCTGAGGCAGGAGAAATGCTTGAATCCAGGAGGCGGAGGTTGCAGTGAGCTGAGATGGTGCCACTGCACTCCAGCCTGTGCCACAGAGCAAAACTGTGTCTTAAAACAAAAAAAAGAACAGCCGGGCGCGGTGGCTCAAGCCTGTAATCCCAGCACTTTGGGAGGCCGAGGCGGGTGGATCACGAGGTCGAGAGATCGAGACCATCCTGGTCAACATGGTGAAACCCCGTCTCTACTAAAAATACAAAAAATTAGCTGGGCATGGTGGCACATGCCTGTAATCCCAGCTAGTCAGGAGGCTGAGGCAGAAGAATTGCTTGAACCCAGGAGGCGGAGGTTGCGGTGAGCCGAGATCGCGCCATTGCACTCCAGCCTGGGTAACAAGAGCGAAACTCCGTCTCAAAAAAAAAAAAAAAAAAAAAACAGCCGGGCGCGGTGGCTCAAGCCTGTAATCCCAGCACTTTGGGAGGCCAAGGCGGGTGGATCACGAGGTCGAGAGATCGAGACCATCCTGGTCAACATGGTGAAACCCCGTCTCTACTAAAAGTGCAAAAAATTAGCTGGGTATGGTGGCGCGTGCCTGTAATCCCAGCTACTCAGGAGGCTGAGGCGGGAGAATTGCCTGAACCCAGGAGGCGGAGGTTGCAGTGAGCCGAGATCGCGCCATTGCACTCCAGCCTGGGTAACAAGAGCGAAACTCCGTCTCAAAAAAAAAAAAAAAGAGCAACACCGGTGAACAGAACATGCACTTCCAAAGGAGGGTAAAAAGGAAGGAACAGAAGCACCAGAAAATGAACAGTCACTGAAATGTAGAAGGGCTGCAGGATTGAGACATAAGCACAATCTCCCTTGATCTGTCATATAGAAGCGGGATCAAACCTGTTCTCTGTGGCCCCAAGAGACAGAAATCACAACCTGTTTTCTAGTTCACAATTGTCTAGTGTCAAAGCCGGGATTTGCCCCAATCTTTCTGTCCCCAAATCCTACATTCTTTTCACCAGCCCAGGTTGCTTCCCTATGAAGCTACCATCCCAACCTGTAGCAGAAGTAGGTACTACAGAAAGAGGTATTAGTCCCAAGTAAGAAAGGTGTTGGAGCTGTCCAGAGACAGACTATGTTGTAGTGTGGGAGATAAAGCACCTAATATAAATCCTGTCAACAGAGGGGTTCCATCAGAGGTTCATCACTTGACAAGAATGCCACAGAGGGAATCTGGGCGTTGGATGGGTGGCTGGGTGAGATGAACCTACAACCTCAGAGACAAATTAAACTCTTCCTGCTGTATTTTCCTCTAACACTTCATTTATAAACTTAGGATTTGCCTTTTCTCATAGTTACTTTTAGTTGTGTGTCTTCCTCGATGAACTGTGTGGGCCCTTGTGGGGAGAAGGCAGTGTCTCGTCCATCTTTATACCCTTACTGTCCCTAAGACTATCCCTGGGAAGTCAAGGAAACATTTTCATCTCACCTGTTTGCCAGGCATTCTGGCAGGCACTCTACATACATCAACTTACTCCACATCCTCGCAAGAACCCTAGGCAGTAAGCACTGGTAGTATTTCCTTTTTCACACACAGGGGAATTGAGACTCAGAGAAAATAAGTAACTGCCAAGGTACTACTGGTGAGAGGTAAAGCTGCATTCAAACTGGGAATCTTTGCCCACATCACCACACTGCCTTCCTCCTAGAAGAAACGTAAATGATTGCTGACATGAGCCAAACAGCTTCAAAACAGGCTAGTACATAACCAGCCAGATCTGTTGTTTCCCACTGCTATGCTCAGATTTTCCTTCTAAATACATCTATTTTCAAAATGACCAACGGAAATTGTTTTTTAATATCCTCTCTCTCACACTCTTAAAGATAGTGGCACAACACAAAATAATTCTAAGCAAGAAGACTACGTTTTCATAAGAAATTCCTCAAGATCCCAAGAGCTCTGCCGCTCCTCCTGGTGGGCCCTGGCTCCGTGTCAAGGATCTGGACCACTGTAAACAAATTAGATCCTGGCTTTCTGCCTCAGAGATGGATGGATCGCACACATCTTCATAGTCTGGTCTCCAAGACCTCACTCCACACTCTTACCCAACTCTGGACAACTCAAGATTTCTTCCAAGCAAAACAGTCCTGCTCAAAGGTCTTCATGGTTAGTTAAACTTCCAAACAAAATCTATCTTGAGTTGCAAACCACATTATAAACCTACTCTGGTAGGCACTTAAAAATATCTAATCTCCCTGCCAAATGCACAAAATAAGATTTTATTGGCCAGGCACAGTGGCTCACACCTGTAATCCCAGCACTTTGGGAGGCCAAGGTGGGCGGATCACAAGGTCAGGAGTTCGAGATCAGCCTCACCAAAACGGTGAAACCCCGTCTCTACTAAAAAATATAGAAAAAATTATCTGGGCCTGTTGGTGCATGCCTGTAATCCCAGCTACTCAAGAGACTGAGGCAGGAAAACTGCTTGAACCTGGAAGGCAGAGGTTGCAGTGAGCCGAGATTGTGCCACTGCACTCCAGATTGGGTGACAGAACAAGACTCCATCTCAAAAAAAAAAAAAAAAAAAAAAAAAAAATTTGTCATTTGAATCAAAGGCACCAGCATGTTTGGATAGCCAACATATAGGGCCTCTGACACGCCATCTGTCTTAAGAAGTAAACCAAACTCAATCTAGCCAACTATTTTTCTAAACAAGAAACTTAAGTGTTACTAAGGGAAATTCCCACTGCTCAGTTCCCTCGGTAGATTTCAAGTTTTCTATCCCTGGGCCTCTGGGATGAGAGATCTTGCTGGCACATGCACCACTAAGATACTGTGCTTTTCAACCTGAGATCTTGATTCCATAGAACCAAAAAGCCACATTCACTATAAACATAACTTATTACAATGTCTTTTACATATGCTCATGTTTTGCAGAGACTTTATTAAGCATAAGAAAACCACCCTCACTGCAGCAATGAGCAGAACTTAATGAAGATACATCTCTTGTGAGCTCCTGGCCTCTATGTATCCATCAGATATTCTTAGCTGAGCCTAAATTAACCTGTAAATGAACTGATTTGCATCCGTAAATCCACAGAAATGTAGCAGCGTAAGGTGTTTTAGATGCCTGTCTCTATTTCCTAATCTTATACAATTCTCTTGTTAAACTATGATCTTGTCTACAACTGTTTTTATCTTTACTAAAACAGGAAAAAAAGGGAGATCTGAACCACCTGGAGTAGGTATTTCCTTAGCTAATTACTAAGACTTGAAAAGATCTTTGATATTTGATCATCTTCCATTTTTTTCTTTTCTTTTTTTTCCCCACGTTCTCCAGAAAAGTATGATCACCTTTCGTAAGGAGAAAACCAAAGGGCATTGTTTAGAAAGCTACCAAAAAAAGACTTAGCTTTGGGTGATTTTTGTCAGTTCAGCTAAACTTTAATCTTGGTTACCATCCAGCTCTCAATGAAAGAACTTTTCCATTTTGACAACTAAACCAAAGAAGTCTGATCAACAATAACTTTATCAAAAAAAAGTACACTTACTCAAAATCCACAATTTGCCACACTCTTTCATGTATTATCTTAGCTAATCCTCATCATAGCCATATGAGATGACTATTATTTCATAAATGATGATATTTAAGTCCCTTGGATGGCAGGGACCACATCTGGTTCACGCCTGTATTCTCAGCACCAAGAATGGGGCCTAGGACACAGTAAGGGCCTGCCACGTGCTTAAGAATGAATATACAACTAAAGGAAAAAAATGGGAAAAAACATGCCATCCAAATTTTGCTCTAGGTCCCTCCCTGGAACCACTACCTGGGATGCAACTACGCACTGCAAATACTCAAGCTTTTGAGGTTTGTTTCATCTTTCCAGTGTGTATGCCTCAAAGATAGCATCTACATTTGACTACACACCCAGCAGGGAATGGCCTGTTTCTGCTTCACTTCTTTTTGCCCTACTCAGCACCACACCTTGCACAGGTGGGTGTTTAATGAACTGAGTGATGGCGATGGCCATAATGACAACATTGGTCATCACAGGAATAAATGACACGAGTTGTTCATAGTCAAAAGAAGAATTGGTCTCTGAGTTGAGTTACATCCCCTCATGGGCCTAATTTTCCTCTCTGTACAATGGGAATAACAGAACTTACCCACAAGATTGTTTTTTTCATTTAACAAATGTTGACCATTAACCACGAGCAAAACACTGTGCTAGGTGGTGGGGACACAGTGATGAATGTGACCATCACAACTTACCTTGTGGACCTCACAGTCTCAGCAGATGCTGAGGGGTTTTCCAAACCTACAAGGACTATACAATTATGAAGTACCGCTCCTTCGCCTGTTTCCCAACTTCACTAATGCCATCACCATCCAACCAGTTGCCCAAGCTATAAACTTGGGAATCATCCTCCACTCCTCTCTCTCCTTCATCCTGCCCACTCTCACAATTCCAATAAATCACCAAATCTCTTTTGATTCTCCAGAAAGGTCTCAGTCATGTATTATTTCTCTTCCAATTCTCCAGGCTTCTATACTAGGTCCTTTGTTCTCACATGAATAATTGCAAGTCTCCTTGTAATAATGGTAATGGCAAGCACTTATCGGTCACTTACCATATGGCAGGCATTGTGCTAAGAGCTTTGCATGCATAATATACTTTCATCCAATCAGGCAGATACTAGCACCCCAATTTGTAGAGGAGGAATCTGAGGTGCACAGTAACCTGCCCCAGGTACACAGCTGGTAAGTGATGAAGCTACAGCTCAAACCCAGGTCGGAAAGACGCTATCCTTGTCCCTTATGGGATTCCTGACTCCAGTCCCTTCCTGGTCAGTCCACACTTCTTCCTTTAAGCTGCTGCTGGAGTCCTCTTTCAATATTCCAAGGAGATATGATGGTTCTCTGCTTTAAATGACAGCCAAGGGCTGAGAACAATGGCTGTAATCCCAACACTTTGGGAGGCTAATATGGGAGGATCGCTTGAAACCAGGAGTTTGAGACCAGCCTGGGCAACACAGCGAGATCCTGTCCCTAACCAAAAAAAAAAAAAAAAAAAAAAAATGTTGTTAATTAGCTAGGACTTCAGGCACAAGCCTAGCTAATTAACAACATTTTTTTTCAGGAGCCTGAGTGAGAGGATCATTTGAGCCCAGGAATTCTAGGCTACAAGTGAGCTATGACTGCACCACTGCACTTCAGCCTGGGCCTCAGAGCAAGACCCTGTTGCTTAAAATGAACAAATAAATAAAAATAAAGGACAGCTAGGGTTCCTCACCACTTCCAGGTCAAGGTCCAAAGACTACAGGCCACTCTCCAGGGTTACTTCCTGTTCCACCCACAGACTCCAAGGGGACACTGTCACTGCCCCCCAAACACACTCAACTTCTTGCTGACCCACCTCACACTCTCCCTCCTCTGCCAAGTCTTTTTTATCCTTTCCCCCCAAACAGGTGCCTCCTCCTCTGCAGCCTGAGCCCACGTACACACTCACGGTTTCTGCACTGTTGTAATCATTTCCTGCTCGCTCGCCCGCGCTCTCTCTCTCTCTCTAGTAGACTAACTGAATATGGTAATGAGGTAGTGTTCACCTCCCCACACTACCCCAGGAAGCAGGTAAGACCTTCGTTCCAGAGGATGCTAAAAAGAAGGGGAGGTTACAGCAGCTCCAGTGCTCTCAAGCAAACTCAGGAAGGCAGCCTGCTTTCGGCAAGTCAAACAGCTGAGATTGGGCCTCCACAGTTGGTTGGTGAGCTCTCCCCCGGCCTCTTGAAAGTCAATTCAATCGACTCTAGTTAGCTCCAGACCAAAAGACCACAGGAGAATGGTAAACTGACACCCTTCTCCTGCATTCCAAACTGCAGAAGGCTACAAACACTGACTCTGATGACCATAAACAGGGGATCTAGACTGAGGGAGAGTCATCAGAGGCAAAAGCTAGAGACAGCAAAATATCACCCTGTACCCATCTCCACAGCTACAGCTGGAGCCCAGCCACAAGTCGACCACTGCAACTGCCTCCTCATGGTCCTCCCCGCTCCCACTCCCATCCCCCAGCACTCTTCAAAGAGCAGCCACATGATGTTTTAAAAACCCTGTCCATAAGGACACGTTCCAGCAAAATACCTTCCAAAAGTTTTCCATCCACTTGGAATAAAATCCAAATGCTTCACCAACAAGTTCAAAGTCCAGCCCCTGGCCCCCTTATTTCATGCCACTCTTCCTTCAAGCACTACATTCTGGACACAGGAGTCTCTCCCTTCTGTTTCTTACAACCTGCCAACCTCCAAGCCTTTTCCCATGCTGCTCTCCTCACCTGGAAGGCTCCTCCCCCAGATTTTTACACGGCTGGTTCCTTCTCCAAGCTCAGTTCAAACTTTGCCTTTTCAAAGAAGCCTTCCTTGGCCATTCTATCTAAAGTGGCATCCCTCCCACTCCATCACTCCCTGTCAGACCACCTTTTTGTTTATTTACTACTTGTCACCCCCAGACAATATTTTCTTCATTTATTTTCCTGTTTCTGTCTTTACTCCCATTAGGGTGGAGGCTGTGTTTTGCTCACCCCTATGAATACAGTGCATGCGGTAGGCACTAAAAAGAATTTCCAGAATATTTGTTAACTATCAGCCGAGAAGCATCCTCAAATAGGCTATGTTGTTCTCCTATTAGAATGGAGAAAACAGCGATTGAGCCCCTACTATGTGCTGAGCACTGTAAATCCATGATTTTCCTTTCTGAAGGGTAAATTAGCGCAAGGTCACACTGCTAGTCCCTAACAGACTTCTGAGTGAATTATTTGTTTGAGTCACTCCTAAACCCTTCTCAGGGGGAAGGTATGTCGTTCTGTGATTCACTCTCACATGGCCATAACAAGAAAAAGCAAATATTTCTAAACTGCTTTACAGTTTTAAAGCACTTTCACATTCATCTCACTGAAGAAAAACACAAAGCAGTGGCTGGGCGCGGTGGCTCACGCCTGTAATCCCAGAACTTTGGGAGGCTGAGGCGGGTAGATCATGAGGTCAGGAGTTTGAGACCAGCCTGACCAACATGGTGAAACCCCGTCTCTACTAAAAATACAAAAAATTAGCTGAGTGTGGTGGCGTGTGCCTGTAAACCCAGCTACTCAGGAGGCTGAGGCAGGAGAATCGCTTGAACCCAGGAGGCAGAGGTTGCAGTGAGCCGAGATGGAACCACTGCAGTCCAGCCTGGGCAAAAGAGGAAGACTCCATCTCAAAAAAAAAAAAAAAAGAAAGAAAGAAAGAAAGAAAGAAAAAGAAAAACACAAAGCACTTAGAATGCTCAGAAAGTCATACAACAACAGGAAATAAAGTAAACAGTGCCTCCAGATTCAGTACCGGGGCCCTGAACCCCAGTAGTGGGGACTGGGGAGGAGTCGGGAGTCTCTATTTCTCGTTCAGATGGATGGGGAAGCGGTGAGTCACGGGGTGAAGGCTTGCGCCACGGGAAACTTTGATAAGGCCAAGCTATGAGGCAACAAAAAGTGAATCACGAAGCTGGAAGACACCTTAGGCCCCTGGCTGATGGATGGGGAAACTGAGGCCTCAATGGGAAAGCAACTTGCCCAAGTTCACCCAGCAAGTAAACAGAGCGGGAAACAGGTCTCCTCTCCCCCACACCCCGTTTCTCTCTACCAAGGAGGCGTTTCAAGGAGAATTCTGAGTTAGGGGGATGGGGAGAGGCCAGGGGCAGCTCACAGACTCCACGGAGGAGTCGGAAGAGGGCAGGAGTAGCACCAGGAAGCACAGAAATACTAGGATGGGGGCAGAAATGAGCCGTGGAGGAGGCAGGGGCAATAGCTAGGAAGGTGGGTGAGGCCAAAGGGAGCAGGACAAGGCGAAGAGAAAGGAACAGAGTGAGGGTGGAGGAAAGTGCTGTGAGATCGGGGGTCTGAAGGGGCCCGGCGGGGTGGGGAGAGGGTGAGAGGAGAGGGCAGAAAGAGTCTGACGATGGAAAAGTCCAGGGATAGGGGAGACACTGAAGGGAGCTGGACGGGGAGGGGGTCCCTGACCCGGCAAGAAGTCTGAACGGGAGAGTTCCAGGGTCAGAGCAGACCCCGAGGCGAGTCTGACGAAGGTGAAGTCGGGGCCCAGGGAACCCGAGGGGAGCCCGAGGAAAGTCTGAAGGGGCCGGGCCGCCTCACCGCGTTTGTTTTTGGTGCCGTGCTTCTTGGCGGCCGTCAGCTCTTGCTCGATTTTCTTCTCCAGAAACTCCTGTTTCTTGCTTAACATCTCCTCCGTGTCCCGCAGCCGCTGGATGGCCTCCTGGGGGGTCGGGCCGCCCTTGCCGGCCTTACCCCCTCCAGCCCCGAACAGCTTCCCAAACACCGACATGGTTGCTGCTCGCCACGCCGGCCTTTGCCGCCCGCTCCGGCTCGGCTCGGCTCGGCTCCGGCGCCTGCTCCCAGCTTCGCCGCTCCCAGCCGCCGCAGGCCTCTCCTCCGCCTCCGCCCCGCAGCTGGGCCCGGCCGCGCCACCTCCCAAAGGCCCCCACGCCCGGCCCGGCCAGCGTCAGGGCAAAGCGTCGCTGACTACAACTCCCGATGAGCAACGCGCCGGCCGCGCCTCAAACCTAATGGGGGAAGCGCGCTGCATGCCGGGAGGCTATAGTCTTCCGGCTTCTGGCGCTCCCCGGCGCGTCTTTTTGGTCTAGCTGGGGTCAAAGGGCGTGTATCATGCTGGGAAATGTAGTCTCTTTGGCCTGTGCTCTGCAGGAGTGGTAGAACAGTAAGAGAAGTTAACAGTAAGTTCCAGGTGTGCAACACTGCTCAAAAATTTATTGTTAGTATGGGATATCGCTATGCTTGAACAGTATATTCATATGAGGTTGTCTTAAAAGCGTGAGTGAAGGCAACAGTTGTTTCCAATTTCAACCCGTCAATTCAGTGGTCACAGAAGCAAAGCCGTATCTGCAGTTAAGTACGGTAGTCTCCGCCGTATCTACAATTTTACTTTCAGCAGTTTCGCTTACCAGCGGCCAACTAAGGTCTGACAGTATTAAATGGAAAATTCCAGAAATAAACAATTCATAAGTTTGAAATTTCCATTGGCCTAATGAAATTTCATGCTCTCCTGTTTCATCCCACCTTCGATGTGAATCGTCCCTTTGTCCAACATATCAATAACACCTGTTAAGTCACTAACCAGCTTAGGAGTTACCAGATGTACTGTCACGGTGTTGCAGTGCTTTCTCTGGAGTAACCCTCATTTTACTAAATAATGGCCCCAAAGTGCAAGAAGAGTAATGCTGGCAGTTTGGACATGCCAAACTGAAGCTGTAAATTGCTTCCTTTAAATGTAAAGGTGTAAATTCTCAGCTTAAGAAAAATATCGTATGCTGAGCTTACTGAGATCTGCAGAAAGAACGAATCTTCTAGCCCCGAAATTGTGAAAGAGGAAAAAGAAATTCATTCCAGTTTTGCTGTTGTACCTCGAACTGCAAAAGTTACAGCTACAGTGTATGTTAAGTGCTTAGTTAAGATAGAAGGCTGGGCGCGGTGGCTCAAGCCTGTAATCCCAGCACTTTGGGAGGCCGAGGCGGGTGGATCACGAGGTCGAGAGATCGAGACCATCCTGGTCAACATGGTGAAACCCCGTCTCTACTAAAAATACAAAAAACTAGCTGGGCGTGGTGGCGCATGCCTGTAATCCCAGCTACTTAGGAGGCTGAGGCAGAAGAATTGCCTGAGCCCAGGAGGCGGAGGTTGCGGTGAGCCGAGATCGCGCCATTGCACTCCAGCCTGGGTAACAAGAGCGAAACTCCGTCTCAAAAAAAAAAAAAAAAAAGATAGAAAAGGCATTAAGTTGTGTCCTTACTTACAAGGGAAAAAAAGAAAATAATTTTTTTAAAAAAAGAAGAGAAAAGGATTAAGCTTATAGGTGGAAGACATGAACAAAAAATGTGTTCCAATTGACAGCAACCTGTTACACCAGAAAGCATTGGGCCTATATAAAGGCTTCAGCAAGGAGTCTCCTAAAACAAGTAGCACCAAGCCACTTACTGAAAGTAATGTATGGTTACACCAGTTTAGGAATAGGTTTAGACTGCAAAATATAAAAATTACTGGATGGGCTGGGTGCGGTGGCTCATGCCTGTAATACCAGCACTTTGGGAGGCCAGGGTAGATGGATCACCTAAGGTCAGAAGTTCGAGACCAGCCTGGCCAACGTGGTGACACCCCATCTGTACTAAAATTAAAAAAAAAAATTAGCCGGGCATGGTGGCACATGCCTGTAATCCCAACTACTGGGGAGGCCGAGGCTGGAGAATCGTTTGAACCTGCGAAGCAGAGGTTGCAGTGAACTGAGATTGCACTATTGCACTTCTGCCTGGGTGACAAGAGTGAAACTCCAACTCAAAAAAAAAAAAAAATTACTGGAGGAGAATGACTGCTTAATGGTTCAGGGTTTCTTTTGGGGATGATGAAAATGTTATGTAACTAGATTGTGGTGATGGTTACACAATATTGTGAATATATTAAAAAATGCTGAATTGTATACTTTGGTTAAAATGTTCATTTTTTTTCTTTGGAGACGGAGTCTCACTCTGCTGCCCAGGCTGAAGTGCAGTGGCATAGTTTTGGCTCACTGCAACCTCCACCTCCCAGGTTCAAGCCATTCTCCTGCCTCAGCCTCCTGAGTAGCTGAAATTACAGGCACTGCCACCACACCTGGCTAATTTTTGCATTTTACTATGTTGGCCAGGGTGATCTCGAACTCCTGACCTCAGGTGATCCGCCCACCTCAGCCTCCCAAAATGTTGAGATTACAGATGTGAGCCATCATGCCCAGCCAGACTGTCTCATTTAATCATCCAACTATAGTTCTATGAGGCAGGTACAGATTACAGCAAAGGAAACAGAAACTTGGAGAGGTTGGATAACTTGCCCAAGATCACACCATTATTGAGTGGTCTGGTTGGCACCTGAACCGTGAGAAAGTAACAGGTAATCTTTAGTCAGCACTTTATGCTAAGCCAGACACTGAGCCGAGGCTTTTACATGCATTACCTCATTTAGCCTACACAACAACCACATGAGGCAGGCTTTATTGCTCCTATTTTATACATTAGCTACTAGAGAAACAGAGGTTGGACAGCTTGCCCAAGATCATACAGCCTGTAGGAGGCAGAGCTGGGATTATTACTGTAAAGGCAACCAGTTTAGCCACTGTGCTATTCTGCCTACATGCAAATGAATGAATGAATGAACAAAGAGACGCTCACACATACAAACAAGGAAATAAAATGTGGTAGGCCTGGGAGCAGATCTGACCTCCCAGGGGAGTGGGGCAAAGTTATCGATAGGGGCAAGTAATACCTGGCCCAGCAGAACTTCAGGGGTTAAGTGAGGAGTGAGGAGGAAACGGGTGAGATTGTTGATCAGAAAGGACCCTATACTTGTGCTAATGGTGGGTTACAAGGCCTACTTCATACCCATAAGCAGGCACTCAGCAGGCCCTAGAGGGCCACACAGGCTCCAGTAAACAACTGTGACTCCCAGGACTTTACCCCAGAGAAACCCACATCCTCACCCAGGCCCAGGCCCAAGGCATAGGTAGACTAAAAGTCTCCCTGCACAAGGAAGGAAAAGTCCATATCCAATCCCTTAGAATATCCTGTTGGCTCGACCTTCAAAATAGATCCAGAACCCTATCATTTCTTACCACCTTCATTGCTGTCACTCTGGTCCAAGTCACCATCATCTCTTGCCTTCAGTACTACAGTGGCCTCCTGGTGGGCAGGATAATGGACCTCCAAAGATGTCCATGTCCTCAACCCCAGAATGTCACCATAAATGGACCTTGCAGAAGTGTTCGAGATCTTGAAATAATGAGATTATTCTGGATTTTCCATCTGGCATCAATGTAATCACAAAACAGAAGCAAGAGGTTTCAGAGTCAGAGACTGCCGAATGCTACCCTTCTGGCTCTGAATGGAGAAAGGGGCCACAAGTCATGGAATGCAGGTGGCTTCTAGAAACCGGGAAAGACAATGGAACAGATTCCCTCCTAGAGCCTCCAGAACAGGCGTCCCCAAACTTTTTACACAGGGGGCTAGTTCACTGTCCCTCAGACCGTTGGAGGGCCACCACATACTGTGCTCCTCTCACTGACCACCAATGAAAGAGGTGCCCCTTCCTGAAGTGTGGCGGGGGGCCGGATAAATGGCCTCAGGGGGCCACATGTGGCCTGCGGGCCGTAGTTTGGGGACGCCTGCTCCAGAAGGACACAGCCCTTCCAGCCACTTGAGTTTAGTCCACTGAGAACCATAGCAGACTTTGGACCTCCAGAGTGGTAAGATAACAAATCTGTGTTGCTTTAAGCCACTAAGTTTCTGGTTCTTTATTACAGAAGCAAGAAGAACCTAATACTCTTCCTCACTGGCCTTCCTGTCTCCATCTTTACTCCTTCCAGCTCATTCTCTACATGGTAAGCAGAGGTGTCCTTTAAAAAAATACGTGTGTGGTCAGGTGCAGGGGCTCAAGCCTATAATCCCAACACTTTGGGAGGCTGAGGCAGGCAGATCACTTGAGGCCAGGAGTTCAAGACCAGCCTGGGTAACATGATGAAACCCATCTCTAAAAATACAAAAATTAGTCGGGCGTGGTGGCACACCTGTAGTCTCAGGAGGCAGAGGCATGAGAATTGCTTGAACCTGGGAGATGGAGGTTGCAGTGAGCTGAGATCACACCACTACACTCCAGCCTGGGTGACAGAGAGAGACTCTGTCTAAGGAAAACACACACACACACACACACACACACACAGTCACACACACACACACACACACATATATATATTTGACATCTATGTATATATGTTTTGACACCGGACATATGTATGTATGTCAGATTTAGTCACTGAAAGCTCACAACCCTCCAATGGCTGTCCATGTCCCTCAAGTAAAATCCAAAGTCCTTTCAATGTCCCTCAAGTCCCTACATGATGTCATGATTTTCCCGTCACCTCCTTGCCCTCCTCCTTTCCAGCGCCTCACTCCAGCCACACTGGCCTCTCTGCTGTTCCTCAAACACACCAGCACCCCCCAAACTCTCAAAACCTCTCCTCGCCTACTTTTCTCCTTCTCTATAGTACTCAGCACCTCCTAACATTTATCACTTACTTATTTACTTTGTTGTTTATCTTCTGCTTCCTCCACAAAGGATCTCCACAAATCATTGTTTTGTTCACTATGTATCATCAATGATGGTGTATTATCAAAGAACTATTGGCCCTGCACGGTGCCTCATGACTGTAATCCCAGAATTTTGGGTGGCCAAAGCAGGCAGATCACGAGGTCAAGAGTTCAAGACCAGCCTGGGCAAGATGGTGAAACCCCATCTCTACTAAAAACACAACAATTAGCTGGGCATGGTGGTGGGCGTCTGTAATCCCAACTACTCAGGAGGCTGAGGCAGAGAATTGCTTGAACCTGGAAGGTGGAGGTTGCAGTGAGCCAAGATGGCACCACTGCACTCTAGCCTGGGCAACAGAGGGAGACTCCGTCTCAAAAAAAAAAAAAAAAAAAAAAAAACTATGCCTGGCACATAGTAGGTACTCAATAAATATTTGTTGAATGAATAAATAAGTGGACTGAGGTAGCAGTGACCTGGGAAGCAGCCTTGCCTTGATGAGACTTTGGATAAGACCTTCTCCCTCCTGGGGCCTCACTTCATTCTCTGTGATTCTTCAAAGGACCCAAGGCCCTGAAGTTGGGCCTTGGCCTCCTGCCTCGGGGTTCTGTGCCTAAGTCTACCCAAGGCACCCTGAGCTAGTAAGAGGTCACCCCCATACCTTAGAAGGATCCTGCTCACCTCCCTGATCACCACCCTTCAGGCTCTGAAAGCCTTGTGTGTGGGGAGGTCACTTGCTGGCAGCCTTGGGGTTTGGGAGCACCAGTAGCTGCCACCTCCCCAAGGGAGACCAAACTAGTCTAACCAGTTCTCCTGGGCCACTGGGACACCTGCTCTGTCAACCAAGACTTCTAAGCCACCTGCCTTAGTCATTTGGCCCAGATATTCTCTGCTCCCTCTCTGAACAAAGGAAGATATCCTTTTATATCAGACATTACTTCCCAGGACTCTGGGTTGGTCATATCTCAGGCTACATGACAGATTCTCCCTTGGCCTCCCTGGGGTGAGAGGAAGGGGTGGGTAAACTGGGTCTTGTTCTTTCAAAATGCTGTTTTTCATTCATTTGACAAATACTGATCAAACAATTCCTGGGAAGGTCTAAGCACTGCAGACATATCAGGAACAAAACAGACAAAAGTTGATGCCTTTGTGGACCTTTCATTTCTAATGAGGACAACAGACAATACACAAATGTCTAATATAATGTCAAGGGTCATGAATAAAAATAAAATAGGATAAAGAATTTGAGAATGATGGAGGTGGGGCTATGTTAGACAGACTGGCCAAGGAAAACCTCTCAGAGAAAATGAGTTTTTTTGTTTTTGTTTTTGTTTTTGTTTTGCGTCTCACTCCGTCACCCAGGCTGGAGTGCAATGGCACGATACTGGCTCACTGCAATCTCCACCTCCCGGGTTCAAGTGATTCTCCAGTCTCAGCCTCCCAAGTAGTTGGGATTACAGGAGCACACCACCACACCCTGATCATTTTTGTGTTTTTTAATAGAGACAGGGTTTCTCCACGTTGGCCAGGTTGGTCTCGTATTCCTGACCTCAAGTGATGCACCCACCTTGGCCTCCCACAGTGCTGGGATTACAGGTGGGAGCCACTACGCCTGGCTGGAAATGAGTTTTGGACAGAGGAGAACAGGAGGAGGGAGCCCACCTTATGAAAATCTGGGGAAAGCACGTTCTGGATGGAGGGAATAGCAAGTGGGAAGGTTTGGAGGCAGGAATTAGCTTACACGGTGGAGCAGCAGCAAGAAGGCAGATGTGGCCAGAGTGGAGGGAAAGGAGGAGAGTGGTGGGAGGCCAGGCTGAAGAGTTAGGCAGGGGCCGCATCACACAGAGCCTTGAAATCCCTGGGGAAAACATTAGCTTCCATTCTGGGAGAGATCAGAAGCCACTGGAGGGTTTTACTTATTTATTTTTTGGAGACACAGTCTTGCTCTGTTGCCCAGGCTGGGGTGCAGTGGCACCATCTCAGCTCCCTGCAACTCCTGCCTCTCAGGTTCAAGTGATTCTCTTCCCTCAGCCTCCTGAGTAGCTGGGATTACAGGCACATGCCACCACGTCCAGTTAATTTTTTGCATTTTTTAATAGACATGGAATTTCACTGTGTTGGCCAGGCTGGCCTTGAACTCCTGGGCTTAAGTAATCTGACTACCTCAGCCTCCCAAAGTGCTAGGATTACAGGTGTAAGCCACCATGCCCGGCCCACTGGAGAGTTTTGGTGTTTTGTTTTTTTTTAAAGGGTGGAGGAGGGGGCAGGATGGAACGCCCGTCCACACACTCCACCGCTGCTTTTTTTTGTTGTTGTTGTTTTGAGGTAGAATTTTGCTCTTGTTGCCCAGGCTGGAGTGCAATGGCACAATCTTAGCTCACCGGAACTGCCACCTCCCGGGTTCAAGCGATTCTCCTGCCTCAGCTTCCCAAGTAGCTAGGATTATAGGCATGCACCACCATGCCCGGCTGATTTTGTTATTTTTAGGAAAGACAGGGTTTCTCCATGTTGGTCAGGCTGGTCTCGAACTCCCGACCTCAGGTGATCTGCCTGCCTTGGCCTCCCAAAGTGCTGGGATTACAGGCGTGAGCCACTGTGCCGGGCCCACTGAAGAGTTTTAAACAGGAAAAGTGACATAGTCTGATTCAGGCTCTAGAAAGATCCTTCAGGCTGCTATCAAGATAATGGATCATGATAGGTAAAGAAACAAAGCAAAGAGACCAGAGGGACCCAATAAATACAGGAGTCCACGCAAGAGAGGCTGGCAGCCTGGACCAGGGTGGTGGTGGCTGAGGAAGTGAGGAGTCGTTGAGCCTAGAAGAGGTTCCAAATAAAACTCCAGCCTATCAGAACTGGTGAGAGCTTTAGAAATTCTAAAGCCTAACATAAATTTTGCAGTCAGTCAGTTTTAAGCCTACCTCCACACATTCTGGCTGTGAGTCCGTGGTCAGGTTGCTACACCTCTCTGAGCCTTGGATTCCCCATCTGTAAATCAGGCATGGTAAGACAGCGTGCTTGCATTCCACGGAGTGTCTTGAGGATTCAGTGACGTGTAAGTAAAGCACACAGCACAGCCTTGGCACTAAGTAGTCACTCAATAAAGCTAGTCATGACACAACTCCCCACATTTGCTGATAGAGAAACCGAGGCTAGCTACCTTAGAGGCAGCGAGGGGACTAGAATGGGGAAGGCAGGAAGGGAAGTAGGCTTGATGGGGTTCCTCAAGCCACATACAAAGTCCAGACAGTGACTTGGGTGAGTAAACAGCAAGAAACATGAAAAATCATGTGGCCTTTCTGGCCATCCTGTTTCCTACTCTTTTTTCTTTTTCCTTTTCTTTTTCTTTTTTTGAAACATGGTCTCGCTCTGTCACCCGGGCTGGAGTGCACTGAGGCCATCACAACTTACCAAAGCCTCCATCTCCCAGGTTTAAGCGACCTCCCACCTCAGCCTCGTGAGGCAAACACCACCACGCCCGGCTCATCTTTTTAATTGCTTGTAGAGACGGGGGTCTCACTATGTTGCGCAGGCTGGTCTTGAACTCCTGGGCTCAAGCAATCTTTCCTAGGCTTCCCAAAAAGCTGGGATTACAGACGTGAGCCACCATACCACCCTTGTTTTCCTACTTTTGAGCGATATGAGAACTTAGAAATATTTCTCTACTCTAAAATACAATAATGTAAGTACAGTAAATAGCAAGTGACGTTCAGCTGCAGTATCAAGATGATGGCAGGGAACGGCAGGGACTGTGGCCACCTCCTTGATATTGCAGCACACATGTCCATCTAAAGGGCCAGGTAGCCAGCCCCACCTGACTGGCCCTACAGTGCCAGACACCCTGATTTTCAATAGAGGCCAGAAAACCAGATTTGTATGTGAAATGTCCCAATTTTTACTTTTAAAATTATTTATTTATTTATTGAGACAGAGTTTCACTCTTGTTGCTTGGGCTGGAGTGCAATGGCACAATCTCGGCTCACTGCAATCTCTACTTCCCGATTCTCCTGCCTCAGCCTCCCAAGTAGCTGGCATTACAGCTGCCCACCACTATGCCCAGCTAATTTTTGTAATTTTAGTAGAGATGGGCTTTCACCATATTGGCCAGGCTGGTCTTGAACTCCTGAACTCAGGTGACCCACCCACCTTGGCCTCCCAAAGTGCCAGGATCACAAGCATGAGCCACCATGCCCAGCCTTATTTTATTTTGAGAAAGGGTCTCATGGTCACGCAGGCTACAGTGCAGTGACACAGTCTTGGTTCACTGCAACCTCCACCTCCCAGGCTCAGGCAATCATCCCACCTCAGCCTCCCGAGTAGCTGGGACTGTAGGTGTGTGCCACCACGCCCGGCTAATTTTTGGATTTTTTTGTACAGAAGGGGTTTCTCCATGTGGCCCAGGCTGATCTCAAACTCCTGAGCTCAAGTGATCTGCCTGTCTTGGCCTCTGAAAGTGCTGGGATTACAGGTGTGAACCATCACGCCCAGCCAAACGTCCTGATGTTTACATTTTCTAATTGCTTCTGGAGTAGAGGAGCATAGTAGATTTGTATAGACTGATCTTGCTATTATTTCAGCCCTTCCAATCCTGATACTATTTCTTTCTTTTTCTTGTCCTATTGTTTTGGCCAGTCCACTAATGTAAAGTTTGAGTCATAATAGCAGTCGTCCTTGTCTCATTCCTGACATGTAGCATCTCACATTTCACCACTGCAGTATATTTTAGATTTATTTATTTATTTATTTATTTATTTTTGAGACAGAGTTTCGCTCTTGTTACCCAGGCTGGGGTGCAATGGCACGATCTCGGCTCACCGCAACCTCAGCCTCCTGGGTTCAGGCAATTCTCCTGCCTCAGCCTCCTGAGTAGCTGGGATTACAGGCATGTGCCACCATGCCCAGCTAATTTTTTGTATTTTTAGTAGAGACGGGGTTTCACTATGTTGACCGGGATGGTCTGGATCTCTTGACCTCGTGATCCACCCGCCTCAGCCTCCCAAAGTGCTGGGATTACAGGCTTGAGCCACCGCACCCGGCCTTAGATTTATTTTTAAATGTTGGCTCACTTTTTCAGACACTGTGGATGCCAAACTGTCTGTCTGGAGGCTGCCATGAGCAGCCAGTTTGTGATCTCTGCTTTACCTGAATTGTCTCCCTGAATTGTGACAGCAACCTGACCAGGTAGGTACTATTACTAAGGAAACCGAGGTTCAGAGAAGTGAAGTGACTTGCCATAGTCACACAGCTAGGAGGGGCAGAGCCAAATTCAAACCCAGTTCTGCTTGACACCAAAGACTGTAATCTTTGTTTTGTTTTTTTTGTGTGTGTGTTTTTGAAACAGTCTTTTTTGTGTGTGTAGGTGGGTGGGTGGGTGGGTGTGGGTGTGGGTGACAGTTACTCCTACAGTCTTACAGAGTAAACTCTTTGCTCTTTATCTGTCCGGGAGTTTACTCTGTCTACCCAGGCTGGAGTGCAGTGGTACGATCTCAGCTCACAGAACCTCCATCTCCCGAGTTCAAGGGATCCTCCTGCCTCAGCTTCCAGAGTAGCTGGGATTACAGGTAAACACCACCACGAATGGCTAATTTTGTATTTTTTAGTAGAGATGGGATTTCGCCACGTTGGCCAGGCTGGTCTCAAACTCCTGACCTCAGGCGATCCACCAGCCCTCACCTCCCAAAGTGCTGGGATTACAGGCGTGAGTCACTGTGCCCAGTCAAAGACTGTGATCTTTCTCGGGGTGGAGTGGAAGCCTGGATGCCTAGGCCAGCCCCTTTTTATGCTCCACTCTATCCAGCATCTTGGGGTTCAGTGGTGCACCCTGGAGTCCTTGAGCAGCTGTCACCAACTTTCTGTTAAACATTATAGCTGGTCGGGCATGGTGGCTCACACCTGTAATCCCAGCACTTCAGGAGGCCAAGGCAGGCAGATTACGAAGTCAGGAGTTCCAGACCAGCCTGGCCAACATGGTGAAACCCCATCTCTACTAAAAATCTGAAAATTAGCTGGGCGTGGTGGTGCATTCCTGTAATCCCAGCTACTCAGGAGGCTGAGGCAGGAGAATTGCTTAAACTAGGACCTGGGAGGTGAAGGTTGCAGTGAGCCGAAATCGTGCCACTGCACTCCAGCCCGAGCTACAGAGCGAGACTCCGTCTCAAAAAAACAAAACAAAAAAAAATTACAGCTGATCTAGGTATGTACTCCTTGTCTGTGATCTGGCTCTGTGGCCTGGCTCTGCCACTTCCCTGCTGTGTGACTTTGGGCTGCTTCGCCTTACTGTGCCTGCTGCCTCATCTCAGCTGCAAAATGGGATTAAAAGTAGGGCATACACTGAAGTGCTTGGGATGGTGCCAGGCACTCGATAACTAATAAATGTTACTTCTCAGCCGGGCACAGTGGCTCACACCTGTAATCCCAGCACTTTGGGAGGCCGAAGCAGGCAGATCACCTGAGGTCAGGAGTTTGAGACCAGCCTGGCTAACATGGCAAAATCCCATCTCTACTAAAAATACAAAAATTAGCTGGGTGTAGTGGCACATACCTGTAATCCCAGCTACTCAGGAGGCTGAAGCAGGAGAATCGCTTGAACCCAGGAGGCAGAGGTTGCAGTGAGCTGAGATCATGCCATTGTACTCCAGTAAATTTTTTTCAAAAATAAATAAATAAATGTTACTTCTCATGATTACCAGTAGATGTGTATGCTGTGTACACTGATATTAGGAAGAAAATGATGTTCTTAACATTTCCTTTAACGCTATTGTTACAATTTTTTTTAAATGCTCACTGTCTCCCACGGATTCTTATGTGGTGAATAAAGTCCAGATTCCTTAAACTGCATCTAAGGCCCTCTCTGATTAATCAACCCATACTTCAATAGTGGAAAGTGGCTAAGAACCCATGGAGGCAGGCTGCCCCAGCTTGAATCCCAGCTCCACAACATTCCTGGCTGTGTGAGCCTGGGTAAGGAAGTTTGCCCCTCTGGGCCTGGGATTCTTAGCTGTAAAATATGGAAAGTAACGCACTCACATGACAGGCTGAGGTGATACGGTAAACAGCCTGGCACAGTGTCCGTCATGTGGAAAAGCTGGAAGCATCAGCCCTGATCATGACCCCCTACTCCTCTGAGACCTCTGGTCATGCTGGAACATCCGCCAGCCCCAGAACATAGCAGGCCCTGCACGTCCCACCTCGAGCTGTTCGTTCATGCCCTGCTTTCACCCAGCACACCTTCCCCTATCGATCCACCCATCAAAGCTCTCCAGGCCAAGGTCATACTCCGGGCCAAGGCCCAGCTCCGGCAGCATCCCCTTCCTGTCCCCACCAGTCGCCCTTTGACCTTTGTCCAGGGGGGTATACTTAACACGTCATCCCCACCAACTCTGCCCCTCCTACCACATCATACCCTTCCTGAGGGTGTGGGAAGCCAGGCCTGGCTCTGAGCTCCAGCCCTGAGTCCCAACACAGAGGCCTGAGGGATCGGCCAGCCTTCAAAACAATTCAGTCATCCAGTGGAGTCCAACAGCCCAGAAGGGTGGCCGTGAGGACAAACGGGAAGACACGGTTCAAGGCCCTTTTCTCCTTCCCGCCTCCTCATGAGCCGGGTGAGCCTCCAACCAGGACCCACTGAGCGGGAGGAGGGAGCACTGGACGTGAGGATACTGACGGCCTCCAGACGCCCGCGCGAGAGGGATTTCTGCTCTTGATTACAACGGGTTTGGAGGTGGCTAGCAATCCTGAATTCCCACGAGTGAGTACAAACCCCGTCTCCCATGGGGTGTTGTCCTGGACTGTGTTCTGTGAATGGGTATTCCCAATTTCCTTTTTAAAAATATTTGAGACAGGGTCTTGCACAGTTGCCCAGGCTGGAGTGCAGTGGTGCAGTCTCAGCTCACAGTAGCCTCGACTTCCTGGGCTCAAGTAATCCTCCCACGTTAGCCTCCCGCACCCACCACCATGTCCAGCTAATTTTTTTTTTTTTTTTTTAAGACAGGATCTCACAGGCTGGAACGCAGTGGCACAATCTCAGCTCACTGCAACCTCTGCCTCCTAGGTTCAAGTGATTCGCCTGCCTCAGCCTCCCAAGTAGCTGGGACTACAGGTGCATACCACCATGCCTGGCTAATCTTTGTATTTTTAGTCGAGACGGGATTTCACCACGTTGGCCAGGCTGGTCTCGAACTCCTGACCGCAGGTGATCCATCTGCCTCGGCCTTCCAAAGGGCTGAGATAACAGGCATAAGCTGCCATGCCGGCCTTGCTTCCCTTATCATCTCTCCAGGGCTCCCCCATGTGACCACCCAGGACCCCTCAGCCACCACAAGCTTCAGAGGGGAGTGCTGCCACTTAGGGGCAAAAAAGGAAACTGCCACAGCTTGGCCCAAGCCACCTGGACACGTTATGATAAATACATTTATTGAGCACTTTCTGCATGCCAGGCGCCATACTGAGCCCCTGCGCATTTCATCATACTGGATCCCCAGGACAACCCTATGAGGTAGTAGCATCGTAAGCCCCATTGTACAGATGAGGAACACGGGGCTCAGAGAGGTGAAGTGACTTGCCCAAGGTCACACAGCAAGTGTGTGGCAACTCCTGGATTTGAAACCAGATCTGTCTCATAGCTGCAGTCTAGCCATGATACTTGAGTGCCTCCTAAAAGCCTACATCACAGAGCTGTCTGAGGATGCTGTGGGGAACTGTCTGTGAAAAGGTCCAATAGATAAACTCCATCCATGGCAAGCTTCCTGAAGAGCAGCGGGCTAGAGGCCACCAGGAGGCAGCCTGGAGGCAGGCTGGGCAGGACCGCCCTGTCTTCTCTCCTAGGGGGCCCAGTCACCAGCCTGACAGCCGGACCCCAGTCTGCTCAGGCTCCGGCCATCTCTCTCCTCCCTGGGATCTGCCGTGGGCAGCCCTGCCCACAACCCCGAATATTCCAGGGCTTTGTAGCAGGAGTAAGGATACGGGAGGGCGGCCACAGGCCAAGGTTTATGAATGACATTCAGCAGGATTTCTGCCAATGTCTTGATGGCTCGCTTCCACTGGGAAGGATCTCCAGTCTGCCCGGACCCAAATATGAGCAACAGGCCTGCCCAGGAAACAGCCAGCCAGCTCCATCACTCCGAGGCCTGGATGTAGACAGGCACAGCGAGCATGGCACAGGGGCCCTCGGCCCCGGCCTGGAGCTCTGCCAGAGCCAGGTTGGAGCCCAGGCCCTCCGTGTGCCCAGGTACCACCAGCTCCGGCTCCGCACCCACTGCACCACCCACGACGATGGACAGCACCGCGTCTGGCTCTGTGAAGGGCGGTTTGCCAGGGACAGCCTCGGGCACCAGCCCAGCCCCTGCGTCCTTCAGTTCCTCCAGCCCCAGCGGGTCAGGCAAGGGGGTCACCACCTTGCGCCCACCAGTGCCGCCACTGCGGGGGGCTGCCCTCCTCTGGGGGGGACGCCGGGTCTGCAGGTCCTTGTCCTTTTGGGGGCCAGGACGGCAGCGGTGATCTTTGAGGTGTTTGGGGCGGGAAAAGCCCTTGGCGCAGCCAGCACAGCGGAACTTGTAGTTGCCCGTGTGGGCGCGCTGGTGCTCGGCGAGGTGGGCACGGCGGCTGAAGGACTTGCTGCACAGGGCGCATTTGTGGAGCTTCATGCCTGGGGGGGTGAGGGAAAGTCAATGAGAAGCATCCAGACCTTCACCCTGCAACAGTGCCCTGCGCTGGAATCAAATCCAGGCTCTTGCCCCACGGCGCCTGTATGATCTGGCTCCAGCTCTCTCCACCCTCGTCACCTGCCTTCTCCCGGCCACTCTCTGTGCCAGCCACACCCACTGTCCTCAGAGGCGCCCGCTGGCTCCTGCCTCTGCGGCTGTGCACCTGCAGGTCTCCTCTGCCTGGAGCAGCCGCTCACTCCTGGCACCTTGGCTCGCTCTGCCAGGTCCTCTCTCACCTGGGTGACCAGGGCAGCAATCTCTGCTCTGCTCTGCCCCCCTCACCCAGCCCCCACACCATCCCCCACAGGGCAGCTGGAGATGTCTGCAAAACACACACACAAGCATGCCATAACCCGTCCCCAACCTCTCGTGGTCACTGGGGCTGACTGATCCTCCCCTTCAGCCCTCAGTTCCTCCCCTTCCCCTCTCCCTCTCCTCCCTGTGCTCCAGTCCTCCCACCCATCTTTCCTTGTCCCTGCCTCGAGGCTAGTACTGGATGCTCCCTCACTCTAGGAAGCTATTTCCTGGCCCTTCTCATCCCTCAGGACTCAGCCATCATGCCACCTCCTCAGGGGGGCCTCCCTGATACACGCACCCTGTTTATTTCCATCTTGGCCCTCAGCATACTTCGCTGTTATGTGTTTCTTTGTTCAATGGTTATTTTCTGTCTCTTCCACTAAATGTTAGGCATCCCAGGAGGGCAGGGTGGCATTCTGCCTGTCTGATTCCTTCTGCCTGACATATGGTTGGTTCTCAAAAATCACTGGTGCCTCCACGTCCACCATGAAGTCAACTCTAGCCCACAGTCCCCCTGAGCCGGGCACCTTTCACACATGCCTTTGGCCCCCTCAACCTTGCTGGGATGGAGGCTCAGAGAGGGGCAGTGACTTGCCTGAGGCTACCCAGCAGGAAAGCTGCAGCGCCAAGACTCACACTCAGCCCTGTGTGTCCAAGTCCTTGACCTACTCTCCCAGTTTTCAAACTTTCTTTGGCCACTGACGCTTTTCTGTAAACCTCCTCAAACAGGGGAGACTTTACCCCCTAGGGGACTCAGCAATGCCTAGAGACATTTTTGGTTGTCACAACTGTGAGGGGATGCCACTGACACTCAGTGGGTAGAGGCCAAGGATGCTGCTAAACATCCTGCAGGGCACAGCGCAGCCCCAGGACAAAATCATCTGGCCCAGGCCGGGCGTAGTGGCATACGCCTGTAATCTCAGCACTTTGGGAGGCTGAGGTGGGCAGATCACTTGCGGTCAGGCGTTCTAGACCAGCCTGACCAACACGGTGAAACCCCATTTCTACTAAAATACAAAAATTAGCTGGGCGTGGTGGTGGGCACCTGTAATCCCAGCCACTCAGGAGGCTGAGGCAGGAGAATCACTTGAACTGGGGAGGGGAAGACTGCAGTGAGCCAAGATCACGCCACTGCACCCCAGCCCGGGCAATAAAGCAAGACTCCGTCTCAAAAAAAAAAAAAAAAAAAAAAAAAAAAAAAAATTATCTGGCTCAAAATGTCGATGGTGCCAGGGTTGAAGAACCTTGTTCTCGACCTCGACTGGCATGTGGAAAGCCAGCCAGGCTGCTCTGAGGAGCTGCTGAGAAACTGAGGAGTGGCTTGGAGACCCCTGCCCTACCCTGCCTATCAAGGAAGCTTCCTGGCTATGTCTTGGACCCGGCTGATTCCCTCCACACCTGGTCCACACCTCTATCACACTGGGCACTGTTCCGACTGAGTCATCTCTGCTCAGGTCAGCTTCCTCCTTGGACTGGGGGACTATGTCTGATTCATCTCTGTTCACCCTAAAGGCCCTAACTCAGGCCTGGCTCATGGCCCATATAACTGAATGTGCCAGGCAGGGAAATCCAGGCTCACGGGATATGTCTGCTCTTTCTCCTCCTGGAGGGTCTACCCCAGTGAACTAGAGCTGAACCAGACCCTCCTGGCAGGCCCATGAGCCACTTACCAGAGTGGGAGAGGATATGGGCCTTCAGCTTGTCCGGCCGGTTGAATTCCTTACTGCAGCCTGTGTGCGTCCTAAAACCCAAAGCCACCGGTCAGGGGGAGTTCACCAAGCTTAGGACCCTCTTGCTGGCCTCTCCACTAGCCCTGAACACAAGGGACACTATTGTCCACCCTAAGGGCTGGTCAAGGAGGCAGGGTAAAGAGTGAGGCAGGTAGGGCCCAGAAGATAAAAGGAGAAAGACCTGCCCGGGCATGGTGGCTGACGCCTGTAATCCCAGCGTTTTGGGAGGCCGAGGTGGGTGGATCACGAGGTCAGGAGTTTAAGACTAGCCTGGTCAAGATGGTGAAACTTGATCTCTACTAAAAATACAAAAATTATCGGGGCATGGTGGTGCGCATCTGTAATCCCAGCTACTTGGGAAACTGAGGCAGGAGACTCATTTGAACCTGGGAGGCGGAGGTTGCAGTGAGTGGAGATCGCATCACTGCACTCTAGCCTGGGCAACAGAGTGAGATCCTGTCTCAAAAAAAAAAAAAAAAAGGCAGGATGCAGTGGCTCACGCCTGTAATCCCAGCACTTTGGAAGACCAAGGCAGGTAGATCACATGGTCAGGAGTTCAAGACCAGCCTGGCCAAGATGGTGAAACCCCATCTCTACTAAAAATACAAAAATTAGCCAGGTGCAGTGGCAGGCACCTGTAATCCCAGCTACTTGGGAGGCTGAGGGAGGAGAATCGCTTGAACCCAGGTGGCAGAGGTTGCAGTGAGCCGAGATCATGCTACTGCACTCCAGCCTAGAGTGAGACTCCGTCTCACCAAAAAAAAAAAAAAAAAAAAGAACCCTGACTTCGGGCCTGCCATCTGTCTCGCCCTCCCTGGCAGCCCTGCTGGAGAATGTGCCTTACTAGCTACCCCCATGCATGGCAGCCTCTACTTACGAGAAAGGGCATTTGTATTTCTTGAAGGGCTCGTGGATCAACATGTGTCTCTTCAGTTTGTCCTTGCGGTTGAATGCAGACTCACACACCGAGCATTTGTAGGGCTTCTCACCTGCAGCAGACACAGACGGAGCACCAGCACCCATCAGAAGGAGTTGGAATCTGGAGCACAAGGGTGCCCGCTGGGCAGCATCGCCTCAAGAAGGGAGGTGGCCGGGGGGAAAATAGCCTCTCTCATCTCCGTGGCTTTGTTTTGCCAGGGACAAGAGGGGGCTATTTGCCAGGGACAAGGATGGTCGGGGGGGGGGGTGTGCCTCTCTGATGAGGCCATGTATGTGAGGAGAGACCTGAGGTTATCAGGGAGATCTGGGAGAGGGTCCAGGCGGCAGAGAAAGCAGGTGCAAAGACCCTGAAGCAAGAGTGCATTTGGTGGTGCTCACGAGCCACAGGGAGGCTGGTGCAGCCAGAGAACCAGGCAGAAGGTAAGGCCAGCGCGGCAGCCAAGGCCCGCCCGGGAGGACCTGGGAGGCTGAGCTACGGACTTGGCTTTATTTAAAATTTGAGACAGAACCTTGCTCTATCACCCAGGCTGGAGTGCAGTGGTGAGATTTCAGCTCACTGCAACTTCCTACCTCAGGCTCCTGAGGAGATGGGATTACAGGCATGTGCCACCACGTCCAGCTAATTTTTGTATTTTTAGTAGAGATGGGGTTTCACCATGTTGGCCAAGCTGGTCTCGAACTCCTGACCTCAAGTGATCCACCCACTTCAGCCTCCCAAAATGCTGGGATTACAGGCGTGAGCCACTGCGTCCGGCCAGGTTTGGTTTTTACTCTGAGCCAGAAGAGAAGCCACCAGAGGGCCTGAGCAGCGAAGGAAAGGGCTTTGATGTAAGCTTTTAACAGGCTCCCTCTGTCTGCGTGTGGAGAGCAGACTGAGGGGGTGAGGGTGGAGGTGAGGATAACCAGGAAGCGGTCCAGGACAGCCATGGCGGGAAGGCAGAGGCAGCAGCCCCTGCTACTGGATTAGCTGTGGCTGTGAGAGGAGGAGGGGAGTCAAGGATGAATCTGAGGCGTGGCCTGAGTAGCAAGGTGGCCTCACGGCATTTATGACAATGGGGTCCACCCTGGAGGATGAGCAATCACACCTTATCTAACTGAATCCTTCCAACAAACCAGGAGGCATGTGCTCCCATCATCCCCGTTTCACAGATGAGAAGACTGAGGTTCGAAGAAGTGAAGGGACTGGCTCAGGGGCTACCCCTGTGGTTGGGGGAGCTAAAATTCCAGCCCAGCAGTGTGATCCAGAGCCCATCTGAGCTACCCAAGCTCTTCCTGCTGTTAAACCTGTCCTGGGGCAGCTCTCGCCTGATGGGCAACCTGAGGAACCCACAGGAAATCAAGGGAGGTACCTGCAAAGTTCCCATGAGGTCACAGCCTGCCTTTGGATAGAGCGGGCCATTTCTGGGCTGCTGTGACTTCCTGCCATTATTTCCTCTCTTCCCCCTCTGGAATGAATAAAGTATTTCTGAAAAAATGTCAATGCAGTTGATACGGAAATTCTAGTCCCTACTGTGGAATGCTCTGTGGTCGTTAAAAAGATTAAAGAGGGGCCGGGCGCCGTGGCTCAAGCCTGTAATCCCAGCACTTTGGGAGGCCGAGGTGGGTGGATCACGAGGTCGAGAGATTGAGACCATCCTGGTCAACATGGTGAAACCCCGTCTCTACTAAAAATACAAAAAATTAGCTGGGCATGGTGGCACGTGCCTGTAATCCCAGCTACTCAGGAGGCTGAGGCAGGAGAATTGCCTGAACCCAGGAGGCGGAGGTTGCGGTGAGCCGAGATCGCGCCATTGCACTCCAGCCTGGGTAACAAGAGAGAAACTCCGTCTCAAAAAAAAAAAAAAAAGATTAAAGAGGTCAATCTGTTGTTCCCTGATCTGTAAGGATCTGGACATATTGCCAGGGGGAAAGAAAGCAATAGAACAGCTTAACACAATCTCATCTTAGAAACAAATATAATCCCTACTGGATATGGAAGCTCAAAAAAGAGAGAAAAGAGAAGGAGAGAGAGAGAGAGAGAGAGAAGGAAGGAAGGAAAGAAAGAAAGGAAAAGAAAAGAAAGAGAAAATACAACCCGTACACCCCAAAAAAGCCGTAGCCGTGTGTCTCTGTACATAACCGAAGATGCAAAGAGAAAGACAGGAGGTATAGAGAGAGTGGACAGACCAAACTGTCGGTGGCAACTACAACTTCAGGGAAATTTAACAGTTCACTTTATGTACTCCTATATTGCTTCCATTTTTATAATAAGCATGTATTAATTTTGTGGTGTGTGTTTTTTTTTTTTTTTTTTTTGAGACAGAGTCTGACTCTGTCACCCAGGTGGAGTGCAGTGGTTCAATCTCGGCTCACTGCAGCCTCCTCTTCCTGGGTTCAAGCGATTTTCCTGCCTCAGCCTCCCAAGTAGCTGGGATCACAGGTGCACACCACCATGCCCAACTAATTTTTGTAATTTTAGAAGATGAGGTTTCACCATGTTGGTAAGGCTGGTCTCAAACTCTTGACCTCAGGTAATCCACCCATCTTGGCCTCCCAAAGTGCTGGGATTACAGGTATGAGCCACCACACCTGGCAGCATGTATTACTTTTGAATAATAAGTTTTTAAAAACCACAAAGAGCAATTTGGTGATATCAAAGTTACAATGTATTACTTTTTTTTCTTTCTTTATTGTGGAGAAACATACATAACAGAAAACTGACTATCTTAAGCTTCTTTTAAGTATACAGTTTAGTGGCACTAAGTACATTTGCACTGTTATGCAACCATCACCACCATGTCTCTAAAATTTTTTCCATCATCCCAAACTGAAACTCAGTATTACACGTGCACTTTACCCTAGCATTTCCACTCCTAAGAATGTACACTACAGATACACTCCCAAAAGCTTGCCAAGGGACCCACACAGCACGCTGTACACAAACTAATAGCTGAAATGTAATTTAAGGATTCATACATAGGCCAGGTGTGGTGGTTCACACCTGTAATCCCAGTACTTTGGGAGGCTGAGGCAGGGGGATCCCCTGAGGTCAGAAGTTTGAGACCAGCCTTGCCAACATGGTTAAACCTCATCTCTACTAAAAATACAAAAATTAGCCAGGCATGGTTGTACGCACCTATAATCCCAGCTACTTGGAAGGCTCAGGCAGGAGAATTGCTTGGACCCACAAGTGGAGGTTGCAGTGAGCCAAAATAGTGCTCCTGCAGTCCAACCTGGTCAACAGAGTGAGACTCATTCTCAAAACAAACAAACAAACAAACAAACAAACAAACACGGGTTCATACATAGAGAACTGGTTAAATACAAGAAGAAAAATTCATTGAGAAAGACTATCCAAATGTGAAAAAGAAAGCGCTGTTGGTAAAATCTTTTTGGGGGGTCCAGAGGAGGGGGGCCCACAGAATTTAGCTTCCAGGGGAACTGTAAGCACACATTCCCTGGAGAACATTGTCAAGGTATATAAGAAAAAAAGGCATATAAATTATAGTATGTGCTCATTTTTGCAAAAGTAAGCAAGCATTTTTTATAAGCATAAAATAAAACTAGAAGAATGCAGATGAGACCACTAACACTAGTTATTTTTGGGGAAGAGAATTAGGAGTATTTTGCAAACTGCAAACTGTAAGTCATACCCTGCTGGTGGTTATTTTAAGAATTAAAAATAGACCGGGCACGGTGGCTCAAGCCTGTAATCCCAGCACTTTGGGAGGCCGAGGTGGGTGAATCATGAGGTCAAGAGATCGAGACCATCCTGGTCAACATGGTGAAACCCCGTCTCTACTAAAAATACAAAAAATTAGCTGGGCATGGTGGCGCGTGCCTGTAATCCCAGCTACTCAGGAGGCTGAGGCAGGAGAATTAACTGAACCCAGGAGGCGGAGGTTGCGGTGAGCCAAGATCACGCCATTGCACTCCAGCCTGGGTAACAAGAGCGAAACTCTGTCTCAAATAAAAAAAAAAAAAGAATTAAAAATAAGCCGAGCATGTGGTGGCTCACATCTGTAATCCCAGCACTTTGGGAGGCCAAGGCGGGTGGATCACTTGAGGTCAGGAGTTTGAGACCAGCTTGGCCAACATGGTGAAATCGTGTCTCTACCAAAAATACAAAAATTAGCCAGGTATGGTGGCGTAAGCCTGTAATCCCAGCTACTCAGGAGGCTGAGGCACAAGAATAGCATGAACCTGGGAGCCAGAGGTTGTAGTGAGATCACACCATTGTACTCCAGCCTGGGTGACAGAGTGAGACCCTGTCTCAAAAAAAAATAAAAATAAAAAATAAAAGAATCGGCCGGGCATGGTGGCTCATGCCTGTAATCCCAGCCCTTTGGGAGGCCAAGGCGGGCAGATTTCCTGAGGGTGGGAGTTAGAGACCAGACTGACCAACATGGAGAAACCACATCTCTACTAAAAATACAAAAGTAGCGGGCGTGGTTGGGCATGCCTGAAATCCCAGCTACTCGGAAGGCTGAGGCAGAAGAATCGCTTAAATCTAGGTGGAGGTTGCAGTGCGCCAAAATTGCACCATTGCACTCCAGCCTGGGTGACAAAAGCAAAACTGTGTCTCAAAAATAAATAAACAAATAAATGAACTTAAAGCGAACAAATAAAATTGAACAGGACAAAACAGAAACTACTGCTTTGAAAAACTTTTGTTGCAATACATTCTGTGTGTATAATGTGCTTCCCGGGTTGCAATAGGAAATGTATTTTTTGCTATAGGTCCTATGAAAGAAAAACAAAAGGAAAAACATTAGATTGTCTATCTGAAGTGAGAGGAGAGAGTTTATTTTTATTACATATGCTTTTGTCCTGTCCAGGACTTTCCCTCAGGTTTTCTCAATCTTTAGATCCTTTTCAATTAAAAAACAATTTTAAAAAATTTAACTAATTACAAAACATCTAAAGATTAATAGAAAAGAAAATGTCACTGTGTCTCAGCTGGGGAAACAAGGAGAGGGGGGTTTGTCCAGATTGGGGGGGGTGGAACTTACAGTGAGGGCAGCGTCCCCACCACAGGGGGCAGAGTCAAGAGTCCCTCACACACCACCTCCAGGGGCTCTTCTCTGCTCCAGTGGTGGTGGGAACCCCTTGCTCATGAGTTAAGGCAGGTGGGTCAGGGGCCAGGAAGGCGGGAGGAAGCAGGAGCAAGGGGAGAGGCAGGAGGGCTGGAGGGAGGCAGAGAGACAGAGAAGGGGGAGGGGGCTGGAAAGAGAGGGGAAAGGACAGGGGAGGGAAGCTGGGGGGGGCTAGAAGGAGATGGGGAGAGGGAGGCGGAGGGAGGCTAGAGGGAGATGGGAAGGAGGAAGGAGAAGGGGGCTGCAGGAGATGGGGTAGAGGGGGGAGATGGGGGAGGGAGACGAGGAGGGGCAGAAAGGGATGAGGAGCGAGTGAGGAGGAAGGGGGGGGCTGGGCTGGAGTTCTCGGGGACGGGGTACCCACCTGAGTGGATGTGAGCATGCAGTTTGAGGTAGTGCTCCCGCCGGAAGAACTTCTTGCACACCTGGCACTTGAACCTGCCCCCGCTGCCGTGGGTGGGCAGATGACGGCGCAGGTAGCGTTCACAAGGAAACACCTGGCAGAGAAGAGGGGCCTTCAGGTCTGACTCACCAGGCCCCCCCCACTGTCCGAGCCCCTGTAGGGACACCTTCCTTTCTGGCTACCAGGGGCCAGGACTCAGAATGTCAGCCTCAGCCCTTAGAACTTCATGGCTCCCCTGACTTACCCATAAGTCCAGCCAAAACATGGCTGCCCCAAGCTTTTGCCTGGATGTTCTTCCCACCCAGACAGCCTTTCTCTCTTTTCTCACCAACATTTACACATCCTTCAAGACCCAACTGGGGTATCACTGCTTCTGTCAAACGTTTCCTAGCTCCCTGGTACCATGCCTGGCAAAGCCAATTCTGCCTTTCAATGTCCACCCACACTTTTAAGTCAGCATTTAACCTCCTGAATGACACAGCCCTTTGCTTACACAGAAGCTCCAAGCAGGCAGAGGGGTTTTCATTTCCCAGCACAAAGCCTGGGTCAAATGACTGACAAGTAGAAGAATGAATGGAAAATGAACAAATTACTAATGAATGGAAAGGTAATTTTATTTGTTTGTTTATTTATTGAGACGGCGTTTTGCTCTTGTTGCCCAGGCTGGAGTGCAATGGTGCAATCTCAGCTCACCACAACCTCCGCCTCCTGGGTTCAAGAGATTCTCCTGCCTCAGCCTCCAGAGTAGCTGGGATTACAGGCATGCGCCACCATGCCCAGCTAATTTTGTATTTTGAGTAGACATGGGGTTTCTCCGTGTTGGTCAGGCTGTTCTCAAACTCCCAATCTCAGGTGATCTGCCCACCTCAGCTTCCCAAAGTGCTGGGATTACAGGCGCCCACCACCATGCCTGGCTAATTCTTGTATGAAAGGTAATTTTTTTTTAAGCCAGAAAACACAGAAGTGAACATCTCTTTCCAATCCAGGCATAGGAAAGGCGTGTATTCATGCATTCATTCATGTGGTCATTTTGGTAGAGCATTAGTCAGGGGCACAGACCCAGCTGGCCCACTGCTTATTAACCCCATCATTTCCTAGCTAGGTGACCTTTCTGCCTTGGTTTCCCCACTGGTAAAGGGGGATAGCAATCTCCTAGTCAATTTCGGTTACATGCTCAGAACAGCATCTGACATGTGGTTCTTGCTCAATTCATGGTATCTTTTACTTAGACCACAACTTCTAAAGCTTAAAATTAGGCTAGATAATTAGAAACATCTAGAATGAGGCCAAAGCGAAACCAGTGCTGTCCTGGAAAATCTGCCACGTATGGTTTTAAGAAAATGAGTAGAGTGAAGAAGCAAGTTAAACACACCAGGAAGACGTAATCAGCAAAATCCAGACTGCGGGGAACACCACTGGACAAAATGGCCCAGTTTCTTCAGCAAATACATTCAGAGGAAAGAAAAAAGGGAGCAGTGGTCGGAGCGGGGGGTGGGGGGAACCTGTAGATTATAATAGAGACTTTCGTTGTATCAATTAATTGCAATTGCAATCTGATTCAAATAAACTTTACAAAATGCTGAAGCATTGAGGCAACTGGAAATTGGAACACTTCCTGGGTATTTG
Source organism: Saimiri boliviensis (assembly GCF_048565385.1). Classification (NCBI taxonomy): domain Eukaryota; kingdom Metazoa; phylum Chordata; class Mammalia; order Primates; family Cebidae; genus Saimiri; species Saimiri boliviensis. The sequence goes on along the minus strand of NC_133457.1, from coordinate 98,012,042 downwards.
ATATTTATTAGGAACAGGCTTTAGTGAGGCTTCCAGAGTCACTGAGAAGAAGAATCAAGGCTGGGCATGGAGGCTCACATCTGTAATCCCAGCACTCTTGTGGCTAAGAGTTTGAGACCAACCTGGGTAACATAGTGAACCCCATCTCTACAAAAAATTTAGGCTGGGTGCAGTGGCTCATGCCTGTAATCCCAGCACTTTGGAAAATCAAGGTGGATGGGTCCCTTACCTCCAGCCCCATCTTGTAGGTCTCCATCTCTACAAAAAATACAAAAATTAGCTGGGCATGGTGGCACACACCTATAGGCCCAGCTACTCAGGAGGCTGAGTCCAGGAGGTTGAGGCTGCAGTGAGCCATGGTCAAACCACTGCGTTCCAGCCTGGTGATAGAGTAAAACCCTGTCTCAAAAATAAATAAATAAATAAATAAATATTTAAAAAGAAGAACCAATTGTAATAAGGATAATCATATATCAGGAAGCTAGGAGGCTGCTGCTCAGATACTAGGCCTGAGCCCAGGACAGCCTGGCCCAGCCTGGCTCCAGCAGCAGACCCCGCATGGCCACATCTGGAATGTGATGAATGTGATGAATGAGATGACCAAGAGGAGACACTGTGTCATCTGTGGAGCATCCCCTGAGCCCTGCCTGTGTGTCCTAAGGTGAGAGAAGAAAAGGAGAGGGTGGGGTGGGCATCCCACCACCTCGCCTGTATTATGGCCTGGGGCCCCGGAAAAGAAGGCAATGGTACCCACCTTCTGGCAGTGTGGGCAGGGGAAGTTGTGAGTGGTGGTCTGTAGGTGGTGCTCCAGGGCCTCAGGGGTGGAGTATTTGTTGACGCATTTGACACACCTAAGTGGAAGGAGCAGGAACGGTGAGGGAAGAAACATAGCAGGCACAGGAAGCAGCCTCACCCACCACCCCAGGGCCAACACCCCACAGTTAATTCATTTCAAATCCATCACTCTTTTCAATTGCCACTGCCCGTCTTCATCTGAGTGCCATCGACTCTTGCTCAGACTTGGACAGTAGCCTCCTCACTGGCCACACTGCCCCACCCTGCCTCCTGTAGCACATTCTCCACAGGGCAGCCAGGGACACCTTTAAAAAGGAAAATCAGGCAGAGCATAGTGGCTCACACCTGCCATCCCAATGCTTTGGAAGGCTGAGGCAGGCAGATCACAAGGTCAGGAGTTCGAGATCATCCTGGCCAACACGGTGAAACCGTCTCTACTAAAAATACAAAAAATTAGCTGGGCGTGATGACACGTGCCTTAGTCCCAGCTACTTGTGAGGCTGAGGCAGGAGAATTGCTTGAACCTGGGAGATGCAGTTTATAGTGAGCGGAGATCATGCTACTGCACTCCAGCCTGGGTGACAGAGTGAGATTCTGTCTCAAAAAAAAAAAAAAAAAAAAAAGAGAGAGAGAGAGAGAGAGCGAGAGAGAGAGAAAGATCGTCAGAGCCTAATAGAGTTGGTATCTGTGTGCCCACCCAAATCTCATTGAACTATAATCCCCAGTCTAGAGGTGAGGTCTAGAGGGAGGTGATTGGATCATGGGGGTCGATTTCTCATGAATGGTTTAGGACTATCCCCTAGGTGCAGTCCTCAGGATGGTGAGTTCTCCTGAGATGGAGCTGTTTAAAAGTGCCTGGCGCCTCCCTCTCCCTCTCTCTGGCTCCTGCTCTGGCCATGTCACATGTCTACTCCCCCTTCCCCTCCTACCATGAGTAAAAGCCTCCTGAGGCCTCCCCAGAGGCAGATCTGCTAGCTCAGGTGCTATGCTTCCTGTACAGCCTGCTGAACTCTGAGTCAAATAAATCTCTTTTCTTATAAATTACCCAGTCTCAGGTATTTCTTTATAGCAGTGCAAGAACAGTCTAACACAGAGTCAAAGAACACAACTGTGCCAAACAGCTCATAAACATGTCCTCACAACAGCAGTCTCAGGCCACAAACCACTCTGAAATGAGAAAAGACACCACCTTCTCCCCATCATGAAAATATGCGCTAGCTAAGGAAGAAAAGGTGTTATCAGACAAAAAGAAAAGAGAACATTTGCAGGCAAATTGACCTATTCCCAATGAGTTATCAGTAAGGGAATGTCACAGGTAGGTGAACGATTCACACCAAAAACAAAAAGGCAGGCTGTGTGGTTCCTACACCAGTGCTGCTTGTGGGAAACCCCAGGGAGGCTGTGCTTGCGAGAGGCCCAGGGGAACCCCTCAGACTGCCCTCTGAAACCACACACCAGCCAGGCAAGGAGGCTCACACCTGTAATCCCAGCACTTTGGGAAGGCAAGGCAGGAGGATCACTTGAGGCCAGGAATTCAAGAGCAGCCTAGGAAACATAGTGAGACCCTGTCTCTACCAAAACAACAACAACAACAATAACAAAATTAGCCAGGAGTGGTGGTGCATGCCTGTAGTCCTAGCTACTGGGGAGGCTGAGGGAAGGGGACCACACCTGTGAATAGCTGATGCACTCTAGCCTAAACACAGTGACACACTGTTACTAAAAAAAGGTAAAAATTGGCCGGGCGCGGTGGCTCAAGCCTGTAATCCCAGCACTTTGGGAGGCCGAGGCGGGTGGATCACGAGGTCGAGAGATCGAGACCAACCTGGTCAACATGGTGAAACCCCGTCTCTACTAAAAAAAATACAAAAATTAGCTGGGCATGGTGGCGCGTGCCTGTAATCCCAGCTACTCAGGAGGCTGAGGCAGGAGAATTGCCTGAACCCAGGAGGCGGAGGTTGCGGTGAGCCGAGATCGCGCCATTGCACTCCAGCCTGGGTTAACAAGAGCGAAACTCCATCTCAAAAAAAAAAAAAAAAAAAAAAAAGGTAAAAATTGTACAGAAGGAGAAGCACAATTAATTTTTTTTAAAAAAAGAAATAATTTTTTTTTAAAAAGTAAAAATTGGCTAGGTGCAGTGGCTCATGCCTATAATCCCAGCCTTTGGAAGGCCAAGGCAGGTGGATTACTTGAGCCCAGGAACTCCAGACCAGCCTAGGCAACATGGCGAAACCCCATCTTTATAAAAAATACAAAAATTAGCCAGGCCTGGTGGCATGCCCCTGTGGTCCCAGCTACTCGGGGAAGCTGAGGTGGAGGACTGCTTGAGCCCAGGAGGCGAAGGCTGCAGTGAGCCGTGATCACACCACTGTACTCCAGCCTGGGTGACAGAGAGAGACCCTGTCTCAAAAAAAAAAAAAAAAAAAAAAAAAAAAAAACTGGCCTCGTGCAGTGGTTCACGCCTGTAATCCTGGCACTTTGGGAAGCCAATGCAGGAGGATCACTTGAACCCAGGAATTTGAGACCAGCCTGGGCAACATGGCAAAACCCCATTTCTACAAAAAAAAAAAAAAAAAAATTAGGTGGGCATAGTGGTGCATGCTTGTAGTCACAGCTACTCAGGAGGCTAAGGTGGGAGAATCACCTGAGCCAGGGGAGGTCAAGGGTCAAGGCTGCAGTGAGCCAAGATCATGTCACTGCACTCTAGCCTTAGTGACAGAGTAAGACCCTGTCTCATAAAAAAATTAATTAATTAAATTAAAATTAAATATAAATTTATAAAACAACGGAAAGCCTTAAAACACATATATTTAAGGCCAGGCATGGTGACTCATGCCTGTAATCCTAGTATTTTGGGAAGCTGAGGAGAGTGGCCTGCTTGAGCCTAGGAGTTCTAGGCTACCCTGGGAAATATAGCAAAACCTCGTCTCTACAAAAAATACAAAATTAGCTGGGAGTGGCGGTGCACACCTGCAGTCCCAGCTACTCAGGAGGCTGAGAGGGATGGATTGTTTGAACCAGGGAGGTCAAGGCTGCAGTGAGCCGTGATTGTGCCACTGTACTCCAGCCTGGGTGACAGAGCAAGATCCTGTCTCAAAAATAAATCAATCAATAATAAAATTATTACAAAATGAAAGGTCTAAAAAGAACACTTTTGAACATGATTGCCTGTGATACAGGGAAGTGGGTCACAGTGGATGGAGAATTCCTATTCACTCTATGTCCTATCATAGTTTTAAATATTGCACTGTATACACACAATTATTTTTTGAAGTGGAGAATCTTCAAAAAAAAAAAAAAAACCCTTTGAACTCTGACCTGCAAAATCACTTCTAGAAATTTATAAAAGAGCAAAGATGTATGCCCAAAGTTCTTCTCTATAGCATTCTTTATACTAATGACAAACTGAAAATAATCTCACCACCCAACAGTGGGAGGTGACGTTAAGTCACAGCACCTCCATGCACAGTGGAATACTAAGCAGCTGTGTAGAGAATGAGGCAGGACTATTAGTGCTGAAATGCAAAGACATCATATTACCAGTGTCTTTGTTTTTCCCTGAGATCAGGGTCTCACGAATGCAGTGGCATATCACAGTGATCACGGCCCACTGCAGCCTTGAACTCCTGGGCTCAAGCAATCCTCCCAGCTCAGCCTCCCAAGTAACTGGGACTACAGGTGCACGCCACCATGCCTGGCTAATTTTTGTATTTTTTTGTACAGGCAATGTTTCACCATGTTGCTCAGGCTGGTTTTGAACTCCTGGCCTCAAGTGATCTGCCTGCCTTGGCCTCCCACAGTGCTAGGATTATAGACACAAGCCGCCATGCCCAGCTAATAACTATTTTAAGTGAAAAAGTTTTAAGTGATAAAACCACATGTACAGTGATCCCTTTAAATCAGTCTGTTTGTTGGACACTGTGCTACAAGAAGATAGTATGATGAATTTTTACCAAATTCAGTGACTGTATTTGGGATCACCTGACTCAAATATAGTCTGTGATATTTATATCTGTATCCATATCTGTAAACATATTTATTATAGATATATACCAAAGGACATCTACCAAGAGGTTAACAGTGCAGTGATCTCTGGGTGACAGTTTGTTTTTTTGTGTGGGTTTTAAAAAAATTCTTTTCTCTGCATTGAACATTTTAATTGAACACTGACTTTTGCAATTGGGGGAAAAACTAATAAATCTTATTTTTCTTTTTCTTTTTTTTTTTTAAGATGAAGTCTCTCTGTGTCACCCGGGCTAGAGTGCAGTGGCACAATCTTGGCTCACTGTAACCTCTACCTCCTGGGTTTGAGTGATTCTTCTACCTCAGCCTCTGGAGTGACTGAGACTATAGGAGTGTGTCACTATGCCCAGCTAATTTTTGGATTTTTTTTTTTTTTTTTTTAGTAGAGATGGGGTTTCACCATGTTGGCCAGGCTGGTCTCGAACTCCTGATCTCAAGTAATCCACCTTCCCCAGCCTCCCAAAGTGCTGGGATTACAGGCGTGAGCCACTGTGCCCAGCCAGATTTTCTTCTTTAAAAGAAAAAATTAAACATAAAGATATAGTGGCATGATTAAAATTTGTTTGAGAGGTTTAGGGAAAGTACTCATAAGCAGGCCAAGGCAATGTGGCTCACAGGGAACAGAAACCAGAATGACAGGGCCTGGACCTCTAAAAATATGATGAAGCTACCACACCCACTCAAACGCCACTATGAGAGAGAATCAACTCTCATGGTGCATAAGCCACTGTTATTTTAGGTCTCTATTGCATGCAGCCAAGCCTCTATTTAAATAACACAGATAATAATAATTGTAGCAATCACATTTATTGAGTACCTACTATGTTCCAGGTACCACGTCTAAGAGCCTGAGCCTTGTCTTACTTGATCCTTATAAATAATCCAATAGGGCAGACACGACAGTGATCCCCATTTCACAGAGGAGAAAACTGAGGCTAACAGTGGCTGAATACCTTGCCCAAGGTCATCCACTGGATTTGCAGTCAAGACAGGATTAAGCACAGGCCAATGACTCCAGAACCCTTATCATTACCCATGATACCATTCCACCTTCGGGCCGTCCAGATGGGGGCCTGGCTCATTGGGCCTTACTTTTGGGATGGGACAACAGCTGCAATATCTACAAAAGGTCACTGGCCCTATGACCCTGCAAGGGGACTGCACGGGGACCATCAGCTTTGGGCTCAACCTTCAACCTGGAAGCTCCAAGACCAGGGCTGTGAGGCTTTCAAGATCTCACACTAAGGTTCGAATCTAAACTCTGCTGATGTTGTTTCTCTGGTGGGCAGGTCACTTCTCTTTGAGCCTCAGTGTCCTCATCTTCAAAATGCGGAGAATACCACCTACCTCCCAGGACGGTAGGGACTGATACCACTAATGCAAGCTTGGCACAGAGCAGGTACTTCCTTCCCTTTACTTGGCATCTCCCTCCAGAGTCACACAGCCACAGGAACTCACCGATAATCCACAAATTGGAAGGGCAAGAGCAAAAGAAAATTTCCCGAGCACAAATGGGAATAAGTCATTACTGCCAGAAATTTCTGCCCCTTGGCTGGCCAGAGCTGTGCTTGGCTTCTGTGCCTCTCTTGCCCCATTTCCCAGAGCCCTGGGGGCAAGTTACCCTACACCCCATTTCTTGAGTTCTAGATCCTCTGTCAACTTCTCAAAGCTCTTGTGATTTCCACACGGCCCTTCATGCCTTGGCCTGACTTTTTCCCACGGACCCATCTAAACATCTCCCTCCCGCTTCCACTCTACACAACAGTCATTCTATTTTCTTTTTTCTTTTTCTTTTTTTTTTTTTTTTTTTGAGACGGAGTTTCACTCTTGCTTCTTAAGCTGGAGTACAGTAGCGCAATCTTGGCTCACTGTAACCTCTGCCTTCTGGGTTCAAGTGATTCTCCTGCTTCAGCATCTTGAGTAGCTGGGATTACAGGCGCACACCACCATCCCTGGCTAATTTTTTGTATTTTTAGTAGAAACAGTGTTTCACAATGTTAGCCAGGCGGATCACTCCTGACCTCAGGTGATCCACCCACCTCAGCCTCCCAAAGTGCTGGGATTACAGGCATGAGCCACCGCGTCCAGCCTCCAGTCATTCTTTTTTTTGAAATGGAGTTTCACTCTTGTTGCCCAAGCTGGAGTGCAATGGCACAATCTCGGCTCACTGCAACCTCTGCCTCCCAGATTCAAGTGATTCTCCTGCCTCAGCCTCCCAAAGTGCCCAGATTATAGGCGTGAGCCACCACACCCAGTTTCCAGTCATTCTATTAATAAACCACTTGCTATTTTTTTTAAACTCAATTGGTTCCTCCTGCTAGAAATCTATTCCACACCATCCATTGTCTACCTGGCAAACTCCTATTCAGCCTCCAAAATCCAGTTCAGACATCATTGCTCCTGGGACAGCTTCTCTTAACCTGCCTCCCCCTGTGGTACTTCTATACAGTATAAACATATGTGATAGCATTTTATCAAGTGATAGGGTACATTTGTTTATTTACGGACCTGTCTCCCTGAGCAGCCCATGCATTTTAAGCTCAAGGTATTTACTTATCTCTGAACCCCAGAAGCTCACTCAGGAGTTACAAGGGCCTCATTAACACATACGCCAAATCTCTGCAGGTAGGAGCCTGTACAGAGAAGCAAAAACCATTTTAACAGGAAAATATTTGCTAATGAACTGGAAGGAGGCTCCAGACAAACACCACTCCTGGCCTTTCACTACTATCTACCCCCATGGGCTTTGTGAGACAGCTGCTCGCAGACGATGCAGGCAAATGCACAGCAAGATGACTGTAGATGGGGGATTTCACAACACCATTTAAGTGATGCTGCCCATCTGCAGATAACACCACCCACAAAGGAGGACCCGGCAGATGGACCAGAAAGTAACTGAGGCAGAGAAATTCAACAAGGATGATCAGAGGTCAATAGCTCCAAAGAGAATAACGTGAAGATCTCTTTTTTTTTTTTTTTGGATACAGGAGTCTCTGTCGCCCAGGTTGAGTGCAGTGGTGTGATCACGGCTCACAGCAGCCTTAACCTCCTGGACTCAAGCAATCTTCCCACCTGAGCCTCCTAAGTAGCTGGGACTACAGGTGCGTGCCACCACGCCAGCTAATTTTTATTGAGACAAGGTCTTGCTATGTCGCCCAGGCTGGTCTCAAACTCCTGGGCTCAGCCATCTTCCCATCTCAGCCTCCCAAATACTAGGATTACAGGTGTGAGCCACTGTGCCCAGCCTCAAGGTGAAGATCTAAGGATAAAAAGCATGTGGCAAAAGAAAAATAAATAAATAAATAAATAAAAAGCATGTGGCAAAACTGAGGGAGCCCTTCATCATTTCTGTCAAAGGGACTCTCTTCATGACCACAACGGAAGACTGAAGTGATATAAATTATTATCAGAGGAAATTACCTTAAACTCCATATTTTGGCTGGGCATGGTGGCTCACACCTGTAATCCTAGCACTTTGGGAGGCTGAGGTGGGTGGATCACCTGAAGTCAGGAGTTGGAGACCAGCCTGATCAACATGGTGAAACCCTATCTCTACTAAAAATACAAAAATTAGCTGGATGTGGTGGCGCACACCTGTAGTCCCAGCTACTCAGGAGGCTGAGGCAGGAGAATTGCTTGAACGTGGGAGGTGGAATTGCAGTGAGTGGAGTCACACCAGTGCACTCCAGCCTGGGGAACAGAGCAAGACTCCATCTAAAAAAAAAATCCATACTTGGTCCACTCCTTGTTCATTCTAAGAATCAGCATATAAGCTGGGCATGGTAGCTGACGCCTGTAATCCTAGCATTTTGGGAGGCCAGGATGGGAGGATCACTTGAGCCCAGGAGTTCAAGACCAGCCCGAGCAACATAGCAAAACCCTGTCACTACAAAAAATACAAAATTAGCTGGGCATCGTGGCATATGCCTGTTAGTCCCAGCTACTCAGGAGGCTGAGGTGGGAAGATCACCTGAGCCTGGGGAGGCTGCAGTGAGCCGTGATGGTGCCACTGGACTCCAACCTGGGCAACAGGGCAAAACACTATCTCAAAGAAATAAATAAAATAAAAATAAGAATCAGCATATAGCTTCAACTTTAATCTAGTTTTACAGAGTATAAAACAAATATATATTATGTTTATGATTTTTGCTTTTAAACATGTTACTGTTCATTTTAAATTTTATTTTATTTTGTGGAGATGGGATCTCATTATGTGGCCAGGCTGGTCTCAAACTTTTAGCCTCCTCCTGCCTTGGCCTCCTAAAGTGCTGGGGTTACAGATGTGGGCCACCACACCCTGCCCATTCTTTTTTCATTGTAATAATTGGTGTACTGCTTTGACTGTACCTAAATTTTGTAGATTATGAGTCCAAATTATACTGTCATAATTGTTTAGTTTGGAATGAAATGCTCAAACCTTTTTCTACTATGAACAAGGAAATATTGGTTCCTCTTTTTAAGGATTTTTTTTTTTTTTTAGGAAAAATGTCTGCCAAGACATAAGAATGATATAAGGAGAGCCAGCATCCTTTCTTCCACCAGTGCCAAAGCCCAGAACCCACTCTGCCAGGTTGCACCCCAGCCAGGAGCCTCAGTTTCTCCTTTTAAGTATCTCATTGGTCCTGAGTAGTCAGAACCACCAAGGCCACAGGTCCTGGGCTCCCTGCCCACTCACCCGTCCACCCAGGGAGAGGGAAGTGGGAGGGCACATACTTGTAGACGGCGCTGTCCTTCTTGGGGCTATGCGGCGGTAGAAGGCTGTGGGAGTACTGGTGCACGCCCAGGTCATACAGTGAGGGGAAGTCCTTGCTGCAGAGGTGGCAGCGGTAGCTCAGCTCCTCCTGGTGGCTCTTGATGTGCTCCAGAAATGTGTCGAGCTTTGGGAACGTCTGGGCGCAGCTTTTGACCACACACTTGTACACCTTGAGAGAAAACACTGGGCAAGTGATGGGAGGCAGGAGAGCGTCCTCCACGGCAGCCCCTGGCCTGTGGCACTGGCCTGGGACACTCTCTCTGCTCCCCTGCTGCTGCTGAAGCCCTGGGTTTTTATTTATTTATTTATTCTTTCCCCCTCCCCCACCACCAAACGGAGCCTCTCATTGTTGCCAGGGTAGAGTGCAGTGGTACAATCTCGGCTCACTGCAACCTTCGCCTCCCTGGTTCAAGCAATTCTCCTGACTCAGCTTCCTGAGTAGCTGGGACTACAGGCACCCGCCACCAAGCCCAGCTAATTTTTGTATTTTTAGTAGAGACAGGGTTTCACCATGTTGGCCAGGATAGTCTCACTCTCTTGACCTCGTGATCCACCCACCTCAGCCTCCTCCCAAAGTGCTGGGATTACAGGAGTGAGCCACCATGCCCAGCTTATTTATTTATTTTTAAGGCAGAGTCTCACTGTGTCTCCCAGGCTGGAGGGTAGTGGCACAATCTCAGCTGACTGCAACCTTCACTTCCCAGGTTCAAGTGATTCTCCTCCCTCAGCCTCCCAAGTAGCTGGGATTACAGGTGTGCACCACCACGCCCAGCTAATTTTTGTATTTTTAGTTGAGACGGAGTTTCACCATGTTGGCCAGGCTGACCTCAAGTGATCTACCCGTCTTGACCTCCAAAGTGGTGGCATTAGAGGCATGGGCCGCTGTGCCCAGCCCTTGGTTTTATTTCGATTAGAGGGTTCCCTCCTCTCAGCCAGTCACGGTGGCCCTAATACCCTTCCTTCAGGCTCTATGTAGAATGGGTATATTTAGAAAAATTGTTCAAGACCTGGAAATACAGTTAAAAGATGATAGGATACCCTTTCAATGTCATAATGGAATAGCGGCTCTCAAACTGGAGCAGGCCTTAGAATCACAGGTTGCTGGGGACTGCCCCCAGAGAATCTGACTCAGCAGGCCTGAATATGTGTACCCCTAATGAGGAATCCTCAGGGGATGCTGCTCCTGCTGGCAAGGAATCTCACTTTGAGAACTGCTATCTAACGAGCCACCTACAGCCCGCCCACAGTCATCCCACTCTACGGGAGGTGGCACTTCTGACTACTTCCCACTGATTAGGGCTCTACAGTTAAATTTAACTTGTCAAAAACTGATCCAATGTAATTGATTTTTGTCAGGTAGAGAAGACAACCCCAAGGGTCATAGGTTTTGTTGTCTTGCAAGACATTAACCAGATTTGTATGTAATTTAGCAATCTGACTTCAGTATCTCTTCTTTTCGTTGATAGTTATTAGGCATAGCTATCTGTGTCTCATGGCCTCTGTTGAACAGGCTTTGTCTTCCTTCGGGTTCCCTCATTAATGAGTTAAGCCAAATTTTGATTCACATTCAAGTCTCATTTGTATGAGAAGTATGTTTTTAACATCTTGAAAATTATACTTTGATAGCGTAAGTCCTGGCTGCCTATACAATATCATGCACTCCTTCTACCTAACAAAGTGAACCTTGATTTGCTCAGAATAGTAACACCTAGTTAAAATACATGGTCCTGGCCGGGCGTGGTGGCTCACGCTTGTAATCCAAGCACTTTGGAGGCCAAGGCGGGTGGATCACCTGAGGTTGGGAGTTCAAGACCAGCCTGACCAGCATGGGGAAACCTCGTCTTATAAAAAAAAAAAAAAGTAAAAGATATAGTCCTGCCCAGGCATGGTGGCTCACGCCTGTCATCCTAACACTTTGGGAGGCCGAGGCAGGCAGATCAATTGAGCCCAGGAGTTTGAGACCAGCCTGGCCGACATAGTGAAACCCCACTTCTACTAAAAATACAAAAATCAGCCAGGTGTAGTGGAGTACATCTGTAAGCTCAGCTACTCAGGTGGTTGAGGCAGGAGAATCCCTTGAACCCAGGAGGCGGAGGTTACAATGAGCTAAGATCACACCACTGCACTCCAGCCTGGGCAACAGAGTGAGACTCTGTCTAAAAAAAAATCCAAAAACACAGACTGGGTGTGGTGGCTCACTTCTGTGATCCTAGCACTCTGGGAGGCTGAGGCAGTGGATCACTTAAGGTCAGGAGTTCGAGACCAGACTGGCCAACATGGCGAAACCCTGTCTCTATGAAAACTACAAAAATTAGCCAGGTGTGGTGGGGGAGTGCCCGTAATCCCAGCTACTCGGGAGGCTGAGGCAGGAGAATCGCTTGAACCCAGGAGGCGGAGGTTGCGGTGAGCTGAGATCGCGCCATTGCACTCCAGTCTGGACAACAAGAGCGAAAGTGCATCTCAGGAAAAAACAAGAAGAAAAAGGAAAAAAACAACACTTGATCCTGGTTCTCTCGCATCTAGTGTCAGCCACGTGACTCCCTTCTGGCCAATGATATACAGGCAGTAGTCTGGGGACAACATCACTTCCAGAACACAAAGGCAAAAGCTTCCCAGGAGAAATCCCCCCTGCTTTCTGCATTTGCTTGACTGGAATACGGATGCAGACATAGCAGCCATCCTGCGACCTTGGGATGAACCCCATAAGCCAAGAATGGCAGATCAGAAAGCTAGAGGCCTGAGTCTATGGGGACATATCTGACCTGCTCTATACAAGCCCAACACTGCTTACTTAGGGATTTCTTCCGATGCGAGAGAAATAAGTCCTATGAAGCCAGTTTTCTATTATTTGTACACAACAATGCATTCTCAAATGACAGAGCACATGTACTGGCTTTGACTAAGGAGAGATCTACAAAGTGCTTCTGAGAAGTTTCCTTGCTCCTAAAAATGATAGAGAAGAAATAATCCCTTTTTGCTCATGGATAACAGTGGGTCTGGATTGCTGCCTAGAGAGAGTGACCACTGGCCAGACTGCAGTGGCTCACGCCTATAATCCCCAGCACTTCCGGAGGCCAAGTGGACAGATCACTTGAGGTCAGGAGTTCGAGACTAGACTGACCAACACGGTAAAACCCTATCTTTACTAAAAATACAAAAATTAGCCACAAGAATCACTTGAACCCGGGAAGCAGAGGTTGCAGTGAGTGAAGATTGCCCCACTGCATGCCAGCCTGGTCAGAATAGTAAAACTGTCTCAAAAAAAAAAAAAAAAGAGTGGCCACCATCCCAGGACAGAAGCACAAGATGAGCCATCAGGAGAGGACAAGGCCATACCCTGAGATGGCAGAGACCAGAGCTGGAAAGACACAGGGTCCTTTCACTGGGTGGAGTCAGCTGTCTCAGGCCTGGAGTCGAGTCAAAGTTTTCTGTGATTTGCCCCAAGGGTAACCTTACTCGACTCCATCAGCCCCCACTAGGGATCTAACCCTGGGCGAACAGAGCCATGGAAGGTCTGACTGTTGACTCCTACCCCTTCCTAGGCAGCGTTCTCCAGCAGCAGTGAAAGGCCGTGACTGGTGTGGTGTGGCCCGCTCTGCCACCACCTGCCTACCTGCTCATTTTTATGCTGGGTCATATGAGACTTGAGCTGGAAGTAGGTGCTGAACTTGCTGGGGCAGAACTGGCACAGGTAGGAGCTGTCGATGAGGACCACCTGCTTGGGCTCCGGCTTGTCTCCCTCATCCTCGACGGGGGTGGGCAAGGCCTGGGGCTGTGGTGCACTCGGCAGGGGCTGGCCCAACCCTATGAAGAAAGCCGGGGAGGTCAGGACAAGGAGCCAGGCCATTCAGGAAGGACACACAGAACCCCTACTCCATGCTCCTCTGTGTTCACTTGGTATCTGCTCCCCACTTTGTGTCAGACTCTGTGCTAAAGTGTCACACTCAGCTGATGTGCACAGATACGGCCATCCCCCAGGTTGAAATACGGAAATACTTCCTTTCCTAGTGAGAAACAGCTACTGCCTAAAGCCTCCCTGCTCTGACTTTCCCCTCAGACACTGCAGGCCTCTCCATGGTTGTTAAAAATTCTGAACACCATCCTAGCTGTACTCATAATGCCTCCCCAGTCCCTTCTTATTGTAATCATCGGGCTGGGTACCAGATGGATCACTTGAGGTCAGAAGTTTAAGATCAGCCTACCCAACGTGGTGAAACCCCATCTCTACTAACAATACAAAAATTAGCTAACTGGCCGGGCGCGGTGGCTCAAGCCTGTAATCCCAGCACTTTGGGAGGCTGAGGCGGGTGGATCACAAGGTCAAGAGATCGAGACCATCCTGGTCAACATGGTGAAACCCTGTCTCTACTAAAAAAATACAAAAAAAATTAGCTGGGCATGGTGGTGCGTGCCTATAATCCCAGCCACTCAGGAGGCTGAGGCAGGAGAATTGCCTGAACCCAGGAGGCGGAGGTTGCGGTGAGCCGAGATCGCGCCATTGCACTCCAGCCTGGGTAACAAGAGCGAAACTCCGTCTCAAAAAAAAAAAAAAAAAAAAAAAATTAGCTAACTGTGGTGGAGGGTGCCTGTAATCCCAGTTACTCAGGAGGCTGAGGCAGGAGAATCGCTTGAACCAAGGAGGCAGAGGTTAAAGTGAGCAGAGACTGTATCACTGCACTCCAGCCTGGGTGACAGAGCAAGACTCTGTCTCGAAAAATAATAATAATAAGAGGAAGAATTATTATTATTATTATTATTATTTTTTTTTTTTTTTTTTTTTTTGAGACGGAGTTTTCGCTCTTGTTACCCAGGCTGGAGTGCAATGGCGCGATCTCGGCTCACCGCAACCTCCGCCTCCTGGGTTCAGGCAATTCTCCTGCCTCAGCCTCCTGAGTAGCTGGGATTACAGGCATGTGCCACCATGTCCAGCTAATTTTTTGCATTTTTAGTAGAGACGGGGTTTCACCATGTTGACCAGGATGGTCTCGATCTCTCGACCTTGTGATCCACCCGCCTCGGCCTCCCAAAGTGCTGGGATTAGAGGCTTGAGCCACCGCGCCCAGCCCAAGAGGAAGAATTATAATCATCAGCCAGGCATGATGGCTCACACCTGTAATCCCAGCACTCTGGGAGCCCAAGGCAGGCAGATCACCAGAGGTCAGGAGTTCAAGACTAGTCTGGCCAACATAATGAGACCTCATCTCTACAAAAAACAAAAAAGAGTTAGCTGAGCATGGTTGCATGTGCCTGTGGTCCCACCTACCCAGGAAGCTGAGGTGGGAGGATCACTTGAGCCCGGGAAATTGAGGTTGCAGGGAGCACCATCATGCCATTGCACTCCAGCCTGGGTGACAGAGCAAGATCTTGTCTCAAAAAAATTTTTTTTAAGAAAAAAAGGAGTTCACAAGGGGGCACACAGTAGGACTACTTCCAACAGGAAGCCTGAAGGAAGGTCAGATAAAAGTGGCCACAAGTTGCTTGCCCAGCAAAACACTCCCTTCATTACCTAGCACATGGCTGGCATTGCTCACCCTTGGGGCTACATGGGAAGGGCTTAGACTCTGGCCTTACACTGTTTAATATGGTGGTCCTGAGCCACAAGTGGCTACTGAGAACTTGAAATGTGGTACCAGGCATGGTGGCCCACACCTATAATCCCGGCACTTTGAAAGGCTGAGTGAGGTGAGAGGATCACTTGAGCCCAGGAGTTTGAGACCAGCCTGGGCAACAAAGCAAGACCCTGTCTCTACAAAAAAGAATGTTTAACAATTAGCCAGGCACAGTAGTGCACCCCCGTCCCAGCTACTTAGGAGGCTGAAGCAGGAGGATCACTTGAGCCCCCCCCCCAAAAAAAAAAACCAGAAAGAAATAAAGAAATATGTCTAGCCCATACCCAGATGTGTGATAAATGTATATACCTACTTATATATACATTATATACAAAATTTAGTAAAAAAAGAATATAAAGTATATCTAATCCTTATATTACATGTTAAACTAATAATAATGTTAATATATTGGGTTAGATACCAGGAGATGGGCGTTGCATTGAGCCAAGATCGTGCCACTGCACTCCAGCCTGGGCGACAGAGTGAGGAGTGAGACTCTATCACACACACACACACACACACACACACACACACACACCCCACACACGCATATAAAATATATATACCTGCTTAAATAAGATATATAATTAAAATTAATCTTTTTAAAAATTGTTTTTAATGTAGCTACTAGAAAATTTTATTTATTTTTTTATGTCTTGGAAGTAACTAACTTGCTTTTGATATTTCATTTATTTATTTAAGATTATTTTTGCCACTAAAGACAGAACTTACATAATTTTTTTTTTAAATAGAGATAGGGTTTTACCATATTGCCCGGGCTAATGTTTTTCTTTTCCTTTTTTTTTTTGGAGGCAGAGTCTTGCTTTATCTCTCAGGCTGGAGGGCAGTGGTGTGATCTCGGCCCACTGCAATCTTTGCCTCCCGGGTTCAAGTGATTCCCGTGCCTCAGCCTCCCGAGTAGCTGGGATTACAGGCGCACACCACCACACCCAGCTAATTTTTGTACTTTTAGTAGAGACGGGTTTCACCATGTTGGCCAGGATGGTCTCAATCTCTTGACCTCGTGATCTGCCTGCCTCGGTCTCCCAAAGTACTGGGATTACAGGCGTGAGCCATCATGCCTGGCTGAACATTTTAAATTACATATGTTGTTCATATATTTCTGCTGGGCAGTGCTGCTCTAACCTAGCAAGTTCTCATCTTCATGCAAAAAAGAAACTAAACTAATATCAGGGGTAGGATCATTAGCTCAGGGACAAATGATAAGAATCCCACATGTATAAAGAGTTTTGGAGACCAATTGCCCACGGAGGTTGAATAGCTTTCAACTTCTCATCAACTACAGTGACTGCTTGGAGCAACATAGAGAAAACAGCTTCTAAGCCGGGATAGTGAGAGAGGGCAAGGGTTGAAAAACTACCTGTTGGCCGGGTGTGGTGGCTCACATCCGTAATCCCAGCACTTTGGGAGGCCAAGGTAGGCAGATCATTTGAGGTCAGGGATTCGAGACCAGCCTGGCCAACGTGGTGAAACTGTGTCTCTACTAAAAATACAATAATTAGCCAGGCATGGTGGTGGGCACCTGTAATCCCAGCTACTTGGGAGGCTAATGCAGGAGGATCACTTGAACCAGGAAGACGGAGGTTACGGCGAGCTGAGATAGCAACACTGTACTCCAGCCTGGGTGACAGAGTGAGACTCTGTCTCAAAAAACAAAATACAGCCGGGCGCGGTGGCTCAAGCCTGTAATCCCAGCACTTTGGGAGGCCGAGGCGGGTGGATCACAAGGTCAAGACATCGAGACCATCCTGGTCAACATGGTGAAACCCCGTCTCTACTAAAAATACAAAAAAATCAACTGGGCATGGTGGTGTGTGCCTGTAATCCCAGCTACTCAGGAGGCTGAGGCAGGAGAATTAACTGAACCCAGGAGGCGGAGGTTGCGGTGAGCCGAGATCACGCCATTGCACTCCAGCCTGGGTAACAAGAGCGAAACTCTGTCTCAAAAAAAAAAAAAAAAAAAAGAAAGAAAAACTACTTGTTGGTACAATGTCTAGTATTTGGGTGATAGGTACACTAGAAGCCCAGCCCCCACCATTATGCATGCAATACCCATGTAACAAACAAGCACATGTACCCCCTAAATCTAAAATTTTTAAAATAAACGTAACTAAACATGGAAAAGGTAATGCAGTGTGCTATGACTTTACAATGGCAACAATGTCATTAGATGACAGAAATTTTCCAGCTCCATTACAACTTTATGGGACCACTGTCACATACGCTATCTGTCACTCATGGAAACATCCTTACACAGCACATGATCATATAACTATGGTAGCTGTTAAATAGTTATTTTTCTAATTTAAACATTATTTCTACTTTTATCAATACATATTTTACCGTAAGAAAGGATTTTCTTTAAATGTGGTACATATACACCATGGAATATTATGCAGCCATAAAGAAGAATGAGTTCATGTCCTTTGTGAGGGCATGGATGAAGCTGGAAGCTATCATTCTCAGTAAACTAACACAGGAATAGAAAACCAAACACCAAATGTTCTCGCTCATAGGTGGGAATTGAACAATGAGAACAGGGAAGGGAACATCACACGCTGGGGCCTATTGGGGGGTGGGGGACAAGGACAAATACCTAATGCATACGGGGCCTAAAACCTAGATGGCGGGTTGATAGGTGCAGCAAATCACCATGGCATAGGTATAGCTATGTAACAAACCTGTACATTCTGGACATGTATCCCAGACTTAAAGAAAAATTTTTTTTAAAAAAGAAAGGGCTGTCTTTCATTCCCTATTTATTTATTCATTCATTTATTTTAACAGTATGGGCTCATAAATTTTTATGTTATACTAATCTCCCCTTACCTGCAGTTTGGCTTTCCATGATTTTAATTATCCAGAGTCAACCATGGTCTGAAAATATTAAATGGAAAATTCCAGAAATAAGCAATTCATAAGTTAAAAAAAAAAAAAAAAGCCAGGCGTGGTGGCTCAAGCCTGTAATCCCAGCACTTTGGGAGGCCAAGGCGGGTGGATCATGAGGTCAAGAGATCGAGACCATCCTGGTCAACATGGTGAAACCCCGTCTCTAGTAAAAATGCAAAAAATTAGCTGGGCATGGTGGCGCGTACCTGCAATCCCAGCTACTCAGGAGGCTGAGGCAGGAGAATTGCCTGAACCCAGAAGGCGGAGGTTGCGGTGAGCCGAGATCGCGCCATTGCACTCCAGCCTGGGTAATAAGAGCGAAACTCTGTCTCAAAAAAAAAAGATTCTGAAGTGAGACCAGGCTCAGCCAAAAAAGGGTGGGTGATTGAATAGTGATGTCTGCCATGTGTATAGTATTAGAGTAATGCCACATATGTCGTATGTTTGGTCATGGGGGTTGCCCAAGGTCACACAGCTAGCAACAACACCTGCGAAGCAGCAGAAGAGAGGCATGAGGAGCATGGCATTCCCTACTTCCACCCACCTGTGTTTTCCTCGTCCTCCTGCCTGCTGGGGTTCAGGGCCATGACCTGTACAGTCACACAGTTTCGAGACACGGTGCCACCACTGTGTCCTGGAGGCCACACCTTGTGGGTCTGCATGTGTTTCTTAACATTAGACTTCTGGGCAAAGGCACGGCCACATGCAATACACTGGAAGGGCTTCTCGCCGGTGTGGCTGTGGAAGACAAGGCTTGTCAGTGCCCTCCTGCAGGAACGAGGACAAGGCCTAAGCCCAGGAGCTCACAGCCACCAGGAAGGCCCAGAAAGAACATCCAGATGCCACTGGCCACCCTCTGACACCATGGAGACAAGCCTTCTTGCTGAGGCAGGCAGACCAGAGATGGAAAGACCCTGGGTTCTGGGTCAAGTTACTGAGTTGCTCATCAACAAACCCTGGAGCCATCCTTCTCTGGCCATCCCATACTGTGAGATAACATTTCCTAACTGTCCAAGCCCATTTAAATGAGGACTTCCGGCCTGGCACAGTAGTTCACGTCTGTAATCCCAGCACTTTGGGAGGCCAAGGCAGGTGGATCACTTGAGGTCAGGAGTTTGAGACCAGCCTGAGCAACACGGTGAAACTCCGTCTCTACTAAAAATACAAAACTTAGCTGGGTGTGGTGGTACGCATCTGTAGTCCCAGCTACTCAGGAGGCTGAGGTAGGAGACTCGCTTGAACCCGGGAGGTGGAGGTCGCAGTGAGCCAAGATCACACCACTACACTCCAGCCTGGGTGACAGAGAGAGACTCCATCTCAAAAATGAATAAACAAATGGGGACTTCTGTCATTTGAAGGAGAAAACATTCTAGTTGTCACTGCACAGGACTTGTACCACAGTTTAACATTTTTCTTCAAATCAACTCACTTTTTTAAAACTTAAAATAATTTTTTTTTGAGACAGAGCCTCGCTCTGTCATCAGAGTGGAGTGCAGTGGCACGATCTTGGCTCACTACAACCTTCGCTTCCCGGTTCAAGCGATTCTCCTGCTTCAGACTTCCAAGTATCTGGGACTATAGGCGTGCGCCACCATGCCCGGCTAATTTTTGTATTTTTAGTAGAGACGGGGGTTTCACCATGTTAGCCATGATGGTCTCTATCTCTTGACCTCGTGATCCACCCGCCTCGGCCTCCCAAAGTGCTGGGATTCCAGACATGAGCCACCACGCCCACCCCAACTTAAAATAATTTTATGGCTCACATATGTAATTCTAGCACTTTGGGAGTCTGAGGCAGAAGGATTGCTTAAGCCCAGGAGTTGAAGGCTATAGTGAGTATAACCATGCTACTGCACTCCAGCCTGGATGACAGAGCAAGACTTTGTCTCTAAAATTAAATAAATTAAAATAAAATAATCTTTTTTAAAAAGCTTCCTTTTGTTATTCTGTATGGAAAACCACCTGTCATAAAGCAACAACAACAAACAAAATGCAAGATCCAGAGCTATACTGTCCAATAAGGTAGACATAAGCTATATGGGGCTATTTAAATTTAAATTCAAGCCCGGCATGGTGGCTTATGCCTGTAATCCCAACACTTTGGGAAGCCAAGATGGGAGAATCACTTGAGCTCAGGAGTTCAAGACCAGCCTGAGCAACATGATGAAACCCTATTTCTACAAAAAGTACAAAAATTAGCTAGGTGTTGTGGTGTGAGCCTGTGGTCTCAGCAGTTTGGGAGGCTGAGATGGGAGGACTGCTTGAGCCTGGGATACTGAGGCTGGAGTGAGCCAAGATCACACCACTGCACTCCAGCCTGGGCAACAGAGCAAGACCCTGTCTAAAAATAAATAAATAAAATTCATTAAAATAAAATACGAAATTCAATTTCTCAATCTCACGAGCCACATTCCAAGTGCTCAACAGCCATACAGAGTCAGTAGCTACCATATTGGAGAGCACCAATTTAAGCACTTTTTTCTTTTTTTTTTTGAGATGGTGTCTCACTCTGTCGCCCAGGCTGGAGTGCAGTGGCATGATCTCAGCTCACTGCAACCTCTGCCTCCTGGGTTCAAGGGATTCTTCTGTCTCAGTCTTCCAAGTAGCTGGAACTACAGGCACCCGCCACCATGCTGGGCTAATTTTGATATTTTTAGTAGAGACGGGGTTTCACCATGTTAACCAGGCTACTCTCGAACCCCTGACCTCAAGTGATCCGCCCACCTCAACCTCCTAAAGTGCTGGGATTACAGGCATAAGCCACCGTGTCCAGCCCAATTTGAACATTTCTATCATTACAGAAAGTTCTATTGGACAGCACTAGTGTAGACCAGTTCTCAACTGAGGTCGGTTTTGCCCTCCAGGAGACATTGGCATTTTTGATTGTCACAGCTGTAGGCTGCGACACTCCTAGCATCTAACGGTTAGAGGCCAGGGATGCTCCTAAACATTCTATAATGCGCACATTAGCTCCCCACAGCAAAGAATAATGTGATCCAAGATCCAAAATGTCAGTAGCAGCAAGGCTGAAAAACCCTGGTCTAGAGAGAAGCTGCTGCCAGCCATGGCTGGAATCTGAGGTTTGTTCTCTCTCTGTCTCTCTCTCCCTCTCTCTCTCTCTCTCTCTGTTATAAGAGACGAGCATGTATACCAAAAGTGTTAAAGACCAAATTATACCAAATTGAGGTTTTCTCTATGACTCTCCAAGGACTGAAATTACAAAGGGAAGAATTTTCCCACTACATCTTTCAGAACTTTTCAACCCCATATCCATGAACCACCAAAAATCATCTCATGTACCAGTGCATCTCACTGTGTGAGAGATGCTGAACAGTCCAGCCTCCCCTTTCACAGATGGAAAAACCCAGGCCCAGCAGGGATCCCTGCATGCTTAGTCCGGAGTGAGCAGAGAGCTCACAGAGTCCCATTTGCGGAGCACGGCAGCCCTGGCTGGCCAGCCTGTTCTGCAGGGGGGAGGCCTGAGACAGCCCTGACGTATCTGCGAAGCCCACCTGGGTTCAGTGCTTTTCTTCCCATACCGCCCCGTCCCTGACCTTCCCAGTCTCTGTGGGCAGGTCCCGCAGCTTTTACAGGTCCCTTCCACTGCTCCTGAGACAGAAGAGGGAAAACCACCCCAACCTGGACTACAGCCTGAACACCATGACATGGCAAGTGCAACCTGGGTCACCCCCCGGCTAGGGGCTGAAAAAAAGAGTCTCACTTCCAGCACAGATGGCCCCAGCCACACCTGCCTCACCACGTCTATGTACCTTCGGATGTGCTGCTGCAGGTCGAAGTTTTTGGTGAATGACTTGTCACAGTATGAGCACTTGAGTTTCTGAGCCTTTGGCTTCCCTGCAGCTGAAAGACAAATGGAAGGAGGGGACAATGAGGCTGGGGTGCAGCTCAGGGCGCCAAGGGCAGCCTCTGGCTGCTGAACCCGAGCCAGACAACGCACACCCTGGGAAGTTCTACACCCATGTGCAGGCCGGGGAGGAGACACAGGAGAGCGTCACAGGGCGGAAAGCCCAGGTCATGCTCTGGCTGGGAAAGTAAGACAAATCCTTCAGAGGCTCCCCTCTACCTTATAATCACATCTACGGTCTGTGCCATGGCCCACAGTGTTCTCCGTCCCCTGACTCCTGACCACCTCATCATTCTCTCCATCCAGCTGCAGCAGACGCCTAGCTAACCTTGCTAACCTTCAAAGACCTCAAGCATGTTCCTACCTCCGGGCCTTTGCACCTGCTGTTCCCCCTTGCCTGGAATGCTTGTCCCACAGATACCCACAAGGCTGCTTCCTTCTCCTCCTCACCTGAGGAGAATCATTTGCCAGCCTCTCCCTAGTTATTCTCAATCACAGGACCCATTAGCCTCCTTCCCAGAGCAACTCAGAAATATTTATTTATTTATTAATTCCCTGTCTGTTTCTTCCATTAAACTGAAGGCAGAAGAAATCATAGACCAGGAGACTAGATCCCAGTGCCTGACACCGGGTCTGGCATACAGACGCTCCATACATCATGGTGAAAGGAAAGAAGGGTAGGAGTAGTTGACTGGGAAGCCCCTGAAAAATTCTCAGTTTCTCTCCTCTCCATCTGCCCCCTGCTCTGACACTACCTCCCAGCCCATACTTAGCATCTGCATTAGGATGGCAGATACTATTGCTTGCCTAATATCCATTCTCTCCTTCTTCACTCCTCACAAATCCCATAAAGGGAATATCAATGTCCCTAGCCAAAAGAGACACTTCCCAGCTTCTCTTGCAGCTAGGTATGGCCATGCGACTAAGTTATCATCAATGAGATATAAGCAAAAATATCAAACAGAACTTCTAGAAGCTGGGAGAAGCCCCTTTTATCCTTCCCTTTCCCTTCTTCTTACTACCTGGAATATTAAATTGATGACCAGAGTTCCAGCAGCCATCTGAGACAATGAGGCATCAGGATAACTGATACCATGTTCTGGAGGTGGTAGAGACAGAAAGAAGAAACAGGGGTGCCTGGTGCCCATGCAGTCACATGATCCCCAGATTGTCTGCTTCTGGCCTTGATTTACACAGAAAATAAACAAAATTCTATCATTTTGAAGTTACTGCTATTTTGAATTCTCCATTACATGCAACCAAACTTGAACTACCATAAAAGGTAAGACCAGAACCAAGCAGCTTGTGGATCGGCCAATGCTGAGGAAAGATGCCCATGGTAGGCTGGGAGCCCACCTTCCAGGAGTCCCCTGGCACCTTTAGCCCGTCGGGTCTTCAGTGTTGGTGGAGAGTCAAAAGCGGCCACTGTGCCCCCGGTGGCGCTGGTCATGGGAGCAGTGGGGTTTGGTCCTTTGGGTTTGAATCCCTGCTTGCCAGGGCTGTACACTGCAGGGCTGGGGTACACTGGAGCCTCCACACACTGGTTTGGCACCTAGAAGGACAGCACAGTCAGGGGAAAAGCCCTGCCAGGGGAGGGGAAGAGCTCCCAGCCAGAGGCACTCTCCCTGCTTCCCTGGCCAACCTCAGCCACTCTCCCCTTCATCACCATCACAGACCCTCCACCTGCCTCGGTCACCCAAGTCACTCCCAAGCCCCCTCAGAACTTCATGAAGCCAGGAGGCCAGAACAGCTATGGAGCCAGGCTGCCTGGGTTCAAATCTTGACTCTTCCACTTAGCACCTAAGTGACCTTAGGCATCTTTTAATTTCTTTGTCTCAGTTTCCACACCTGTAAAATGGGACTCATCACAGTACCCCTCTCAAGGGGTTACTGTGAAGATTAAAGGAAGCAACAAGTAAAGGGCTTGGAATAGTGACTGGCACAGAGTGAGCACACAACACACATTAGCTGTTATTATTGCCATGACTATGTTTTTTTGTTGTTGTTGTTTTTGAGACACAGTCTTGCTCTATCGCCAGGCTGGAGTGCAGTGGCACAATCTTGGCTCACTGCAACCTCCACCTCCCAGGTTCAAGTGACTCTCCTGCCTCAGCCTCCCAAGTAGCTGGGACTGCAGGCTCACACCACCATGCCCAGCTAATTGTTTTTTTTTGTTTTTGTTTTTGTTTTTAAGACAGTTTCATTCTGTCACCAGGCACCAGGCTGGAGTGCAGTGGCGCAATATCAGCTCACTGGGTTCAAGCAATTCTCCTGCCTCAGCCTCCCAAGTAGCTGGGACTACAGGTGCATGCCACCATGCCCAGCTAATTTTTGTATTTTAGTAGAGATTGAGTTTTACCATGTTGGCCAGGATGGTCTCAATCACTTGACCTCATGATCCACCTGCCTTGGCCTCCCAAAGTGCTGGGATTACAGGCGTGAGCCACCGTGCCCAGCCATAATCTTTTTTTTTTTTTTTCTATTTTTAGTAGAGACAGGGTTTCACAATGTTTGCCAGGATGGTTTTGAACTCTTGACCTTGTGATCCACCTGTCCTGGCCTCCCAAAGTGCTGGGATTACAGGCATGAGCCATCACGCCCAGCCAACTACTCTTATCAGTGGTTCTTTGCTAGCGTAAGAGAACCAGATGGCTGGGCACAGTGGCTCACATCTGTAATCCCAGCACTTTGGGAAGCCAAGGTGGGCAGATCACCTGAGGTCAGGAGTTTGAGACCAGCCTGGCCAACAAGTTGAAACCCCATCTCTATTAAAAATACAAAAATTCACCAGGCATGATGGTGTGTGCCTGTAATCTCAGCTACTCAGGAGACTGAGGCAGGAGAACCGCTTGAGCCTGGGAGGCAAAGGTTGCGATGAGCCAAGATTGCATCACTGCACTCTAGCCTGGGGAACGGAGCAAGACTCCGTCTCAAAAAAAAAAGAGAGAGAGAGAGAACCAGGAAGTCAGAGAGGTCTGTGCTCTCCCCAGCTGCTCCACTTCCTGACTGACAGTACCCAATGGCACAGTAGCAGGCTTCCCCTCACTGAGAACTGAAGCCACAAGAAATAACCACATGAATTCTGAGTCATTCAGATTAAGTTAACATTAAGCTTACATCCCCACACTGGGACATCGTAAAGAATTCATTTTTTTCAGTTGGGCGCGGTGGCTCATGCCTGTAATCCCAGCACTTTGGGAGACCAAGGTGGGTGGATCACGAGGTCAAGAGATCGAGACCATCCTGGTCAACATGGTGAAACCCCGCCTCTACTAAAAATACAAAAAATTAGCCACGCATGGTGGCGCGTGCCTGTAATCCCAGCTACTCAGGAGGCTGAGGCAGGAGAATTGCCTGAACCCAGGAGGCGGAGGTTGTGGTGAGCCGAGATTGCGCCATCGCACTCTAGCCTGGGTAACAAGAGCGAAACTCCGTCTCAAAAAAAAAAAAAGAATTCATTTTTTTCAGCCTTTTTGTTGTTATTGTTGCTGCTTTTTGAGAAAGGGTCTTGCTCTATTGTCCAGGCTGGAATGCAGTGATGTGATCTCAGCTCACTACAGCCTTGACCTCCCAGGCCCAAGTAATCCTCCTGCCTCAGCCTCTCAAGTTGTTGGGATGACAAGCATACACCACCTCACTTGGCTAATTTTTGTGTATTTTGTAGAGATGAGATTTCACCATGTTGCCCAAGCTGGTCTCAAACTCCTGAGTTTAAGTGATCCATCCACTTCGGCCTCCCAGGGTGTAGGGATTACAGGCGTGAGCCACTGTGCCTGGCCTATTCATCATTCATTGGTCTTCTTGAGGTGTCCTACCCAAAATTTCTGGCCAAGCATGATGCTCATGCCTGCAATTCCAGTATTTTGGGAAGCTGAGGAAGGAGGATCACTTGAGCACGTGAGATAGCACATGAGACTAGCCTGGGCAACATAGGGAGATCTCATCTCTACAAAATATTTTAAAAACTAGTTGGGCATGGTGACGCATGCCTGTAGTCCCAGTTACTAAGGAGGCTGAGATGGGAGAATCACCTGAGCCTGGAAGATCGAGACTGCGGTGAGCCGTGATCACACCACTTCACTCCAGCCTGGGTGACAAAGCAAGACTCTGTCTCAAAAAAAAAAAAGACTACAACTAAGCAAAAAGCCCAAAGTCGAAAAAATATTTCAGACAAACATAAATAAATAGAAAGCTACAGTTGGAGTAATAAAATCAGACAAAACTGAAAACAGGTTTAAAAAACACTAATTATAAAATCTAGCTGGGCACAGTGGCTCACACCTGTAATCCCAACACTCTGGGAGGCTGAGGTGAGAGGCTCACTTGAAGCCAGGAGATGGAGACCAACCTGGGCTAAAGTGAGATCACCATCTCTAATTAAAAAAAAAAACAAAAATCCCTCTGCAGAAAATACGTTGCCTGGTTTCAATCTTCCTGGCCAAACCCTGACCAATACAGCACTCAATAAACACTTGTTGGGCCGGGTGCGGTAGCTCATGCCTGTAATCCCAGCACCTGGGGAGGCCGAGGCAGGCATATCACCTGAGGCCAGACGTTCCAGAGCAGCCTGGCCACCATTTCTACTAAAAATACAAACAATTTAGCTGGGTGTGGTAGTGCATGCCTGTAATATCAGCTCCTCAGGAGGCTGAAGCACAAGAATCGCCTGAACCCAAAAGGTGGAGGTTTCAGTGAGCCGAGATCACACCACTGCACTCCAGCCTGGGAGACATTATGAGACTCTGTCTTAAATAAATAAATAAATATTTGTCACATGAATACATTTACCCATCACTCAAGGCATTACCGAGTAATTAATGTGACTGCCACTGACATAGGCTCTTATTATCCTCAACAGCACTTCTCGGAGAGTTCCCATTTTAGACGAGTGCAAACTGAGGTCATGGCCCAATGTAAGATATCTTCTCTAGGAGGACCACAGGCCAGGTGCTCTGCTAGGTGCTAAGGATGCAAAGTCTAATAAGACTCAGGCTCCGCCCTCAAATATCACCCTCATCTACACGGAAAATCAACAGCAGCAGCTCCCTCTGTGCTGGTCCCCACTGGGCTGGTCCCCTCTGACTACCAAACCACCAGGATTATCTCAGCATCCCACTGAACTTTTTCTCAATTCAATCAATTCCCTAGAGAAGCTCGCTCTGTTCTCCCAGGCTAGGGCAAAGCCCCTCAATGCCCCTCAGAACATCACGTGAATGCCTCGTGGTGGGATATTCTGACTGGTCAGGGCTCTTTTTATAAGGGACTACCTGACATGGGGTGAGTCTGAGTTAGTGTGATTTCCAGTGCAGGTGGGTTGTTTCTGTCATGACTATCCCCTCTAGCACTGGTGTCTTTGAAGCTTCTGTGAACTCAGTGCATTTTGAGTAGATAGCCTGTAGCTTAGAGCTCATGGGCAGGGAATTAGCACGGTATGCTGATTGGATTACGGCCCCAATTCTTCACCCCTCCCCGTACCCATGCCTTTGCAGTGTGACTTTGCAGCTCCTCCCATCAAGAGGTGGCATCTATTTCCCTACCTGCTGAATCTAAGCTGGCCTTGTGATCTGCTTTGGCCAGTAGAAGTGATTCTGTGTTATTTATGAGCCTAAACCTCCAGAGGCCTTGGGCATTTCTGCCTGCATTTTTTGCCCCTCCACCATGGCCACAAGAACCTACTGGGGGGTGAGAGTCAGGCAGAACAGAGCTGAGACACCTCACTTGTCCCAGCCCAGGCCATCCTAGAGCAGCTGACAACCAGCCAACCTTCAGACATATGAGTGAGTCCAGCCAAGATCTGCAGAGTTGTCTAGGTGACCATGCAAACACGTGAACAATAAACACTTCTGCGATACGTTACTGAGGTCTGACGGATATTTCTTTCCCAGCAATAGCTAACTGATACACCTAGCTTATTAAAAACTGTCAGAGACACTTAGGCAGATAATTTTTTTGAATCTTTTTTATTTTTTTTTTTGCCCGAAAAGGCAGGTAATCTCAGACTGTTCTGAGCATTACCTGCAGGCAGCTTCTATTTCTGCTACAACCTGTACTCTATTTCACCTTCTCATGGCTGGCATCTTACATCTGTGGGTTTGATGCTTTGATGAAAGTCCTTCTCCCCATGATGTGGTACACCCCACGAAGGCCAGGACTGGGTTTGGTTTTCATGGCATCCCCAGCACAATACCTGGCACACAGCTGGTGCTCAGGACGGGTCCAGGTTGCCCATGATGTCCATGGCTAGTGTTCCCTTCCACCCCGCCCCCTCTGCTCACCTCCAGGGGTGGGTAGGGCTGCATCCCCAACGCCTGGATCTCCACGGTTCCACTCCCAGCCAGGGGCGCAGCAGCACTGTACACCTCCACCACACCGTTCCCTCCAGGGTTGGGACGCCCAGGGGGGCCCAGGCTCTGGGGTGGAGGTGGGGGGGGCTGAGGTGGTGGCGGTGGGGGCAGCGGTGGAGGAGGCGGAGGAGGGGGTGGAGGCTGGGTGAGGTAGCTGGGCACGGAATGCATGTTTAGGCTGCTCTGAAATCAGAAAAGAAAAGTGTTACAGCTTCTTGATACCAGCTGTCTTACTGATCAGGGAGGAAGGACATTGGCTTTAGCCAGCCAGGTGGAAAGAACAGCTACTCACCAGGCAGCTCAGGGGAGGGGCTGAGGGGTTGGGGAAACAAAGTCATGGGAGAATTCAGAGGAAGCCTTGGCTTGGTGCTGCTATCCCTCTTCCCTATGAAAGTAGGCAGAATGACCTAACTCATGCAGAAACGATTAATAGAGCAGCCTAATGTTGCTATTTTAAAAAGGGCTTTCTTGCAGCACCAGCTCGTGACTGGGATCTGAGAACCTGGCTTGTGGGACATCTCCTTTGTTGATAAGGCTTGTTTTGCCCACCTGGGGCACCGTTCTATTGTACCAGCTTACGTAGGCTATTTGGACAAAAAATGGGATTCATGGTGAACACTTCCTTCTCTTCTGGGAGTCTGGAATTTTGGTCATAGTGACTGGTCAACTACATGACCAATCCCTAACAGAAACCCTGGCCTTGGGCCTGGTGCAGTGGCTCACGCCTGTAATCTCAGCTCTTTGGGAGGCCGAGGCTGATGGAATCCAGGAGTTCGAGACCAGTCCGGGCAACATGGCAAAACCACATCTCTACTAAAAATACAAAAAAATTAGCCAGGCATAGTGGTGCATGCCTGTTGTCCCAGCTACTCAGGAGGCTGAGGTGAGGGAATCACCAGAGCCCAGGGAGGTGGAGGTTGCGGTGAGCCGAAATCGTACCACTGCACTCCAACCAGGGCAGCTGAAGTTTCAAAACCCTGACTCCAGAAAAAATAAAAAACAAAAAAAACCAACCCTGGCCATGGAGTCTTAAGTGTGTTTCCCCAGGCAGAAACACGGCACACATGTTGCCAGACTTCATGGCTGCAGGAAGAAGTGTGTTTTGTGCAACTTCTCTCCTCCTTCCCAAGACAGAGAACTCTGGATTCCTCCAGATGCCACCAGATGGTGTCTTTTTCCCTCGCTGAACTTGCTGTGTGTCCCTTTGCTGTAATAAACCACAGCCATGAGTACAACCCCCTCTGAGTCCCGTGAGTCTTCTGAGAGAATCATGAATGTGTGGGTAGTCGTGAAATGCAGCCAGTGACTTCTAGAAATTTATGCTACAAAAAAAATCAAGCAGGTGGGCAAAGACATCTGTACATAGATAGTGACTCCAACCATTTTCATAACAGCAAAAACTAGCAATGACCTACATGTCTATACATAGAAACTTGGCTAAATAGAAAATAGCCCTTCCATATGGCGGAATCCTTTGCAGCTATTAAAATGATGGTGCCGATGGGTGCAGTGGTTCACACCTGTAATCCCGACACTTTGGGAGGCAGAGGCAGGAGGATTGTTTTGAGCCCAGGAGTTCGAGACCAGCCTGGGCAATGTAGCCAGATCCTGTCTCTAAAAAAAATTTTTTTAATTAGCCAAGTATGTTGGCACACGTATGTAGTCCCAGCTACTTAGGAGGCTGAGGAGGGAGGATTGCTTGAGCCCAGGAGTTTGAGGTTACAGTGAGCTATGATCCCACCACTGTACTCCAGCCTGAGTAACCTGAGTGAGACACTGCCTCAAAAATTTAAAAAGAAAAAACAAAACAAACAAACAAAAAACATGATGATGCTGATCAGCATTTCATAAAGGACACGGGGTCCTCCTCCGCACTGCTGTTCCTTATGTTCCACAGTAATTATGTCTGAGGGAAAAAAGTCTCTGTTGAGAAAACCAAAAGTATTTCTATATGGCAGGAAGAACCCAGGGACACAGCAAGGGGAGAAGTAAAACGCCTCCACCTTAGGCTCATTTGGCCACAGATCCTTTTTGTATTAAAAAAAAATCCCGGGCCGGGCGCGGTGGCTCAAGCCTGTAATCCCAGCACTTTGGGAGGCCGAGGCGGGTGGATCACGAGGTCGAGAGATCGAGACCATCCTGGTCAACATGGTGAAACCCCGTCTCTACTAAAAATACAAAAAGCTAGCTGGGCGTGGTGGCGCGTGCCTGTAATCCCAGCTACTCAGGAAGCTGAGGCAGGAGAATTGCCTGAGCCCAGGAGGCGGAGGTTGCGGTGAGCCGAGATCGCGCCATTGCACTCCAGCCTGGGTAACAAGAGCGAAACTCCGTCTCAAAAAAAAAAAAAAAAAAAAAAAATCCTGGCCAAGTACAGTAGCTCACATCTATAATCCCAGCACTTTGGGAGGCCAAGGCTGGAAGACCCCTTGAGCCCAGGAGTTCAAGATCAGCCTGGACAACAAAGGGAGACCCCCATCTCTACAATTTTTATTTTTAATCCCAGGAACTACTATGCATTTTCTGTTTCTCTTTTTTTTTTTTTTTTTTTTTTAAAAACAGAGTCTCGCACAGTCGCCTGGGCTGGAGTACAGTGATGTGATCTTGGCTCACTGCAACCTCTGCCTTCCAAGTTCAAGAGATTCTCCTGCCTCAGCCTCCAGAGTAGCTGTGATTACAGGTGCCCGCCACCACGCCTGGCTAATTTTTTGAATTTTTAGTAGAGATAGGGTTTCACTATGTTGACCAGGCTGGTCTCAAACACCTGACCTCATGATCTACCTGCCTTGGCCTCCCAAGGTGCTGGGATTACAGGCGTGAGCCACTGCGCATTTTCTGTTTTTCTTTCTTTTTTTTTTTTTTTTTTTTCTGAGATGGAGTTTCGCTCTTGTTGCCCAGGCTGGAGTGCAATGGCGCCATCTCGGCTCACCGCAACCTTCGCCTCATGGGTTCAGGCAATTCTCCTGCCTCAGCCTCCTGAGTAGCTGGGATTACAGGCAAGCGCCACCATGCCCAGCTAATTTTTGTATTTTTAGTAGAGACGGGGTTTCACCATGTTGACCAGGATGGTCTCGATCTCTTGACCTCGTGATCCACCCGCCTCGGCCTCCCAAAGTGCTGGGATTACAGGCTTGAGCCACCGCGCCTGGCCCATTTTCTGTTTTTCTAATGGACAGAGGACACTTGTTAAGAATAAAAACAAGGCAGGCCGGGAGTGGTGGCCCACTCCCGTAATCCTAGCACTTTGGCAGGCCTAGGCAGATGGATCACGGGGTCAGGAGATCGAGACCATTCTGACTAACACAGTAAAAACCCGTTTCTACTAAAAATACAAAAAATTAGCCGGTGTGGTGGTATGTTCCCTTAGTTCCAGCTACTCAAGAGGCTTAGGCAGGAGAATCACTTGCACCTGGGAGGCAGAGGTTGCAGCGAGCAGAGATCATGCCATTGCACTCCAGCATGGGCAACAGAGCAAGACTCCCTCTCAAAAAAAAAAAAAAAAAAAAAAAATGGAAAGGCCAGGTGAGGTAGCTCATGCCTGTAATCCCAGCACTTTGGGAGGCCAAGGCAGGTGGATCATCTGAGGTCATGAGTTTGAGACCAGCCTGACCAACATAGTGAAACTCCATCTCTACTAAAAATACAAAAATTAGTGTGTAATCCCAGCTACTCAGGAGGCTAAGGCAGGAGAATTGCTTGAACCTGGGAGGCAGAAGTTGCAGTGATCTGAGATCATACCACTGTACTCCAGCCTGGGCTAGACAGCAAGACTCTGTCTCAAAAAAAAAAAGTCAGAAATCAGGCTGGGCGCAGTGGCTCACGCCTGTAATCCCAGCACTTTGGGAGGCTGAGGTGGGCGCATCACCTGAAGTCAGGAGTTCAAGACCAGCCTGGTCAACATGGTGAAACCCTGTCTCTACTAAAAATACAAAAATTAGCCAGGTGTGGTGGCACACACCTGTAATCCCAGCTACTCAGGAGGATGATGAAGGAGAAACACTTGAACCCAGAAGGCAGAGGTTACAGTGAGCTGAGATCATGCCACTGCACTCCAGCCTGGGCAACAGAGTGACACTCCATCTCAAAAAAAAAAAAGGTCAAAATAGCTGGACTGAACCTACAAAGCCCCACACGTTCTGTCTCCCCACCCAGATGTAGCAGCTTCCCCACCTACAGCAGAGCTGGACAAGGGGAAGCTGACAGCCCCACTTGGCATCAGGGAGAGCTGGGGCCAGGCCCCCTTTATTCTACAAGATTCTGAATTTGCAGGAGTTAATGTGCAGGTCTGGAATCAAGACCCCATGAGAAGCCCACGCCTTCTTACCTGCACAGGTGGGGGGCCCTGGGGCATGGGCTGGTCCAGGGATGTGAAGGCTGACATGGCAGACATGAGCACGTCATCGCTCACCAAGATGTTCCCCTGTACCAGGGTCTGGATCAGTGGGGATGGGGGTACTGTGATGTATGTGGAGATCTGGACAGTGAGAAGAGAGACTGAGTGAGAGAGATACAGAGAGAGACAGAGAGTGTGTGTGCATGTGTGCGTGTGTGGATGTGTGGACACGTCTGAGGCTCTGCAAGTAGGCCGAGGAGGGTATGATGCAAAAGATCCAGGTTCTGGAGTCGCAAAGACTTGGGTTCTATTTCTACCTCCGCTACTTCCTGCTGTGTGACCCTGGGCAAGTCACTCTACGTCTCTGTGCCTCCATTTAATCATCTACCAAATAAGAAAGATAAGGCCAGGCATGGTGGTTCACACCCGTAATCCCAGCACTTTGGGAGGCTGAGGCAGTTCAATCACTTCAACTCATTTTGGGAGGCTGAGGCAGGTGAATTGCTTCAACTAGGAGTTCAAGACCAGCCTGGGCAACACGGTGAAACCCTGTCTCTACAAAAAAATACGAAAATTAGCCAGTGTGGTTGCACACATCTGTAGTCCCAGTTACTTGGGAGGCTGAAGTGAGAGGATCACCTGAGCCCAGGAAGTACAGACTGCAGTGAGCCATGATGGCACCACAGCACTCAAGCATGAATGAGAGTGAGACTCTGTCTCTAAAAAAAAAAAACAGGCCAGGCGCAGTGGCTCACACCTGCAATCCTAGCACTTTGGAAGGGTGAGGCAGGCGGATTGCCTAACTCAGGAGTTTGCAACCAGCCTGAGCACACGGTGAAACCCTGTCTCGACTAAAATACAAAAAAAATCAGCTGGGCATGGTGGCAGGCACCTGTAGTCCCAGCTACTAGGGAGGCTGAGGCAGGAGAATCATTTGAACCTTGGAGGCGAAGGCTGCAATGAGCCGAGACTGTACCATTGCATTCCAGCCTGGGTAACAAGAACAAAACTCTGTCTCAAAACAAATGAGGAGAATAACTCACATCTCTCTGCAAAGTACATACCCTATGATTCAGTAACAATACTTCTTTGCATTGGCCGGGCACAGTGGCTCACACCTGTAATCCCAGCACTTTGGGAGGCCAAGGTGGGTGGATCATTAGGTCAAGAGATAGAGACCATCCTGGCCAACATGGTGAAACTCCGTCTCTACTAAAAATGCAAAAACTAGCTAGGCATGGTGACACGTTCCTGTAGTTCCAGTTACTCAGCTGAGGCAGGAGAATCGCTTGAACCCAGGAGGGAGAGGTTGCAGTGAGCCGAGATTGTGCCACTGCACTCCAGCCTGGGTAATAGAGTGAGACTCCATCTCAAATAAATAAATAAATAAATACTTCCTTGTATCTATCCTAGAGAAACACTGAACCCATGTCCACAGGAAGTCCACAAGTCTTTTAGGTCAAGAAGAATATTCGTTCTGGTGCAGTGACTCATGCCTGTAATCCCAGCACTTTGAGAGGCTAAGGCAGGTGGATCACTTGAGGTCAGCAGTTCGAGACCGGTCTGGCCAAGATAGTGAAACCTTGTCTCCACTAAAAATACAAAAAGTAGCTGGGCATGGCGGTGGGTGCCTGTAGTCCCAGCTACTTGGGAGACTGAGGTAGGAAAATCACTTGAACCTGGGAAATGGAGGTTTCAGTGAGCTGAGACTGTGCCACCGTACTCCAGCCTGAGCAACAGAGCAAGACTTTGTCTCAAAAACAAACAAACAAACTAAGATAGGGGTGAGGGGAATATTTTCTACTAGCAAAACTCATAGTCAAGCAGTGAGAAAAATGACTATGTTTTATGCCACAAGATGCCTGTTTCAGTCTATATGTCCTATGGGTCTGGGCTGAAGGCTTTCATTTTAATGGCAGAAGTGATACCTACACAATGAATGAAGATAATGTTCCAAAGGGATAAGGAAAGAAAAGGAAGCCAGTTGGAAATCTGACCC
Source organism: Saimiri boliviensis (assembly GCF_048565385.1). Lineage (NCBI taxonomy): Eukaryota > Metazoa > Chordata > Mammalia > Primates > Cebidae > Saimiri > Saimiri boliviensis. The sequence goes on along the minus strand of NC_133457.1, from coordinate 97,977,414 downwards.
CTTGACCTGGCATCCTGAGATATGCCCAGCCTCCTCTATGAGGGATCCTTTCATCTCTCTATGAGCCCCCCACCCAGGGTGTCTTTGCTTCAGAAGCATGTGTTTGGCTGAGGACTCTGGAAGCTTCCCCAGATGCCTGCAGCCTGGCCCTCTCCTCTGGCCTCCCGACTTGGAAGTCTACACTGTCTACTTCGTCACCGCCTCCATTTAAAGGTTGGCAGGCATCTCAACTTCAACATGCGCAGCTGAGCTCCTGACATCCCCTGAAAACCTTCTCCTCACAGCCTCCTCCCTTCAGTTAGTGGCAACTCTAAATCAGGAGTCCTCCGGGACCTTTCTTTATATTACACTCCTCACCCAATCAACTCACAATTTCTGTCCGCAATACCTTCAAAGTGCTTCTAAAATCTCACGCTTTCTCCCCACCGCCATTGCCAACATGCTGGTCAAGCTACCTGCATCCACTTCCTGGATCTGTGCCACAGCCCCCCGACCTGGTCTCCTGGCCTTCTCCCTCGCCCTCCCTCAAAACCTATTCTCTATCCAGCAGCCAGTATGACCTGATTAAAGTCACTATGTCCCTCCTTGGCTTGACAGCCTCCAATGGCTCCCCTCTCACTCTCACTGGAAGCCCCAGGGTCCACACGATCTGCCAAGACGCTCCTGCCGCCCCTCCTATCACCTCTCACCTTCCTACTTACTCACTCAGCCCCAGCCACTCTCACCTCCTCCTAGTTCCTGGAACAAACTCACTCCTGCCTCAAGGGCTCTGCATCTGCTGATCCCTGCACCTGGCTCCCGGTTCCCCAAACCAGCTGCATGACTCATTCCCCGGCCTCCTTAGGTCTATCTGGTATGTTCTTCCTACTTATTTAAGCAACTGCAGAAATAGTACTATCGTTTTAGATTTTTAAAATAATAATATGTTATCTACTTATTACACAACTTGATTTTTCATACAACACCTTTTACCTGCTATATAGTACTTATTCTTCCTGTTCACCTCTTCACAGAGCCCTTCCCCAAGCACCATAGGCAATATGGCAAAACCTCCCACCCTCATCTGGTATCCCCTATCTCTGCCTTTAACATGCTGAAAACATACATGTGCACCATCCATCCCACCCCATTCCACAAGGGCAGTGACTTGGTCTGCCTTATCCATCGCTATAGTCCCAGTGCCCAGCACAGTACCTGAGCATGATAGGCACTCAAAAGAGACATGTTGAATGAATGAATGAACAAACAAATGAATACCTGGCGATTGGCAGGAGGCGGGGCCTGCTGGACCGCTGTGGGGGCTGCTGAAGGTGTGTAGATGCTGTTGGTGGCCAGCGAGACTGTGGCCAGGGCAGGGGTGTGCCCCTGGCACTGTTCCCGCTTGTGGGTCATAAACGCTGGCAGTGAGTTGAATTGCTTCTTACACTTCCCACAGAGAAAGACATCCTCGTCATCTGGGGTCATACCCGAAGGGTTGTGGGAAGAGGCCACAGACAAAGGTAAAATAATGAAAAAAAAGCAAGAATATGTCAAGGGGCATCACAGTGTGAAACTGAACTGTGCTGACCACAGGAGCAGCAATCTGGGTGACACGCAGGTGTCAGGCATCAACCATGTGCTTCCTAGGAGCTTTCAAAACCACACAGGTGGCCAGGTACAGTGGTTCACGCCTGTAATCTCAGAACTTTTCAAGGTCAAGGAGGGTGGATCACCTGAGGTCAGGAGTTCAAGACCAGCCTGGCCAACATGGTGAAACCCCATCTCCACTCAAAACACAAAAATTAGCTGGACATGGTGGTGCGTGCCTGTAGTCTCAGCTACTCGGGAGGTTGAGGAAGGAGAACTGCTTGAACCTGGGAGGCAGAGGTTGCAGTGAGCCTAGATCGTGCCACTGTACTCCAGCCTGGGGGATAGAGTAACACTCCGTATCGAGAAAAATAAATAAATAAAAGAAGGTGACCCTTACAGGCCTGGTCTGTAAACAGGAGAAATTCATGCTCAGCCTATTATTTCCACAGAAGAGAGGCTGAAAAATCACTTCCAGGGCAAAGGCACAAACATTGTTGTAAGGCAGCGGAGCCCTTGGCCATTCCCTGCACCATGACCCCATCTCCCCACGTTTACTAAGCAGTTGAGAGCTGGTGTCTTCAGAGCTAAGCAGAGAAAGGCGTCAGCCCAGAGATCCAGGCTGGGAGGTAGGGGAGAGGGTTCAGATACCAGAGCACGTCTTGGGGCCCACAGCAGGCATTTCACTCCCACAGCCCAGCACGAGCTCCACCTACTCTTCCTGGGGAGCCACTCACCCTTCCACTGGTGAACTTGAACAGATACTCACCCAATGGCTGGATAGCAGGGGGCGCACTGACACTCTGGCCTGTTGGATCAGGGACTGCTCCTTGGCCATCCAATAATGACTGGACAGCCAGAACAGTCTGATTGTCCATTCCTGAAAAAAGAAATGCAGCCTCTTTGGAAGGCAGGCCCAGCATCATGCTCTGACGTCACCCTTATAAGTCAGACCTACAGCAAAACCCCTCTGGTGGCTGGGTATGGTGGCTCACACCTGTAATCCCAGCACTTTGGGAGGCTGAGGTAGGAGGTCGCTTGAGCCCAGGAGTTTAAGACCATTCTTAGTCAAAAATGACTGCCCAAAAAGAAAAAAAAAAAAAAAAAAGGCCAGAAGCAGTGGCTCATGCCTGCACTTTGGAAGGCCGAGGCAGGTGGATCACAAGGTCAAGAGATAGGGACCATCTTGGCCAACGTGGTGAAACCCCATCTCTACTAAAAATACAAAAATTACACCCTGTCTCAAACAAGACAAAACCCTGTGGCAAATACGGCTGACTATGCCCCAATATACATTTTCTCCTATTTCCATTGTGACAGAACCCAGGATTTTGGGATGGAAAGATGGCCCCCCAAATAAAGATTATACTTCCCAACGTCTCTTACAGTTAGGGAATAAGTTCTGGTCAAAGGAGTGTAAATGCGCTGCACGGCTGCTTCTGAGAAGTTTTCTTTTGGTTTGGTTTTTTTTTTTTTTTTGAGACTGTGTCTTCCTCAGTCGCCCTGGCTGGAGTGCAATGGTGCGATCTTGGCTCACTACAACCTCTACCGCCTGGGTTCAAGCAATTCTGTCTCAGCCTTCCGAGTAGCTGGGATTACAGGCACATGCCACCACACCCGGCTAATTTTTTGTATTTTTAGTAGAGATGGGGTTTCACCATGTTGACCAGGCTGGTCTCAATCTCCTGACCTCGTGATCTGCCTGCCTTGGCCTCCCAAAGTGCTGGGATTAAAGGCGTGGAAGTTTTCTTAAAACTGCCTGACAAGTGCCCCTCTTCTTTGTCCCATCCTCCTTTCTGCTTCCCAGAATAAGAATATGGTGGTTGCAACTCTATCCACTATCCTGGACCATAAGGACAAACCCTAGGATCATAGGATAAAAAGCTGGATAGGGGCCGGGCGCAGTGACTCACACCTGTAATCCCAGCACTTTGGGAGGCCGAGGCAGGTGGATCACGAGGTCAGGAGATCGAGATCATCCTGGTCAACGTGGTGAAACTCTGTCTCCACTAAAATATAAAAAAATTAGCCGGGCGTGGTGGTGCACACCTGTAGTCCCAGCTACTCGGGAGGCTGAGGCAGGAGAATTGTTTGAACCCAGGAGGCGGGGGTTGCAGGGAGCTGAGATCGTGCCACTGTACTCCAGCCTGGCAACAGACCAAGACTCTGTCCCCTCCCCCCGCAAAAAAAAAATGCTGGATAGGGCCAGACATGGTGGCTTATGCCTTGTAATCCCAACACTCTGGGTGGCCGAGGTAGGCATATAACCCAAGGTCAGGAGTTCGAGGCCAATATGGTGAAACCCCATCTCTACTAAAAACACAAAATTAGCTGGTTGTGTTGGCATGTGCCTGTAATCCCAACTACTTGGGAGACTGAGGCAGGAGAATCACTTGAACCCAGGAGGCAGAGGCTGCAGCGAGTCAAGACTGTGCCACTGCACTCCAGCCTGGGTGACAAGAGCAAAACTCTGTCTCAAAAAAAAAAAAAAAAAAAAAAAAAGCTGAATAAATTGGATAAATCCTGGCCTTCTAAGAACCTCGTAGAACACAGCCATCCTCCTATCCTAGACTGCCTTCCTCTGAACTTTCACATGAAAGAAATAAGCTTCCAGCCTGCTGAAGCCACAGTGATGTGCAGCTCCTATCTTACTAATGGCTGACTCTAATCCTGAGTGACAAAGTCCCTCTGGAAATCACATTAGCCAGTCACCTCCCGTTCACACCCACAAACCCCACAGATCTGTCTGCACACAGGCATCCTTGCCTTCCTGATTTTTCAATGTGCACCTGTCTTTTTTATTCCTCAATAAACAATGGACTCTGAATTGGTGGCTGGGGATCAAGAAACTGACTTCTTCCATCTTTTCTCATCAGTTACCATAGTTGAAGTTCACAGTAGTATACTGTCCGGCCATGTCACTAGCCAGATGACAGGCCTCCTCACATCTCAGTGGCCACCAAGCACACTGCTCCCCTCCCAAATGACTGAGATGGTGCCTAGTCTCTATGACCCCACAGCCAATACTCTTTCTCCAGCCTCTCAGCTCTTACCTGGAAGTCTGCCCCAGCTTCTAACTGCAATGCAAATTGAAACCATCAGCTCCCACGGCCAAACTGAATCCATGCTTTCCCTTGTCACAATGCAGGTTGTGTCCCTCCTGCTGCCAGCCCTCCCCTCCAATCCCTCCTGCTCCCCAGAAAACACTCTCCATCCGCTCTCACCACCCCGTGCCTGGGAACCATCCACAGCTACACACGATCAGTCTCTCCGGAGTGCCCTCCTGCGAACTCTTCATCTCTCCTCCCTTCAACAGCAAGTATCCCATGAGGGTCACCTATACCCTCTATCTCTTCCACCACCTTCCAGTTCTCCTCCCCACTCTAGTGGGACTTAAGCCCTTCACCATCTGGAACCACCTCCGAAAAAACTGTAAAGTGAGAAAATCATGACAGAGAAAGACACCTGACCTAACCAACCCCCATCTTTGCCTTTAACCTCCAACCTGCCCTTAATCATCCCTGGGCTTGGGCCAAGCTAACTTTGGGAGAAATTTAGTTTACAGTTTAAATGACCATAGCCCTTCCCCAAAACTAAACCACCTTTGTAAAGCTAATGAAAGACTACCAGGTTAGGCGGGTAAGAGGAGCCTAAATTCTGCTAAGGTATAGACACAAATGATTACCAGTCATTACTCCAGCGGTTACGAGATTTGCAACTTCCCCAATTACTCCTGCAGATAAATATTATTATTATTTTGAAATGGGATCTCCCTATGTTGCCCAGGATGGTCTCAAACTCTTGTGCTCAAGGGATCCTCCCACCTCGGCCTCCCAAAGTGCTGGGAATACAGGCGCGAGCCACCATATCTGGCCAACATCATCATTACTACTATTGTTTTATTTTATTTTTTAATATTATTACTATTATTTTGAGATAGAGTTTTGCTCTTGCTGCCCAGGCTGGAGTGCAATGGCACAATCTTGGCTCATGGCAACCTCTGCCTCACAGGTTCAAGTGATTCTGCAGCCTCAGCCTCCCCAGTAGCTGGGATTACAGACATGCGCCACCACGCCTGGCTAATTTTGTATTTTTAGTAGAAAGGGGGTTTCTTCATGTTAGTCAGTCTGGTCTCAAACTCCCAACCTCAGGTGATTTGCCCACCTCAGCCTCCCAAAGTGCTGAGATCATAGTCATGAGCCACCACATCTGGTCCCAACATCATTATTATAGAACCCAAAATTGGCCTTTTGAGATATCTTCATATTTTTGCTTTCCTGACAACCAATGGCTCCACCCGGACTTGCCAATGGGTGGAAGCAGGCTCTGCAACCAGAAGCAGACACGGCATGTAGGAGGACTATTTTCCACATCCCTATAATTGTACCCCTAATCAATCAGCAGCCCATGTCCCTGACCCACAACCTATCCTTGAAAAAGCCTAGCCTCTAAATTTTGTAGGAGGCTGATTTGAGTAATAACAAAATTCCAGTCTCCTATTCAGCCACCTCTGTGTGAATTTAATTTTTTCTCTATTGCAATTCCCCTGTATGGATACACTGGCTGTATCTGGGCAGCAGGCAAAATAAATCCATTGTGTGGTTAAAGTTCCACCAAAACGCTTTCCCCATCATCACCAAAGACCATCTGGCAGCATCTGCCGCTCCCTGAAACACACTGTTCTTGGCTCCAGGGCACAGCCTCCCTGGGTCTTCTCTACCTTTCTATGCCTCCTTTACTCTCTTTGCCTGGCTACTCCCAAGTGTTTCCATTACGAGGAAACATTTTGTCTTTTCTTCCTTTGTCTGGACTCTCTCTCCTCTGCCTCTCATGCTGTCCCTGGGCAGTCTCAATCACCCCAGCCTACTTCCTTCCAATATCTGGAGTTTCAAGCCTGGGGTTCAAGCTCCCCTAAACAAGCTTCAGTGAATCTCCCACCATTTTACACAAAATTGTCAGCGTTTTAGCATTTGTATGCAAATCTGTATATAAATGTTCATAGCACTTTTATGTATAATAGTAAAAAACTTACCCTAAGCAGGATGGTGAAACCCCATCCCTACTAAAAATACAAAAAATTAGCCAGGTGTGGTGGTGCGCACCTCTAGTCCCAGATACTCGGGAGGCTGAAGCAGGAGAATTGCTTGAACCTGCGAAGTGGAGGTTGCAGTGAGCCAGATCATGCCATTGCACTGCAGCCTGGGCAACAGTGAACCTTTTGAGATGGGATCTCCCCATATTGCCTAGGTGAAAAGCTGGTGGTCTTTCAATAGCTTTACGAAGGTGGTTTACTTTTGGGGAAAGGCTATTATCATTTAAACTGTAAATTAAATTTCTCCCAAAGTTAGGTTAGTCCAAGCCCAGGGACAACTAAAGGCAGTTTGGAGGTTAAAGGCAAGGTGAGGGCTGGTGAGGTCAGGTGTCTTTTTCTGTCATGATTTTCTCACTGTTACAATTTTTGCAGATGCAGTTTCAGAATGGTGGGGGGCTTAAGCCCCACTAGAGTTGGGGAAGAGGACCAGAAGATAGTAGAGGAGACACAGAGTATAGGAAATGGTTCAGAAGAACAACTAAACTGTTTCTAGTTTTTATTATTATTTTTTTCTTTTTTGAGACATTGAGACCCTGCCTCAAAAAAAAAAAAATAATAAAAGGCCGGGCGTGGTGGCTCACTCCTGTAATTCCAGCACTTTGGGAGAGCGAGGCAGGCAGATCACAAGGTCAAGAGATAGAGACCATTTTGGCCAACATGGTGAAACTCTGTCTCTACTAAAAATACAAAAAAAATTAGCCAGGCGTGGTGGTGCGTGCCCATAGTCCCAACTACTCGAGAGGCTAAGCCAGGGAATCGCTTGAAACTGGAAAACAAGTTGCAGTGAGCCGGGATTGTGCCACTGCACTCCAGCCTGGCGATAGAGGGAGCCTCTGTCTCAAAAAAAACAGTTCGGGCACAGTGGCTCATGCCTATAATCCCAGCACTTTGGGAGGCAGTGGCAGGCAGATCACGAAGTCAGGAGTTCAAGACCAGCCTGGCCAACATGGTGAAACCCCATCTCTATTAAAAATACAAAAATCAAAGCTGGACGCGGTGGCTCATGCCTGTAATCCCTGCACTTTGGGAGGCCGAGGCGGGTGGATCACGAGGTCGAGAGATCGAGACCATCCTGGTCAACACAGTGAAACCCCATCTCTACTAAGAATATAAAAAATTAGCTGGGCATGGTGGCGTGTTCCTATAATCCCAGCTACTCAGGAGGCTGAGGCAGGAGAATTGCCTGAACCCAGGAGGCGGAGGTTGCGGTGAGCCAAGATCGCGCCATTGCACTCCAGCCTGGGTAACAAGAGTGAAACTCCGTCTCAAAAAAAAGAAAAAAAAAAAAATACAAAAATCAGCTGGGTATAGTGGTGCACTCTTATAATCCCAGTTACTCGGGACGCTGAGGCAGGAGAATTGCTTGAACCGGCACCTGGGAAGTAGAGGTTGCAGTGAGCTGAAATCATGCCACTGCACTCCAGCCTGGGCTACACAGCGAGACTGTCTCAAAAAAATTATCATTATTATTATTATTATAAATATAAAAACTGAAAACAGTTTAGACGTTCTTCAATGAATGGTTAAATGGGGGAATATCCATACTATGGAATACTACTTAGCAATAAAAAGGAACAAAATATTGCTATACACAACAACTTGGATGAATCACTAGGGAATTATGATGGGTGAAAAAAACCCGTCTCAATGTTCTGTACTTTAGTATTTCATTTACATAGCATTCTTGAACTCACAAAATTTTAGAAATGGAGACAGATGAGTGGTTCCCAAGCATCAAGGATGGTGGGAGGAGGGGAACATTTACGGTGTGGCTATAAAAGGGCAACCCCTTAGAGTGATGCCACTGGCCTGTATGTTGACCAGTGGTGATATACCATAGTTTCGCAAAATGTTACACTGGGGGAAATGGGGCAAAGGACACGTGGGATCTCCCTATATTATTTCTCACAACTGCATGTGAATCTACAGAAAAAGTGATTTCAAAATAAAAAATTTAGTGGCTCACGCCTGTAATCCAAGCACTTTGGAGGCCAAGGCAGGCAGATCCGGAGTTCAAGACCAGCCTGACCAACATGGTGAAACCTCGTCTTTAAAAATAAATAAATAAATAAATATAAAAATAAAAAATTTAAACAGTGGGTACAGTGCCTTATGCCTACAATCCTAACACTTTGGGAAGCCAAGGTGAGAGGATTGCTTGATGCTAGAAGTTCAAGACCAACCTGGACAACACAGCAAGACCTCATCTCTAGAAAATTTTTAAATTGATTGGGTGTGGTATTATGCACCTATAGCTACCTGGGAGGTTGAGGTGGGAGGATCACCTGAGCCCAGAAGTTTGAGGCTGCAGTGAGCTATGAATGCACTACTGCACTCCAGGTTTGGTAACAGAGTGAGATCCTGTCTCTACAAATGAAAATAAAAAAGACAGGCTAGACACAGTGGTTCATGCCTATAATCCCATCACTTTGGAGGCTGAGGCAGGCAGATCACTTGAGGTCAAGAGTTCAAGACCAGCCTGGCCAACATGGTAAAACCTTGTCTCCACTAAAAATACAAAATTATTTGGGTGTGATGGTGAGCACCTGTAATCCCAGTCACTCAAGAGATTGAGGCAGGAGAATTGCTTGAACTTGGGAGGCAGAGGCTGCAGTGCGCCAAGATCGCATCACTGCAGTCCAGCTTGGGTGACAGAGCAAGACTGTCACCAAAAAAAAAAAAAAAAAAAATTAAGTTAAATTAAATTAAAAAGGCAGCCTGTGCCAGGCGCGATGGCTTACACCTGTAATCCCAGCACTTTGGGAGGTCGAGATGGGTGGACCACTTGAGGTCAGGAGTTCAAGACCAGCCTGGCCAACATGATGAAACCTTGTCTCTCCTAAAAATACAAAAATTAGCCAGGCATGGTGGCATGAGGCTATAGTCTCAGCTACTCTGGAGGCCGAGGCACAAGCATTACTTGAACCCAAGAAGGTTCAGTGGAGGCTGCAGTGAGCCAAGACTGCACCACTGCACTTTAGCCTGAGCAATAGAGTGAGACTCTGTCTCACCAAAAAAAAAAAAAAAAGGCAGCCTGTGTAAAACTGAAGTCTAATTAAACATCATCCTCCATCCTGAAGTTTGTTCTTCCAGGAATCCTCATCAAGGAGAACAGGGCACCAGGACCAGGGTACCACTGTCTACCCATCCACAGCCCTTGAGGCATCACTTGGGTCTTCCCCTAACCCACTGCTCCCCCTCCCTACTGCCCATTTCTGGTTCTTCAGTAAGTCTAGCCCATTCTGCCTTGCTAAGACATGTCAAATAAAGTTTCTTTCCAGCCCCACCGTTGTTCCCCAGCCCTGTTCTCTGCTGTACAGCCTCAGCAGCCTCCACCTCGACCCCCAACTGCCACTCTGGCCCCCTCCAGTCTGTTCCAGAGCAGCCAGGGTGAACTTCATAAAACATACATCACATTGTGCTGCTCCCCTGCTGAAAACCTTTTCTTAGCTACACACTGATCCCAAGATAAAGCTCAGCTCCTCCATCAAACCCCGTCTCTAGCAACTCACCCACACCGATCTTCTGTGAATCCTAGGAGACCTCTCTCCCCAGGGCTTTGAAAATGCAGTGCCCACTGCCTGGGCCATTCTCATGCCCTCCTAGATCTCCACAGTCCTGCTGCCCCCGCCCCCCCCACCTTTTTTTTTTTTTTTTTTTTTTTTCAGATGAAGTCTCCCTCTGTCACCTGGCTGGAGCAGAGTGGCACAATCTTGGCTCACTGCAACCTCGACCTCCCGGATTCAAGTGATTCTCCTGCCTCAGCCTCCCAAGTAGCTGGGACTCCAGACATGCACCGCCACACCCCCCTAATGCTTGTCTTTTTAGTAGAGATGGGTTTCACCATGTTGGCCAGGCTAGTCTCAAACTGCTGACCTTGGGTCCACCCGCCTCAACCTCCCCAAGTGCTTGGATTACAGGCGGGAGCCACTGCACCCGGCCCCTGCTGCCCGTTCTTCACCCAAGAAGCATCCCACTGTCCTAGGAACTGATTTCTCTTTAACTGTCTTCATTACTCAATACACAAACACATTCTTGCAGTAAAAATTCAAACAATGAGGAAGTCCAAACAGCCTAAAGAAAAAAGTAAGCCTCGCCCCATTCTACTGGCCTCTGGGAGGGAATCACCGCTGATCCTGGCCTTCCAGATCCACCAGCCCCTGCTTATGTTATTCACAGTAGGAACGCCAGCTGACGTCATCTTCTTCTATATGACCTTTTCCTTAATTCGATAATTTCTCTCCTCCACCAGACTGAAGGGCAGAGACTATGCAGTGTCAGTGAGTATTCTGAATTCGAACACCTCTAGACGGACGTAGGCCTACCCGCCCCTCTCCCATTTCCTGGTGCAAACTGTGATCCTTCAAGAAGTGAAGGGAGTCCCGGAGCAGTGGCTCACGCCTGTAATCCCAAAACTTTGGGAGGCTGAGGTGGGCAGATCACTTGAGGTCAGGAGTTCAAGACCAAACTGGCCAACATGGTGAAACCCCATCTCTACTAAAAATACAAAAAAATTAGTTGGGTGTGGCTGCGCACGCCTATAGTCCCAGCTGCTCGGAAGACTGAGGCACTAGAATCGCTCAAACCTGGGAGGTGGAGGTTGCAGTGGGCCGAGACCGAGACATTGCACTCCAGCCTGGGTGACAGAGTGAGATGCCGTCTCAAACACTAAAAAAGTGTAAGAGTGGCTGAGTTTTCCTAGGAAGCTGCAGGACTCAAAGCTTCGGCTTCATCCCGCCAGTCTAGCACTTCGAGTCTGTACTCTATCTATATACCCATCTCATCCCACTCCTCCAAGAGTCTGTATTTCCCACAGTGTCTATTCTGTGCCACGGCCCTGAGTCGCTAAGGCTGCTCTTCCTCCCCGATGCCCAGCAGGTGCTCACATGGAGGTGCTCAGTGTTTGCATTCTCCAAAGCCCACAGTTCTGAGCCTGAGCACCACCCCCATCCCAGGTTCTTGCAGAGCACGGGACAGTCCATGGGCACCCAGCGTTCGCTGGCTTGGGTCGGCTGAATTTGTAAAACTGCACCACCACTGCAGGCGCTGGGTGTTTGCTGGCTTGGGTCCCTAGCTCTGCGACCAGGCTGTGCACACAGGTGGCCCCCTGCTGCTGTGGTCTGATTTTGAGACTACGTTCCAGCAAGAGGCATACAGTCCGATCCGCAGAAGTTCTTCGTGGTCAGGCCCCCGAGGCCCTCCGGCCAGCAGTTGCGGCCGCACCCCCCACCCCCGTCCCCGGCCCAGCGCGCCGCCGAGCAGCCTCCCGGGCCGCAGCAGTTCCAGACCGTCCCGCCGCCGCCTACCGCGCGGTTCCCTAGAGGGAGCCCCTCCCACGCCCGCCCTAGGCCGCCCAGGCTGGCGCTGTTCCGGGCTCGAGCCCCCTCCCCGCCGGCCCGGCTCTCCCCGGCTGTTCCGGCCCCGGAGCCCCCCCCGCCGGGCCTCGGCTCCCACGCTGTTCCCGCCCACGCCCCTCCCGCGGCTGTTCCGGCCCCGGCGCCCTCCGCCCCGCGGCAGCCGCGCGCCCAGGGCCGGGCGCGGCGGGAGGGGGCCCAACGCGGAACAGCCGCCTCCCCCGGCTCCGCCGTCGCTCACCCTCCAGGGCTTCAAAGATCGCCTGCGCCATCTTGGAGCCGCCGCCGTCGCCGCTGCGGGAGCCGAAACCCGACTACGCGAGCATTGTGGGAGCCGCGGCGGCAGAGTCGGGGCCGCCAGGGGGCGCCCAGGAGCCGCCGCTGAGCCCCAGTACTGGAAACCCAGCTCGGCTCGCGGACCCCCGCATCCCTGGGCTGCCCCGGCTACACTCGATAACCCAGTTACCGGACCATCGAGTGTGGACCCCGCCCCACTTGAACGTCCGAGTCTACACCGACCTTATATCCGCCGCACGCGCGAAATTTCCCGTCCCTATTATGTGAACCCATATCCCCATCTCACTGGAGCAGACCCTCCAACTCTGACACAGAACCCTCCAACTCTGACACAGAACCCCCCATTCTCACTGCACGTGAGTCCCCCGGGTCTGCAGCACGGACCCCATTTCCACTGAGCACAGTATGCTCCGACTCTGCAACAAACCATGAACCCCATCCCATCTCACCCAGACCACCCAGCTGTCACAGGGATCCCCCAACTGTGCAACACAGATTCCCATCCCCCACCCCCCGTTAGCGATTTCTCGCCCTTGACACCCCCCTCAACTCTGCCTGTCTCTCCTGACAGAGCCACCTGTCTCTCTCCTCGCATGACTCCTAGGCCGGAGCCCAGTGGGCGATCATAACCATGATCTCCTGGGCTCAGGCCATCCTCCCGCCTCAGCCTCCGGAGTAGCAGGGACTGCAGGCGTACACTGCCATCTCCTGATAATTTTTAAATGGTTTTGTAGAGATCAGGATCTCATTATGTTGCCCAGGCTGGTGTCGAACTTCTGGCCTCCGGCAATCCTCACATCTCGGCCTCCCAAAGCACTAGGATTATAGGCTTGAGTCTCCGTGCTGGGGATCCCATTATCTCTTAAGTAACTCCATCTCTTCACCCTCCATCCCTGCTTGTCGGGACCCCATTTCTGTCATATAACCCTCCCCACACCCACCTCAGCCACTCTTAGGCCAGCCTCTGAAGGACCCTGTCCAGTTGGCACAGAATGAGAGGTGCTCCTCACTGGGTCTCCTCCCACACACAGACCCCTCTCATCTTCATTCATGCTCCATCAACTGCTTATTGAGGGCCTTCTATGCACCAAGCCCTGTAATAGCTCTAGAGACACGGTGGTCCTTTCCCATGGAGTTAGAGGTGGGAAAAAAGACAGACATTAAATCTTAAAGGTTATTTCATTAATTACAATGTGTATGCCGGCCACGTTGGTTGACACCTGTAATCTCAGCACTTTGGGAGGCTGAGACTGGAGGACCACTTGATCCAGGAGTTTGAGACCTGCCTGGGCAACATAGTGAGATCCCGTCTCTACAACAACAACAACAACAAAAATATATATATAGCCGGGCGCGGTGGCTCAAGCCTGTAATCCCAGCACTTTGAGAGGCTGAGGTGGGTGGATCACGAGGTCAAGAGATTGAGACCATCCTGGTCAACATGGTGAAACCCCGTCTCTACTAAAAATACAAAAAATTAGCTGGGCATGGTGGCGCGTGCCTGTAATCCCAGCTACTCAGGAGGCTGAGGCAGGAGAATTGCCTGAACCCAGGAGGCGGAGGTTGCGGTGAGCCGAGATCGCGCCATTGCACTCCAGCCTGGGTAACAAGAGCGAAACTCCATCTCAAAAATATATATATATATATATATATATATATATATATAGCTAGGCATGGTGGTTTGCACTTCAAGTACTAGCTCCTCAGGAGGCTGAGGCAGAAGGATTGCTTGAGCCTGGAAAGTGGAGGCCGCAGTGGGCTATGATCTCACCACTGCACCCAAGCCTAGGCAACAGAGTTAAACTTTTCTCAATAATCATAATCATAATGTGTGATAGTGGTTTCAAAGAATCCTTGGGCAACAAGCAAGAGTTTAGGGAGTGCATAGAGGGGAGGGAAAAATGGAGGAAGGGACCATTGTTAAAGAAAAAAAATGCTGGGCTCAGTGGCTCACACCTGTAATCCCAGCACTTTGGGAGGCCGAGGCGCGTGGATCACTAGGTCAAGAGATCAAGACCATCCTGGCCAACATGGTGAAACCCCATCTCTAAATAAAATAAAAAAGAAAATATTAGCCTGTAGTCCTAGCTACTAGGGATGCTGAGGTGAGAGGATTTCCTGAGCCTGGGAGGTCAAAACTGTAGTGACCGTGATCATGTCACTACATCATGCCAGCCTGGGTGACAGAATGAGACCCTGTCTCAAAAAAAAAAAAAAAAAAGGTAAAAGAAAAAATTGTTCAGTGATCCTTGCTAAAACACAGACACAATAAGGAAGCCTTTATTCAGGACTATTGCGAGAGGTTCAGGTGACCACTACAAAGGGGTCTTGCAGTGGGGGAGAGAGACTGGGCTCAACTCTGAATACAGCATAGGCAAGTGGAAATGTAAAGCCGAGGAACATCATAGGAGGTTGTGGATAGGAGGTGGGGGTGGGAGTGGGAGGGGTCAGTGGATAGAAAATTACCAAGAGGAAACATCAGAGGTAAGGAGATTCTGGCTAAAGTGACCTAACAGGATTCTTGCTGAAGACAGGCCAGGGCAATCAACATCACCTGGGAGATGGTGACAGATGTGGAACCTGGTCAGGTATCTAGGATGATTAGATATCAAGGATGGGGGTTCTTGCTACACTGACTTAAAGCATTCTTTCCAGCCGGGCGCGGTGGCTCAAGCTTGTAATCCCAGCACTTTGGGAGGCCAAGGCGGGTGGATCACCAGGTCAAGAGATCGAGACCATCCTGGTCAACACGGTGAAACCCCATCTCTACTAAAAATACAAAAAATTAGCTGGGCATGGTGGCGCGTGCCTGTAATCCCAGCTACTCAGGAGGCTAAGGCAGGAGAATTGCCTGAACCCAGGAGGCGGAGGTTGCGGTGAGCCGAGATCGCGCCATTGCACTCCAGCCTGGGTAACAAGAGTGAAACTCCGTCTCAAAAAAAAAAAAAAGCATTCTTTCCAGAAACTAGATTTTACAAGGAAGTACACAGGTGAGCCTAGCAGAAGATTCCAAAGTCTGACCAGGCAGTTAGACCAAGCAAAGAATCTTTGTCACCATCAATCATGGATCTCTCCCATGATTATGGAAATATCCTCATACAACGGGACCAACATAGATTGGACTCTAAATGCATTCACTAGTGTCATAGCTGTTTTAGATTTTGTCTAGCAAGCTTTCTGGTTTTTGTTGGAAAGCCCCCAGAAAAAAATTTTTTTTTTAATTTTTAAAAAAAACATGCATTGATTTTACCTATTTTAGCCTCAGCTAAATAAATTTTTAAAATCACAATTTTTATTTTCTTGTATTCACTATATAACTCCTATAATTAAAAATTATTTGTTTGTCTGTGCACAGTGGCTCACGCCTATAATTCCAGCACTTTGGCAGGCCGACAGATCACAAGGTCAGGAGATCAAGACCATCCTGGCTAACACGGTGAAACCCTGTCTCTACTAAAAATATAAAAATTAACTGGGCATGGTGGCGTGTGCCTGAAATCCCAGCTACTCCGAGATTTCATCATTGCACTCCAGCCTGGCAACAGAATGAGACTCCGTGTCAAAAATATATATATATTTGTTCACAACTGGGCATGGTGGCCCATGGCCCTAATCCTAGCACTCTGGGAGGCCAGGGCAGGAGGACTGCATGAGCCCAGGAGCTTGAGACCTCTGAACTACAATTTTTTTTTTTGAGACAAAGTCTTGCTCTTGTCTCCCAAGCTGGAGTGCAATGATGAGATCTCGGCTCACTGCAACCTCCACCTCCTGAATTCAAGTGATTCTTCTGCCTCAGCCTCCTGAGTAGCTGGGATTACAGGCATGTACCACCATGCCCGGCTAATTTTTGTATTTTTAGTAGAGACGGGGTTTTACCATGTTGGCCAGGCTGGTCTTGAACTTCCAATCTCAGGTGATCCACCCACCTTAGCCTCCCAAAGTGTGGGATTACAGGCATGAGCCACCATGCCTGGCCAATTTTTTTAAAACTGTTTTTTTGAAGTTTCTCTCCCCTTGGAGAATCTTGCTAGCCACTGTTCCTGACAGGCTGTTTCTGTGGAGACAAAAGTGACTCCATCTTGGATGCTAACCCCCCATGTTGACTTCTGATTAGCCCCAGTCCTATGAATGGCTCCTGATTCCTACTTTATTTATTTATTTATTTATTTAGAGATGGAGTTTCGCTCTTGTTACCCAGGCTGGAGTGCAATGGCACGATCTCGGCTCACCGCAACCTCCGCCTCCTGGGTTCAGGCAATTCTCCTGCCTCAGCCTCCTGAGTAGCTGGGATTACAGGCACGCGCCACCACGCCCAGCTAATTTTTTGTATTTTTAGTAGAGACGGGGTTTCACCATGTTGACCAGGATGGTCTTGATCTCTTGACCTCATGATCCACCCGCCTCGGCCTCCCAAAGTGCTGGGATTACAGGCTTGAGCCACCGCGCCCGGCCGATTCTTACTTTATTTACTGTCCCTAGTCAACCTGATGTTATTGCACAAATTATAAGCTATGACATATACAGCATTCTTGCCTGCTCTGAAAGGTTCCTTTAATTGTCTTGCACAGAGCACTTAAAACTCTTTTCCTGTGGAATATGAGCCCTGAGTCTGGGAGTAACAGATGCAGGGATCTCCATGTCTTGCTGCTGCCCAAGCCCATGCCTCTGTCTGTAAGGTCCCGCATTGAAACACCCTTCACTGACAAACTGAATTTGTCTGCCTCATTCCTTGGTTTTTTGGCTTCCTTGGCATTTGGGCACCACTTTTTGCATATGGCCCTTTCACAGAACAGCCTCACAGACTCTCTGCCTATTCACGCCCTCAAGGCCCATTTCTACCAGGGAACTCCCTGTACTTCCCTGAACACCACTCCTGTGCATACAACTGCCACCCCGTTACCTCCGTTTCCCTTCCCATCCCCCTCTGCACAGTGAGCCCCAAGCAAATGTTCCCCACAGAAAGCCCACTCTGCCAGGGGCAGTGGCTCAAGCCTTCATCTCAGCATTTAGGGAGGCAGAGGGTGGAGGACCGCTTGAGCCTAGGAGTTCAAGACCAGCCGAGGCAACATAGTGAGACCCCATTCTCCACAAAAAGGAGAGAAAAAAGAGAAAATCCTCTCTTCTCCAAGACTCCACACCCTACCTCCCTTCCTGGGAATCTTGAAGACCCAGGGCACACCCCAAGCTGTAAGTGCCCCCTTGCATTGCCTCGCTGGCAGAGTATAGCCTGGGTTCCTTCCTCCCTGTCTCTCACATGCTCACGGATCCAATGGCATCAGATTCTCCTCTCTCCCCTGCAGGTTTCTCAATGTAACCATTCTCTGTTGGTTTGTTTACATCACCAAAGCCTGCAAAGCATACCTAGTCTTTGTTTTTGTTTTATGTATTGATTTATTTACTATTTGTTGTTCTTTGAGACACAGTCATGCTGTGTCACCAGGCTGGCGTGCAATGGCCCATCTCTGCTCACTGCAACCTCCGCCTCCCAGGTTCAAGAGATTTTCGCGCCCACCAGCACACCTAGCTAATCTTTGTATTTTTAGTAGAGACAGGATTTCACCATATTGGCCAGGCCAGTCTCGAACTCCTGAGCTCAAGCAATCTGCCTGCCTCGGGCTACCAGAGTACCGACATTACAGGCATGAGCCACCATGCCTGACCTGATTTTGTTTCATTACTCAAATAAGAAATGAATACATTCACATATATTTGATTACTTTCAAAATATTTGTTGAGCACCTACTGTGTGCTAGACACCGTTCTAGATGCTGGGGATGTAGGCATGAACCAAAAGACAAAAATCCTTGCCTTCATGGAGTCTCAGTCTAGCTAGGTGAGATGGGTTGTAAACAAGGAAAAAAGAGAGAGAAGGAGAGAAAGTTTCTATGATGTTAAATACATTTTTTTTCTGGAATGAGGGGAAGCTACTTTAGACAGAGTGGTCAGGGGGAGCCTGTCTGAGGAGGTGGACCTAAGAAAAGAGCTGGAGTTAGCAATGTGGAAAGAGAACACAAAGGCAGAGAGATCAACAAGTGCAAAGGCCCTGAGGCCGAAATGAAAGGAAACCTAGAACCACAAAGGGGCAGCCGAGGGTCCTAAGTGATGTATGGGTAGAGGGAGATGAGGATGCACAGAGGGATTGGACCATAGGAGGGTGGAGGTTTTATTCTGAGGGTGATGAGAGGTGCTGGACAGTAAAAGATTCACCAACACAAGCCTTGGCAGCTTTCCATTTATTTCCATACCACCACGTGCATATGCACTTGAGCAGACTTTCATGTGCTCTGCGGCCTTTACACATGCTGTTCTCTGCTGCTGAAACGCCTGGAGCAACAGGAGCCTCCAGGCGCGGTGGCTGAAGTCTGTAATCCCAGCACCTTGGGAGGCCAATGTGAGTGGATAACCTGAGGTCAGGAGTTCGAGACCAGCCTGGCCAACATGGTGAAGCCGTGAAACCCATCTCTACTAAAAATACAAAAATTAGGCTTGTTGGTGCATGCCTATAATTCCAGCTACTCAGGAGGCTGAGGCAGGAGAATCGCTTGAACCCAGGAGGCAGAGGTTGCAGTGAGCTGAGATATGGACTACATATGCCTGTAGCCTTAATGTAGTCCCAGCTACTTGCAGCTGAGCTCTGGGCTACAGAGCAAGACTTCATCTCAAAACAACAACAACAACACACACAGACACACACACACACAGACACACACACACACACACACACACACACGAAGGCTTGGCCTACAGAACAACTATGAATGAGTTTCAGGGAGGTAGAGCCCACCTCCAGCAGGC
Source organism: Saimiri boliviensis (assembly GCF_048565385.1). Lineage (NCBI taxonomy): Eukaryota > Metazoa > Chordata > Mammalia > Primates > Cebidae > Saimiri > Saimiri boliviensis. The sequence goes on along the minus strand of NC_133457.1, from coordinate 97,958,310 downwards.
TCCCCAGCCAGGCTCCCTCTGCTACGAACTTCCCACTCCTTACTGCCACCTCTTCATCTACCAAACATTTATCAGTCCCATGTCCCATTCCCTTGGGGCTACCTAGTTGGCACCAAACAGAATCCAATCACAGCTTAGAGACTCCTGGGGGTAATGTAGTAATTCCAGGCAAAGGGTCAAGCAGGGAAGAGGGAGAGTGGGAACTGTCTAATGTCCCCCTCCCCAGTGAGTGTTCGAGCCACCCCGGAAAAGTTAACTTCTCTATGGGGAGGGGAAAATCTCATGCTTCAGTCAGACTCCCAGCTGCAAGCGGAACATGCCAACACACAAGGCAATGCTGGCTCCTGACGTCTTGTTGGGTTGGTTAATGTTGGTAGGAAGCAGTAAAGGATGCGGTTGTCATGGATTGAATTGTGTCTCCCCCACTAAATTCGTATGTTGATGTCCTAGCCCCTAGTACCTCAGAATGTAACTGTCTTCGGAGATAGGGTCTTTTAAGAGCTGATTAAGGGGTTGGGCACGGTGGTTCATGCCCGGAATCCCAGCACTTTGGGAGGCCAAGGTGGGCAGATTACCTGAGGTTGAGAGTTCGAGACCACTCTGGCCAACATGGTGAAACCCCATCTCTACTAAAAATACAAAAATTAGCCGGACATGGTGGTGGGCGCCTGTAATCCCAGCTACTCGGGAGGCTGAGGCTGGAGAATCACTTGAACCCAGGAGGCGGGCACACCACTGCACTCCAGCCTGGATGACAGAGCAAGACTCTGCTAAAAAAAAAAAAAAAAAAAAAAAAAAGAGGCCAGGCACAGAGGTGGATCACCTAAGGTTAGGAGTTCGAGACCAGCCTGGCCAACAGGGTGAAACACTGTCTCTACTAAAAATACAAAAATTAGCTGGGCATGGTGGCAATCACCTGTGGTCCCAGCTACTCTGGAGGCTGAGACAGGAGAATCGCTTGATCTTGGGAGGTGGAGGATGCAGTGAGCTGAGATCATGCCACTGCACTCCAGCCTGGGTGGCAGAGTGAGACTCCATCTCAAATTTAAAAAAAATAATAATAAAATAAATAAAAAATTAAAAAGAGCAAATTAATGTTAAATGAGGTCCAATACAACTGGTGTTCTTATAAGGAGAGGAGATTAGGGCAGGCTGTGGTGACTCATGCCGGTAATCCCAGCACTTTGGGAGACCCAGGTGGGCAGATCACCTAAGGTCAGGAGTTCAAGACCACCCTGGCCAACATGGTAAAACCTCATCTCTACTAAAAATACAAAAATTAGCCAGGCTTGGTGATGGGGGCCTGTAATCCCAGTTACTTGGGAGGCTGAGGCAGGAGAATGGCTTGGAACCTGGGAGGGGGAGGTTGTAGTGAGCCAAGATCATGCCACACTGCACTCCATCCTGGGAAACAGAGCAAGACTCATCTCAAAAAAAAAAAAAAAGCACTCAGGAAACAATCCCTGGCACACAGGCAGTGCTCAGTACTCTACTCTCTGTAAGTGCTCGCTGGGCAAAGGTAAACAAACAGGATCTGGCCTGAGGAACTCAGAGTTACCTAAAATTAAAAAGGTCACCAGGTGTCTCCATGTTCGCAGCTGCTTATCCTTAGCATGCTGTTCTTGAGGGCAGAGATTTATTTATCCATGTGAGAAAGGGCTTAACAAAAGAGAGCACCCAGGAAGAAGGCGCCAAACCAAATAGTTTCCCAACACCTTCTCCTGATGCTGGCCATGTGTCAGGACTCACTGACTGACTCTTCATGGGAGCAGTAGTAATAGATTTCTAGAAGTTCTGTTTGGTTCCTTTTCACATCTGCCATTAAATAGTTTTCTGCTCCCAATAGTGATGTTTTAAGTTCTAAATTTTGTGTGCAGAATTTTTAAAAAGAATTCATGTCTGTGAATTACAGTACCTGAAATCTGCATTCATCTTGATTTTTTTTTTTTTTTTTTTGAGATGGAGTCTCGCAGTCTCGCTCTGTGGCCCAGGCTGGAGTGCAGTGGCATGATCTTGGTTTACTTGGTGGTTTCCTGAAGTTGAAGAGACGTGTGCCTTTCTCAAGAGAGGTTTTTGTTTTGGTTTGGTTTTGGTGCTTTATTTTATTTTTTTTTTTTTGAGACTAAGTCTCTCTGTCACCCAGGCTGGAGTGCAGTGGTGTAATCTTGGCTCACCACAACCTCTACCTCCCGAGTTCAAGTGACTCTCCTGTCTCAGCCTCCCGAGTAGTTAGAATTATAGGCACATGCCACCATGCCCAGCTAATTTTTGTATTTTAGTAGAGACGAGGTTTCACCATGTTGGCCAGGACAGTTTCAATCTCCTGACCTCGTGATCTGCCCACCTCGACCTGCCAAAGTACAGGGATTACAGGCGTGAGCCACTTTGCCCAGCCTGAGCTTTCTTGATCTGTTATATCATGCTCTATTTCCTGGGGTACAAAAACACTCATTAATAATCACAACTTCCTAAGGAGAGCTTTAAAAAAGAAATCCTCTTTTCTGCTCCTTTAACTGTTCTGCTCAGTATGAAGGCAGCCTTTTCCGTAGTTCCATGGGGCCAATGGTGTGGGTTGCCAAGTGGATTCATTTCACTTTAGACTTGAGGGCAACACCCCTTGGGGCTCAGCCTGCTGTGAGGATATCTGGTATATGGCTCACCACCTTGGGAGGCCCTGGATTTTCACTTGTGTTCTTCTTGCTCTGTGTGGTTGACAAACCGAATTTCACAGGTTTAATATTGGTAAATACCCTCATGTCATATGTGGCCTTGGTGTGCCAATATTTTAATCCTGTTAACCATCTGGTTACCAGCTTTTTCTCCCTAATTGGCATGAGCATTCCTCATACTATTTTTTTTTTTTTTTTTTGAGATGGAGTTTTGCTCTTGTTACCCAGGCTGGAGTGCAATGGCACAATCTCGGCTCACCGCAACCTCCACCTCTTGGGTTCAGGCAATTCTCCTGCCTCAGCCTCCTGAGTAGCTGGGATTACAGGCACGCGCCACCATGCCCAGCTAATTTTTTGTATTTTTAGTAGAGACGGGGTTTCACCATGTTGACCAGGATGGTCTTGATCTCTTGACCTCGTGATCCACCCGCCTCGGCCTCCCAAAGTGCTGGGATTACAGGCTTGAGCCACGGCGCCCGGCCTTCCTCATACTTTCAAGCACTTCAGTTTATTTATTTGTTTGATATAGGGTCTCACTCTAGCCCAGGCTGGAGTGCAGTGGCGTGATCACTGCTTACCACAGACTTGACCTCCCCAGGTTCAAGTGATCGTCCCAAACTTGTAGTTGGGACTGCAAATGTGTGCCACCATGCCTGACTAATTTTTGTATTTTTAGTAGAGACAGGTTTTCATCATGTTTCCCAAGCTTGTCTTGAACTCCTGGGCTCAAGAGATGCATCTACCTTGGCTTCCCAAAGTGCAGGGATTACAGACATGAGCCACTGCACCTGGCAGAACTTCAGTGTTTTGTTTTGTTTTTTGTTGTTGTTGTTGTTGTTTGTTTTTTTTTTTGTTTTTTGTTTTTTTTTTTTTTTTTGAGACGGAGTTTCGCTCTTGTTACCCAGGCTGGAGTGCAATGGCGCGATCTCGGCTCACCGCAACCTCCGCCTCCTGGGCTCAGGCAATTCTCCTGCCTCAGCCTCCTAAGTAGCTGGGATTACAGGCACGCGCCACCATGCCCAGCTAGTTTTTTGTATTTTTAGTAGAGACGGGGTTTCACCATGTTGACCAGGATGGTCTCGATCTCTCGACCTCGTGATCCACCCGCCTCGGCCTCCCAAAGTGCTGGGATTACAGGCTAGAGCCACCGCGCCCGGCCTTGTTTTGTTTTTTATGATTTTTTAGAGACAGGATTTCATCATGCTGGCCAGGCTGGTCTTGAACTCCTGGCCTCAAGTGATCCGCCTGCCTTGGCCTCTCAAAGTGCTGGGATTACAGGTGTGAGCCCCCATGCCCGGCAGGAACTTCAGCGTTTTTAAGAGGATATTTTAATATATAATATATTGCCTAACATAGTCATTATCTTCAAGGAAGGATTAACCGAAGACAGTAGTCTACCATTACAAAAGAAGAACCCCAGAAAACCCAGTTTCAGAGACAAAATAGGCCCAGCACAACTTCCTCCATCATTGACCTCTGAAATTGTCCCCTGACACCAAGGCAATAATATCACAGGTAAATACCATATGGCCCAAGTACCAGGAGACACCCTCACAAGTCACAGGCACCCCTCAACATGTAGCTGTTATTCAGTGACAACTCCACACAGTGACATCATGCTAATGTCACCCATCAATGCTCTGGAAGATGGCAACTCAAAACTGTATATTGCTTTGACAAGCAAGTGTTGAGTACCCAGCCTGTGCCCAATGCTGGGGTTACAGCAGAAAACAAGACAAACAAGATTTCTTCCTTCATAGAATTTATAGTTTGGCAAGAGCAATGGACAATGAACACACACCAAACAAGTAAGTCCAAAGGGTAAAAAGTTCTATGAAAGAAAAAAACACATAAGAACATGGTGGTCAGCCGGGCGCGGTGGCTCAAGCCTGTAATCCCAGCACTTTGGGAGGCCGAGGCAGGTGGATCATGAGGTCAAGAGATCGAGACCATCCTGGTCAACATGGTGAAACCCCGTCTCTACTAAAAGTACAAAAATTAGCTGGGCGTGGTGGCGCGTGCCTGTAATCCCAGCTGCGGAGGTTGCGGTGAGCTGAGATCACACCATTGCACTCCAGCCTGGGTAACAAGAGTGAAACTCTGTCTCAAAAAAAAAAAAAAAAAAAAAAAAAAAAAAAGAACATGGTGGTCAAGCGTGGCTCACGCCTGTAATTTCAGCACTTTGGGACTTTGGGAGGCCAAGATGGGCAGATCACGAGGTCAGGAGTTCAAGACCAGCCTGGCCAATATGGTGAAACCCTGTCTCTACTAAAAATACAAAAATTAGCCGGGTGTGGTGGCGTGCGACTGTAGTCCCAGCTACTCTGGTGGCTGAGGCAGAAGAATCGCTTGAACCCAGGAGGTGGAGGTCGCAGTGAGCTGAGATCATGCCACTGCACTCCAGCGTGGGCAGCAGAGCGAGACTCCGTCTTGGAAAAAAAAAAAAAAAAAAGAACCAGGGTAATGAGTCAGAGTGGACAGTGCTACTTCAGATTGGATGTCTTGGAAAGTCTCTCTGATGAGGTGGCATTTGAGCTGAAACCTGAAGGATGAGAAGAAGCCTGTCATGGGAAGAACCCAGGATGGTAAATACCAGGAAGAGAAAAAGCAAGGGCAAAGATCCTGAGATAGAAGGGTTCTTGGCCCAAGGAATAGAAAGGAAGCCGTTTTGGCTGGGGCCGAGTGAGGTGGCCAGTGGTGAAACATGGGGTCAGAGAGGGAGACGGGACCAGATTACAGGAGGTCTTCTCCCTTGGGCCTTGGGGAGGAGTTTGGATTCTAAGAATACATTGAAGCCGGCCACCAGCGCTTTGGGAGGCCGAGGCAGGTGGATCACCTGAGGTCAGGAGTTCGAGACTAGCCTGGCCAACATGGTGAAACCCCATCTCTACTAAAACAAAAATTAGCCGGGCGTAGTGGTGGAGGCCTGTAGTCCCAGCTACTTTGGAGGCTGAAGCAGGAGAATCGCTTGAACCCGGGGGGCAGAGGTTGCACTGAGCCGAGATCATGCCACTGCACTCCAGCATGGGCGATAGAGAGAGGCTGTGTCTCAAAACGTACATACATACATACATACATACATGGAAGCCATTAAGGGACCATGTGACTGACACTCAAAAGATCTCTGTGGTCAAGGCTACCCCAGTCAGAACTGTCTCGCTTAAAGATGGGGCCCTGTACCTCTCTGTATCACCACCTGTCGCTCATCCCAGATCGAAGCAGGGCGACTCCTCCTTCCAAGTATACGTCTCCCTTCAAACCTACTCGGGAACCTAACAGGGCCCAAGAGAAAATGCCTTCTGATTCGACAAACAGTGCGAGTGACCTTCTCGGAATCGGGCGGAGCCCACTGTGATTGGTTATAAGCTTTTGTTCTCGTCCAGTCAGACAACTATCTCGATGAGTGCTATTGTCCCCTGAGGCACGTACACTCTCTGATTGGCTCTCCGTGCATGAGTGACGGCAGGCAGAGCCTGTAGACACCGGGACGCAGCGGCGCAGCCGGGGGCTGTGGGCGCTGCAGCTGGAACCCCGGGCTGTCAGTGCCCCTCCAGCTCCGCACCCTGACCCCGCGCGCAGCCTGCGCTATGGCAGCCCCGCCGCAGCTGCGGGCCCTACTCGTGGCCGTCAACGCGCTGCTGCGCAAGCGCCGCTACCACACTGCGTTGGCCGTGCTTAAGGGCTTCCGGAACGGGGCTGTGTGAGTGGGGCCGTCGGGCAGGGCCGTCGGGCAGGGCTGGGGCTGAGGGAATGTCCTGGCTGGGGTCGGAGGCGCGAGTTCGAAGTGCCTCTAAGTCTCGGAGGTCACTATCTGCACAACGGGGGCTGGATTTTGGGTTCCGCGCGCCTTCCCAGCTCTGACTCGGGCTCCCACTGCACATTTTCTGGGTCTTCCATGCTTTGCAACCTGGCCCTCTTGCTTTGACCTCCTCCCATGCCAGCTCCTGTATCTCCTCCTTTGGGTCCAGCTCACCTCGCCTGGCTGTGTACTTTTGGGACTGTTTGGCCTCAGCGGCCCCATCTGCTCAATGGGTAACTGGACTCTGGCCTCTAGCCGGCAGGTGGATGCCTCCTGTCTATGCCGTCCCCAGGAAGCTGCCCATGGGCTCGCATCCTGCTTCTCCCTCCTAAACTGTAGGACTCCTTTGCTAAGTCCCACTTGGCTCAGCGGGCTCCTAGGGTGTGACAATGAATGTAAAAGAAGTTGCACCTATCCTGGCATCTTACCTGCAAGAGAGGAGGTCTTGGGGTCATTGCCCTGGCTGGTGCCTGGAGGGGAACTCAGCCTCTTTTAAACCTACTGCATAACAGCCACCATTTATTGAGGGCCTGTAGTGCCAAAACCAGGGACAAAGCAAAGAACAAGCCAGAGAAAGTGGTTTGTGTCCCGCTGGAACTGGCATCCTAGTGACAACATGGCATGGTAGGGAGAATGTGGATGCCTTGGTTTGAACCCTGGTCCCACCTACCCGTGTGATCTTGAGGAAGTCATTTAGCCTCCCTAAGCCTCAATTTCTGTAAAATGGGCATGGTAGTAGTACTCATAGTATCAAGATTGAGTCAATATATGTGAAATGCTTAGCACAGGCCAAGCATGGTGGCTCCTGCCTGTAATCAGCACTTTAGGAGGCCAAGGTGGGCGCATCACCTGAGGTCAGAAGTTCGAGACCAGCCCGGCCAACATGGCTAAACCCTATCTCTACTAAAAGTAAAAAAATTAGCTGGGCATGGTGGCATGTGCCTGTTGTCCCAACTACATGGGAGTCTGAGGCAGGAGAATTGCTTGAACGGAGTGGAGGTTGCAGTGAGCTGAGATTGCACCACTCCACACTAGCCTGGGTGACAGAGTGAAATTCCGTCTTGAAAAAAAAAAGAAAAAAGAAAAAGAAAGTAAGCTTCATGAGGCCAGAACTTTGTCTATTTTGTTCTTTGGTGTATTACTAGCACCTGGAATGTAGTAGTTTTTCAAATATTGAATGAATAAAAAAGTGTGCAAGATAAGAATTGCCATTGTCCCCATTTTCCAGATGAAAAGGCTGTAGCTCAGAGGTAGACACATTGCTCATGATTACAGCACTTTGTCAGGGTTGGAGCCAGGATTCAAACTCAAGGATGCCTGGCCCCAGTGCCAGGCTCTTGACTTCCAAGGGCACTCAGAGTCAGGTAGAAGGTGGTTCCCACTGGGCCTGGCCAGGTTATATCAGCTACTTCTTGATGTGCCCTGAGATAGCATCAGTGGCCCTTTTGCCAAGCTTTTTACAGGCAAAGCAAGAGTAAATAGGAGTGACACAGGCTATGGTGCTAGCAGGCATTGCACAATGCTAGCTTTGTATACCTGCCCGAACTCTAACCCTCCCTGTGACCTCCAGGGACCTTCCCAACCAGGGCAGGCACTTTTTGGGATTGCGCTGTCATTGTAGTTCCTCTATTTTATTTTATTTATTATTATTATTTTTTAAGATGGAGTCTCACTCTGTCACCCAGGCTGGAGTGCAGTGGCACCATCTCAGCTCACTGCAACTTCCACCTTCCGGGTTCAAGTGATTCTCCGGCCTCAGCCTCCCAAGTAGCTGGGATTACAGGCACCCGCCACCACACCTGGCTAACTTTTATATTTTTAGTAGAGACAGGGTTTCACCATGTTGGCCAGGCTGGTCTGGAACTCGTGACTCAGTTGATCCACCCGGCTGGGTCTCCCAAAGTGCTGGGATTTTAGGAGTGAGCCACCATGCCCAGCCTACTTCCTTCACTTTAAAAGTTGAGTAACCCTTCATCTTTTCTGGTCTCAGTTTAGAAATGAAATGGAAGCAATAAACTCACCCATATAGGGGTGCTCTAAGGCAATGATTCCATTAATGCTTAGTGCTAAGACACTGGGACTGTCTGTAAGGAACTTGAGTCCAAGGGGGAACTGACAGTTACATCTTCACTGCTGTACCAGATGATCAGGAATGCTTTACAGAAGAGGTGATGGTGATGTTTTGGAAGCTGAGTTGGGGTTTGTCAGGGAAAGAAGGGCATCCAGGCAGAGGGAATGTCTTCAACAATGGCCTGGAGGTGAAAAAGAATATTCTGTTTGTGAAGAGAGCCATCGATTAAGGGGTGCCAACTTAGATGACCAACATATTTGAACTATGTAAAATTTATCTCACTTTAATGTTCCGCCCCTAAATATTTTTCAGTGTGCATCTTTAAAAATAAGGACATGTCACATATGGCTAAATTATCATGATTGCACTGAATTTTTTTATTTATTTATTTTTAAGACAGAGCCTTGCTCTGTTGCTCAGGCTGGAGTGCAGTGGCGCAATCTCAGCTCACTGCAACCTCTGTGTCCCAGGTTCAAGCGATTCTCCTGCCTGAGCCTCCTAAGTAGCTGGGATTACAAGCACCTACCACCACGCTCAGCTGATTTTTTTTTTTTTTTTTTTGAGACGGAGTTTCGCTCTTGTTACCCAGGCTGGAGTGCAATGGCGCGATCTCGGCTCACCGCAACCTCCGCCTCCTGGGTTCAGGCAATTCTCCTGCCTCAGCCTCCTGAGTAGCTGGGATTACAGGCACGCGCCATCATGCCCAGCTAATTTTTTGTATTTTCAGTAGAGACGGGGTTTCGCCATGTTGACCAGGATGATCTCGATCTCTTGACCTCGTGATCCACCCGCCTCGGCCTCCCAAAGTGCTGGGATTACAGGCGTGAGCCACCGCGCCCGGCCTATAGACGGAGTTTCACCATGTTGGTCAGTCTGGTCTTGAACTCCCGACCTCAGGTGATCCACCTGCCTTGTCCTCCAAAGTGCTTGGATTACAGGCGTAAGCCACGGTGCCCGGCTGATTATATTTTCTTTTAAGAGATGGCTTTCACCTTGTCGGTCAGGCTTGTCTCGAACTCCTGACTTCTAGTGATCCACCCACCTCAGCCTCCCAAAGTGCTGGGATTACAGACATGAGCCATCATGCCCGGCCCCATGATTACATTTAATAAACTAATAACAATTCTATAATATTGATTATTAGCCAGTTAACAGTCCCATTGTCGCAGTCGTCCCGCAAATGTCCTCCATAGCTAGTCTGTCCAGGCCAGACCTCTCCAGGACATCACATTGTACCAGTCGTTTAAGTCCTTTAAGTCCTTTTTATTTCAGGGCAGTAATCATCTCCTGTCTGAGTTCGAACACTTTGAGAGGGAGCTTGGCAGATGCAGGGAGTTGGGGGTGCTGTGTTGGGAGTATAAGAAAGGACTCTTGCCGGGCGCGGTGGCTCAAGCCTGTAATCCCAGCACTTTGGGAGGCCGAGTCGGGTGGATCACAGGGTCAAGAGATCAAGACCATCCTGGTCAACATGGTGAAACCCCGTCTCTACTAAAAATACAAAAAAGTAGCTGGGCATGGTGGCCCATGCCTGTAATCCCAGCTACTCAGGAGGCTGAGGCAGGAGAATTGCCTGAACTGGGGAGGCGGAGGTTGCGGTGAGCCGAGATCACACCATTGCACTCTAGCCTGGGTAACAAGAGTGAAACTCCGTCTCAAAAAAAAAAAAAAAAGAAAAGAAAGGACTCTTTAGCCATGGCTAGCCAGAGGAGGCTGAGGGCCTCTTCAGGAGAAAGAGGAAGCTTGGGGAGGAGAGCTTGCTGGGGCTGGGATGGGGGCCCTGGCCCTCCTGCCCACTTCTAGGCAGGGGAGAAGAGGAGGGAGTCAGCATGGCCTCTACAACAATAACACTGGCTTTAAAGTAACATTTTTTTGCTTTTCTTTTTTGAGACGGAGTCTCGCTCTGTCACCTAGGCTTGAGTGCAGTGGCGTAATCTCAGCTTACTGCAACCTCTGCCTCTGGGGTTCTAAGCGATTCTCCCGCCTCAGCCTCCCAAGTACCTTGGATTACAGGCATGCACCACCATGCCAGGCTAATTTTTGTATTTTTAGTAGAGAGGGGGTTTCACCATGTTGGCCAGGCTGGTCTTGAACTCATCACTTCAGGTGATCCATCCACCTTGGCCTCCCAAAGTGCTGGGATTACAGGCATGAGCCATCACACCCAGCCTGGCCAACACAGTGAAACCCTGTCTCTACTAAAAATACAAAAATTAGCTGGTGTGGTGGCAGGTACCTGTAATCCCAACTATGGTGGATTAGGGGGGCCGGCAGGGAGGGCTGAGGCAGGAGAATCGCTTGAACCCAGGAGGTGGAGGTTGCAGTGAGCCAAGATTGAATCTGGCCTGGGCTACAGAGCAAGACTCCGTCTCAATAAAATATATAAAATGAAAGTAAATAAATAAATTTTTTTTTAATTAGGTAAAAACATGCACAAAAGGCATAAAAAGTTAGATGCTACCATCCCACCCACATTATCCCTCTGTCACCCAGTCCCTGTCCCTGGAGGCAACCCTTGTGTCCAGTCTTATGTCTTCCTCCAGAAATACCGTAGGCCTATGCAAAACACAGACTTGTGTTCTTCCCACACACCTTTTAAAAAAGTTTTATGTTGAAATAATCTTAGATTTATAATTTCCTCATTTTATACAATTATTGCTGTGCTACACACACGTCTGTACACCTTGTTCTAATTGTACCTCCGTATCAATGTGCATAAAGCTGGCTTTTTTTTTTTTTTTTTTTTCCAAAATTTAAAGATGGGGTCTTGCTCTATTACCCAGGCTAGAGTGCAGTGGTGCAATCATAGTTCACTATAGCCTGGAACTCCTGAGATCAAGCAATCCTTGCACCTGAGCCTCCCAAGTAGCTAGGACTACAGGTACACAACACCACACCTGGCCAATTTTTCGTACTTTTTGTAGAGACAGGGTATCACCATGTTGCCCAGGCTCTCAAACTCCTGGGCTAAAGCGATCCACCAACCTCAGCCTCCCAAAGTGTTGGGATTACAGGCATGAGCCACTGAACCTGGCCAGATTTTTTATTTTTTGTAGAGATGGGATCTTACCATGTTGCCAAGGCTGGTCTTGAACTTCTGGCCTTAAGCAGTCCTCCCACCTCGGTTTCCCAGAGTGCTGGGATTACAGGCATGAGCCATCACACCCTGTCTTGAACACAGGTTTGATTCCAGTCTTTTGTTTCAAGCAAGCCTGCAGTGAACGTTCACATGTACTTGGGAGACAACAGCATATGGCTCATGACAATTGTCTCAAGAAGACTGTCCAGCATTTTTAGACCTTGTAGCCTCGTAAGACCAGGGTCAGGTACCTGGAGAACTTAGGCAAAGGGGTAGGGGTGGAGGTGTTCAATAAAGAATAATAAGAAAAGAAGAAACACTAATATTGATTGAGCTAGGAACTTTTATATGTGCGTAACTGCCAAAAGCCACTCTGTGAAATGGAGGTTGGGAAAAGGGAGGCTCAGAGAGATTAAATGATTTATCCAAGTTCACATAGCAAAACGTGGCAGGGCTTTGGCACCAAATACTGCTGTCTTTCTACTATTCATTTGATTATAGTTAAAACAGCGAAAGTAAGCATGGTCTTATTCACATCATCCCCAGATCCCTAAATGAGGAAGGGAAAGGAGGGGTGGGCGAAGAGATGTGAATCTTAAAAAGAGGGAATGATGTAACATTTAAAATATTTAATAATTGCCGGGCGCGGTGGCTCAAGCCTGTAATCCCAGCACTTTGGGAGGCCGAGGCGGGTGGATCATGAGGTCGAGAGATCGAGACCATCCTGGTCAACATGGTGAAACCCCGTCTCTACTAAAAATACAAAAAATTAGCTGGGCATGGTGGCGCGTGCCTGTAATCCCAGCTACTCAGGAGGCTGAGGCAGGAGAATTGCCTGAGCCCAGGAGGCGGAGGTTGCGGTGAGCCGAGATCGCGCCATTGCACTCCAGCCTGGGTAACAAGAGCGAAACTCCGTCTCAAAAAAAAAAAAAAAAAAAAAATATTTAATAATTGTGGGCCAGGCGCAGTGGCTCACGCCTGTAACTCAGCACTTTGGGAGGTCGAGGCGAGTGGATCACCTGAGGTCAGGAGTTCAAGACCAGTCTGGCCAACATGGCAAAACCCCATCTCTACTAAAAATACAAAAAATGAGCTGGGCCTGGCGGCGCACGCCTGTAATCCCAGCTACTCGGGAGGCTGAGGCAGGAGAATTGCTTGAACCCAGGAGTTGGAGGTTATAGTGAACCGAGACTGTGCCACTGCACTCCAGCCTGGGTGACACAGGAAGACTGCATCTCAAAAAAAAAAAAAAAAAAAAAAATTAATAATTGCTAAAGCAGGGGGCGGGACCTAAAAAAATAATTGTTAAAGCAATGCTTAATCATTATAGATCATTCTGGAAGTCTAGAAAAGTTTAAAAAGCAAGCAGAAATAAATTTTATATTCCTTCAGTGCAGTGGACATTGCTAATAACATAGTGACGTATTTCCTTCCAACTTTTTTTTCTTTTCTTTTCTTTTCTTTTCTTTTCTTTTTTTTTTTTTTGAGACAGAATCGTTCTGTTGCCCAGGCTGGAGTACAGTGGCACGATCTGCAACCTCTGCCTCCCAGGTTCAAGTGATTCACCTGCCTCAGCCTCCCAAGTAGCTGGGACTATAGGCTCAAACCACCACACCCAGCTAATTTTTCTTTTTTCTTTTTTTTTTTTTTTTTTGAGGCGGAGTTTCACTCTCGTTACCCAGGCTGGAGTGCAATGGTGCGATCTCGGCTCACCGCAACCTCCGTCTCCTGGGTTCAGGCAATTCTCCTGCCTCAGCCTCCTGAGTAGCTGGGATTACAGGCACACGCCACCATGCCCAGCTAATTTTTTGTATTTTTAGTAGAGACGGGGTTTCACCATGTTGACCAGGATGGTCTCGATCTCTTGACCTCGTGATCCACCCGCCTCGGCCTCCCAAAGTGCTGGGATTACAGGCTTGAGCCACCGCGCCTGGCTTACCTTCCAGCTTTTTAAATTTTATTTTATTTATTTTTTTTATGAGACGGAGTCTTGCTCTGTCGCCAGGATGGAGTGCAGTGGTGCGATCTTGGCTCACTGCAACCTCTGCCTCCTGGGTTCAAGCGATTGTTCCACCTCAGCCTCCCAAGTAGCTGGGACCACAGGCACGCGCCACCATGGCCAGCTAATGTTTTTGTATTTTTATTAGAGACGGGGTTTCACCATGTTAGCCAGGATGGTCTCAGTTTCTTGACCTTGTGATCCACCCGTCTTGGCCTTCCAAAGTGCTGGAATTACAGGTGTGAGGCGTGAGCCACCATACCCAGCCGAGATTGATGTTTTTAAAAGATGAGAGTGTCTGGGCCGGGCGCAGTGGCTCACCCCTGTAATCCCAGCACTTCGGGAGGCCGAGGTGGGTGGATCACAAGGTCAAGAGATAGAGACCATCCTGGTCAACATGGTGAAACCCTGTCTCTACTAAAAATACAAAAACATTAGCTGGGCATGGTGGCACGTACCTGTAATCCCAGCTACTCAGGAGGCTGAGGCAGGAGAATTGCCTGAACCCAGAAGGCAGAGGTTGCAGTGAGCTGAGATCGCGTCATTGCACTCCAGCCTGGGTAACAAGAAGGAAACTCCGTCTCAAAATAAAATAAAATAAAATAAAATAAACATCCCTTTTATGGGGAAACTGAGGCTCAGAGAAGTTAAAGGACATGCCTGAGACCATACTACCAGGAAGTGTCAGGGCCAGGATTTGCATCTAGCATGATTTCCCCTCCCAAAGTGATGTTAGAATTTGGGATGGAGAGAGAGAACAAGGGGTCAAAAGGAGAGCCCAAAAAGAAAGTGTGAACAAAGAAACAAAAATTAAAAAAAACAACAACAACAACAAAGAAAAAACACAAAGAAACAAAAATTTTAAAAAATAAAAAATAATAAAGAAAGTGTGACAGTGACATTGCAGTAACTGTTTTCTTCTGTTTCTACAGCTATGGAGCCAAAATCCGGGCCCCTCACGCACTGGTCATGACCTTTCTCTTCCGGAATGGCAGGTACACATCCCTCAAAATGGAAGAGAATGTGGTCAGCCCTCAGTGCCAGAACAGTCATAATAGCTTCCTAGCTGGGTCTACCCTGCCCCCCGACCAAGCCTCCTAAAGTCCAACTCTTTTTGTTTTGTTTTGTGTTTTGTTGTTGTTGAGATGGAGTCTCTCTGTCATCCAGGCTGAAGTGCAGTGGTGATCTTGGTTCACTGCAACCTCCAACTCCCGGGTTCAAGTGATTCTCCTGCTTCAGTCTCTTAAGTAGCTGGGATTACAGGCACCCACGACCACGCCCAGCTAATTTTTGTATTTTTAGTAGAAATGGAGTTTCACCATATTGGCCAGGCTGGTCTTGAACTCCTGACCTCAGGTAATCACCTGCCTGGGGGTTCCCAAAGTGCTGGGATTACTGGTGTGAAACACCGTGCCCGGCCCTGAAGTCCAACTCTGATCCCATTATCCCTGCTTGAAAATTATCTGTGCCCTCCAAAGAGGACCAGCTTCTTGGCCTGGGCTTCAGGTCTTTCTGTAGTCTGGCCTCAGCTGACCCCTATTGTGTCTACCCTAGGGTGCCCTTGGCATACAGAACTCACTGCCATTTTATGCACATGCCATGTGTAGCTCCACCTGCAGACATCTACGCATGCAACACCCCCTGCCAGGAGTGCCTTGTCTGTCACTCCATCTTTACCTCCCTCCTGGCAATCCAGACCAGTTCTCTGAAGATCACTTCTGCTGCAAAGCTCCCTGATCTCTTGTGTCTTCACCTTCTTCTCATCTCCCATAGCTTTTCCCTCCAGGCACTCCTTAGAAAACGGGTTTCAGCTGGGCGAGGTGGCTCATGCCTGTAATCCCAGCACTTTGGGAGGCTGAGGCGGGCGGATCACGAGGTCAAGAGATCGAGACCATCCTGGTCAACATGATGAAACCCCGTCTCTACTAAAATACAAAAAATTAGCTGGGCATGGTGGCACACACCTGTAGTCCCAGCTACTCAGAAAGGCTGAGGCAGGAGAATTGCTTGAACCCAGGAGGCGGAGGTTGCAGTGAGCCGAGATCGCGCCATTGCACTCTAGCCTGGCACCTGGCGATAAAGCAAGACTCTGTCTCAAAAAGAAAGGAACGGGTTTCGGTCGAGTCTTTAATGCATATAGGCTCATGTGAATGTACAGGAAGCCTCCAGTAGTCTTAGCTACCTGTAAGATGTGCTCATTTTGTATTTTTATTGATTTATTTCTGTTTGTTTTTGTTGTTGTCGTCCTCCAAGTCTTTTTTTTTTTTTTTGAGATGAAGTCTTGTTCCGTCACCCAGGCTGGAGTGCAGTGGCAAGATTTCGGCTCACTGCAACCTCCACTTCCCAGGTTGAAGCGATTCTTCTGCCTTAGCCTCCCAGAGTAGCTGGGACTACAGGCGCATGCCACCACGCCTGGCTAATTTTTGTATTTTTAGTAGAAATGGGATTTCACCATGTTGGCCAGGCTGGTCCGAGATCCGCCTGCCTCGGCCTCCCAAAGTGCTGCGATTATAGGCATGAGCCACCCCGCCCGGCCTCCAAGTCATTTTTTAAAAACTGAATTCATTTGTTTGTTCCGCAGATATTTATTGAGCGTCTGCTACGTG
Source organism: Saimiri boliviensis (assembly GCF_048565385.1). Classification (NCBI taxonomy): domain Eukaryota; kingdom Metazoa; phylum Chordata; class Mammalia; order Primates; family Cebidae; genus Saimiri; species Saimiri boliviensis. The sequence continues at coordinate 97,942,090 of NC_133457.1, read as the reverse complement.
CCAGACACTGTTCTAGGTACTAGGGATACAACAGTGAACAAAACAATGAATCCTGCTGACATTCTAGTAGGGGGTGGCAGAAAATAAACAGAATAAGGCAAGTCTATGGTATGTTAGGAGGTGATATGGTTATGGAAAAGCAAAATTAGAGCAGAGAAAAAGGGAATGGGGATCAGAAGGGCTGGGGGGACAGGCAGAATTAACTAGGGGAGACCTCTGTGAGACCACGGGCATAGCCAGTGCAAAGGTCTTGAGGAAAGAGCATGCCTGGTAAGTGTGAGAAGGCTGGAGCAGAAGAACTGAAGGGGAGAGAGGATGGAGAGGCAGGTCACAGTTTGACCTGGGTTGGTCCTGTCCAGCTTTGGATCATAGAGAGGAATTTGGCTTTTCCTTTAAGTCCAATGGGAAATTGTTGTAAGAGTTTGAGCAAGGCTGTACCATTATCTGACTTATGTGTTGACAGTGTGAGGGTTAAGAATTTGCTACCAGGTAGGGTGCGGTGGCTCATGCCTGTAATCCCAGCACTTTGGGAGGCCGAGGTGAGTGGTACACTTGAGGTCAGGATTTCGAGACGAGACTGGCCAACATGTCAAAACCGTGCCTCTACTAAACATACAAAGATTAGGTCGGGTACAGTGGCTCATGCCTGTAATCCCAGCACTTTGGGAGGCCGAGGGACAGTGAGAGCAGGTGGCTCTCACCGCATGCAAACACAGGCCCCAGTGTTGCTAGTTGTAAGGCAGGAAAACTGGATTTCCATGTTTTTCCCAACTAATCTTTTTTTTTTTGATACGGAGTCTGGCGCTGTCACTCAGGCTGGATGCAGTGGTGCGATCTCGGCTCACTGCAACCTTCATCTCCTGGGTTCAAGCAGTTCTCCTGCCTCAGCTTTCTGAGTAGCTGGGATTACAGGCACGCGCCACCACACCCAGCTAATTTTTGTATTTTTAGTAAAGACAGGGTTTCACCATGTTGGCCAGATGGTCTCGATCTCTTGACCTCATGATCCACCCACCTCGGCCTCCCAAAGTGTTGGAATTACAGGCGTGAGCCACCACTCCCGGCTTATTTTTTATTTTATTTATTTTTTAAGGCAGAGTCTCTGTTGCTCAAGCTGGAGTGCAGTGGCACGATCTTGGCTCAGCCTCCCAAAATGTTGGGGTTATAGGTCTGAGCCACTACATTCAGCCTCTAGTGATTTTTTTTTTTTTTTTTTTTTTTTAAATTCAGAGTCTGGCTCTGTTGCTCAGGCTGGAGTGCAATAGCAGGATCTTGGCTCATTGGAAACTCCACCTCCCAGATTCCAGCAATTCTGCTGCCTCAGCCTCCCGAGTAGCTGGAACTACAGATGTCCACCACCATACCCAGCTAATTCTTGTATTTTTAGTAGGGACAGGGTTTCACCATGTTAGCCAGGATGGTCTTAATGTCCTGACTTGGTGATCCGCCTGCCTTGGCTCCCAAAGTGCTGGGATTACAGGCATGAGCCACCGTGCCCAGTCGAGGCGATTATTTTTATCTCTTAAAAATTAGCCAGGTATGGTGGTGGGTGCCTGTAGGCCCATTTACTCAGGAGTCTGAGGCAGGAGAATTGCTTGAACCTGGGAGGTGGAGGTTGCCGTGAGCTGAGATTGTACCACTGCACTCGAGCCTGGGTGACAAGAGTGAGAAGAAAAAAAAAACATCACCTCCTCCACTTAAATGTTTACTTCTCACGATAAAGACCAAACTCAGCAGGGCCCCACTGTCTGCCCTGCACCCTCCCCACAAGTTCTCTGGTTCTCTGCCCATGGCTACAGTGGCTTCTCTCCGCTCCTTTCCTCATACTCCCTGCCCCTCCTCAGGGCCTGGCACGGGCTGAGCCCTCTGCCTGGGATGCAGCTCTCCTCCCCGCTTGACCTCCTTGGCTCTTCCTCATCAGGAAGATCCCAGCACCATCTCTTGTCAAGGTCACTGTTCTTTTTGTGATTATTTATTTCGCATTTTCCTCTCCCAGTAGATCATACTCACATACCCTCCTGAGGGCGGTGAGCAGATCCCAGATCCAGCACATGGCAGACACTCATTCCTTCACATGTTTACGCAAGAAAACATTTATTGAGCAGCTACTATGTCCCAGGTCCTGCAGATGAACAAGCCAGATCCAGATACCACCCTCCTGTAGCTGCTACTGGGGCGGGGGAAGGTAATAAACAAGCATATAAATATCAGGTGGTGACCACAGCTAGGAAGGCAAAGAAAATTAGGACAGGATGTGATGGGTATTTTGTTATGTAGGGTGATCAGGGAAGGTCTCCTTGGGGAGGTGGCACTGAGTCAAGGCCTGAATCGAGGGTGCGAACAGCCCCAAAGACTTGAAGGGTGGAGGCTGGGGACTGAATAAGCATTACCCCCGACCTCCTTGGCTGATTGTTTTGCATGGCCAATGTGTAAAGGCCTTTGGGGCTACTGTGTTTGTGCAGCCTCCAGGAGAAGCTTCGGGCCGTCCTGCAGGCCACGTACATCCACTCCCGGAACCTGGCGTGCTTTGTGTTCACCTACAAGGGTCTCTGTGCCCTGCAGTCCCGCATCCAAGGCAAGACCTACCAGGTGCACTCATTCCTGGCCGCCTTCCTTGGGGGCTTCCTGGTGTTTGGAGAAAACAGTAACATCAACAGCCAGGTAAAGATCTTTCCAAGGTGAAGGTGGTGAGGGGGCGTGGTTCAGTAGATAGGTGGGGGTGACTAAAGTGGGTGTGGTTCTATATAGAGGTGGGAGTGGGGAAAGGGGGCTTGATTCTATATAGGGGTGGGGGAAGGGGCATGGTTCAGTGTAGAGTTGGGAGAGGGGGAATGGGGTATGATTCCGCATAGCGGTGGGGGTGGGGGAAGCATGGTTCAGTGTAGAGGTGGGAGTGGGGGAAGAAGGCATGGGTTCTTTATAGAGGTGGCATGGGGGAAGGGCTGTGGTTCGGGGTAGAGGTAGGGGTCGGGGAAGAGGCATGGTTCAGTGTAAAGGCAGGAGTAGGGGTAGGGACGTGGTTCAGTGTAGAGGTAAGAGTGGGGAAAGGGGATGTTGTCCAGTATAGGAGGAGGGTATGGGGGCATGGTTCTGTATAGAGGTGGGGCTAGAGGAGGGGGCCCTGGTTCAGTATAGAGGTTGGGGTGTAGGTGATGAAGATGGTAAGCTCTTGGCTTTTTTCTTTTTTTTTTTTTTGAGACGGAGTTTCGCTCTTGTTACCCAGGCTGGAGTGCAATGGCGCGATCTCGGCTCACCGCAACCTCCGCCTCCTGGGTTCAAGCAATTCTCCTGCCTCAGCCTCCGGAGTAGCTGGGATTACAGGCACGCGCCACCATGCCCAGCTAATTTTTTGTATTTTTAATAGAGACGGGGTTTCACCATGTTGACCAGGATGGTCTCGATCTCTTGACCTCGTGATCCACCCGCCTCGGCCTCCCAAAGTGCTGGGATTACAGGCTTGAGCCACCGCGCCCGGCTGCTTTTTTTTTTTTAAACGGAGTTTTCTCTAGTTGTCTAGGCTGGAGCTGGAGTGCAGTGGCCAGATCTCAGCCCATTGCAACCTCCACTTTCCAGGTTCAAGCGATTCTCCTGTCTCAGCCTCCCAAGTAGCTGGGATTACAGGCATGCGCCACTACTCTGGGCTAATTTTTTATTTTTAGTAGAGATGGTGTTTCTCCATTTTTGTCAGGCTGGTCTCAAACTCCCAACCTCAGATGATCCTCCCACCTCGGCCTCCCAAAGTGCTGGGATTACAGGCATGAGCTACTGTGTCCTGCCCTTTTTTTTTTTTTTTTTTTTTTGAGACGGAGTTTCGCTCTTGTTACCCAGGGTGGAGTGCAATGGCACGATCTCGGCTCACCGCAACCTCCGCCTCCTGGGTTCAGGCAATTCTCCTGCCTCAGCCTCCTGAGTAGCTGGGATTATAGGCACGCGCCACCATGCCCAGCTAATTTTTTGTATTTTTAGTAGAGACGGGGTTTCACCATGTTGACCAGGTTGGTCTCGATCTCTCGACCTTGTGATCCACCCGCCTCGGCCTCCCAAAGTGCTGGGATTACAGGCTTGAGCCACCGCGCCCGGCCTTTTTTTTTTTTTTTTTTTTGAGACGGAGTCTATCTCTGTCACTTAGGGTGGAGTACAGTGGTGCTATTTTGGCTCACTGCAGTCTCCACCTACCAGGTTCAAGGGATTCTCCTGCTTCAGCTTTCTGTATTTACAGGCACCTGCCACCATGACCAAGTAATTTTTGTATTTTTGGATAGTCTCGAACTCCTGACCTCGAGTCTGCACGCCTTGGCCACCCAAAGTGCTGGGATTACAAGCATGAGTCACTGTGCTTGGCAGCTCTTGGCTCTTTTACATGTCTGAAGTCTGTGACTCAATAATCCCTGTGTGACCTTGGGAAGGTCACTTCTCTCTCAGTTTTTCCATCTGTAATTTCATGGTTCCTAATATCAATGTATCTGCTGCTCTCTGGGGCAAAGATTGTTTTTAAAAACCACTCTGTAGTGAAATTAGGGGAAAAAAATGACCCTAAAGTAAGGTTTTCATAAAACAAAACTTAATACACTCTAAAAAGTGTCTCTCATTCTGTGACTTGTCATTTTTCTGGGTTAAAATTCCCTTTTGTTATGAAATGATGGTGAATTAGAGACTAGAGACTAAATGCTAGTTTCTTTTCTTTTGCCCAGGCTGGAGTGCAGTGGTGTGAGCTCGGCTCACTACAACCTCCACTTCCTGGGTTCAAGCAATTCTCCTATTTGAGGCTCCCAAGTAGCTGGGCACCACATCTGGCTAATTTTTGTATTTTTAGTAGAGATGGGGTTTCACCATATTGGTCAGGCTGGTCTCAAACTTCTGACTTCAGATGATGCACCTGCCTTGGCCTCCCAAAGTGCTGGGATTACAGGCGTGAGCGACCTCGCCTGGTGGAATGCTAGTTGTTTTTTAATGTTCTTTGGCAACATGAAAAGTTGGCATCCTCTCTACTTGCCTCCCTCAAATTTCTTAAATATTTTTAAATTGTAAAAATAATTTTTAGTCCAGACGTGGTGGCCCATCTCCATTAAAAATGCAAAAAAAAAAAAAAAGAGGCATGATGGTGCAGGCCTGTGGTCGCAGTGGATTGGGAGGCTGTGGCAGGAGAATCTCTTGAACATGGGAGGTGGAGGTTGCAGTGAACCAAGTTAGTGCTGCTGCACCCCAACCTGGGTGACAGAGTGAGACTCTATCTCAAAAAAAAAGAAAAAAAAATTTGATCATTTTTTAGCAGCTCACATATAATCCCAGCACTTTGGGAGGCTGAGGGGGAAGGATTGCTTGAGGCCAGGAGTTTGAGACCAGCTGGGGAAATACAGCAAGACCCCATGATTTTGTAAATTTAATTTAATTTTACACACACACACACACACACACACACACACACACATACATTTGTAAATAGAGACGGGGTTTCTCCATGTTGGTCAGGCTGGTCTCCAACTCCCGACCTCAGGTGATCCACCTGCCTTGGCCTCCCAAAGTGCTGGGATTATAGGCGTGAGCCACCACGCCCAGCCTATTTTTTTTTTAAGCTAAATGCAAAGTAAGCTGAAGAAAAGAAGTAATAAAAATTAGTGCAGAAATCAATGAAATTAAAAAAGAAACTCAATAGAGAAAAGGAACTAAACCAAAAGTTGATTCTTTGGAGACATGAATAAAACAAACTCCTAGCCAGGCTCCCTAAGGAAAAAAGAAAGGAGACAAATTATTAATATCAAAAACAAAAGAAGGGGCATCACTACTTATCTCATGGAACTTAAAACACTGTGAACAATTCTGTGGTCACAAATTTGTTAACCAAGCTAAAATGGACCAATTCTTTGAAAGACACAACCTGCCAAAATAACACAGGAAGAAATAGACAATATGGTTAGGCCTATGTCTATTTAAAATGCAGACAAGGCACCCTTATGTGCCTGACACATGTGCTTGGAGGACATCATGATAAAATCAGAAAATAAATTGAGGGCTGGGTGCAGTGGTTTATGCCTGTAATCTCAGCACTTTGCTAGGCTGAGGCCGACGGATCATTTGAAGTTAGACCAAGCCCAACCTGGCCAACATGGTAAAACCCCCACCTCTATACTGAACCACACCCCTTCCCCCACTCCTACATCTACAGTGAACCACGCCCCTTCCCCCACTCCTACCTTGACATGGAACCCCACCCCTACCCCCACTCCTACCTCTACACTGAAACCCACCCCTACCCCAACTCCTACCTCTACATCGAAGCACCCTCCCTCCCCATCTCCTACCTCTACACTGAACCTACCCCTTCCCCCACTCCTACCTCTACACTGAACCCCGCCCCTTCCCCCACTCGTACCTCTACATTGAAGCACCCTCCCTCCCCCACTCCTACATCAACACTAAACCACACTCCTTCCCCCACTCCTACCTCTACACTGAACCCACCCCTTCCCCCCTCCTATCTCTACACTGAACCACGCCACTTGCCCCACTCCTACTTCTATACTGAATCCACCCCTTCCCCCACTCCTATCTCTACAGTGAACCACACCCCTTCCCCCACTCCTACCTCTACAGTGAACCACACCCCTTCCCCCACTCCTACTTCTACAGTGAACCACACCCCTTCCCCCACTCCTACCTCTACATTGAATCCGTCCCTTCCCCCACTCCTGCCTTTACACTGAACCACGCCCTTTCCCCCCACTCCTACCTCTACACTGAACCCCGCCCCTTCCCCCACTCCTACCCTACACTGAGCCCACCCCTTTCCCCCACTCCTACCTCTATACTGAACCATGCCCCTTCCCCCACTCTTACCTCTATACTGAACCCCGCCCCTTCCGGCACCTCTACCTCTGTAAAGAACCACATCTCCTTTCCCCACCCCTACCTCTACACAAAACCATGCTCCTTTTGCCCATTCCCACCTCTACACCAAACCACGCCCCTTCCCCCACCCTTATCTCTATAGAGAATCATGCCCCGTTCCCCACCTCTATATAGAGCCATGCTCTCTTCCCCCTACCTCTATACTGACCCATGCCCTCTTCCCCACCCCCACCTCTGCATTGAACCATGCCCCCTTCCCTCACTTCCACCTTTATTCAGAACCATGTCCCCTTTAACCACGTACCCTTTCATCCCTCCCACCTCTGTACTGAACCACACCCCTGCTGCTTTTTTTTTTTTTTTTTTTTTTATTTTTTATTTTGAGATGCAGTTTTGCTCTTGTCACCCAGGCTGGAGTTCAAAGGCAAGATCTTGGCTCCCTGCGACCTCTGCCTCCGCAGTTCAAGCGATTCTCCTGCCTTAGCCTCCTGAGTAGCTGAAATTACAGGCACCTGCCACCATGCCCAGCTAATTTTTGTATTTTTAGTAAAGACGGGGTTTCACCATGTTGGCCAGGCTGGTCTCGAACTGCTGACCTCAGGTGATCCAGCCTCCTCAACCTCTCAAAGTGTTGAGATTACAGGCATTTTTAATTTTAGCCATTTTGATTGGTGTATAATGTAATTTCATTGTGCTTTTAATTTGCTTTTTCCTAGTGGCTAACGATGTTGAACATCTTTTCATGTGCATACTTGCCATCTGTATAATCTCTCTGGTGAAATATTTGTTTATTATGTCTTTTGTCCATTTTCTGTTTTTTTTTTTTTTTTTTTTTTTTTTTAACTGTTGAGTTTTAAGTATTTTAAAAATATATTCCAGGCCAGGCTAATGCCTATAATCCCAACACTTTGGGAGGCCAGGACAGAAGGATTGCTTGAGCCCAGGAGTTTTAGACCAGCCTGGCCAACATAGTGGGACTCCAATCACCATAAAAATTAAAAATTAGCTGAGTGTGGTGGTGAATGCCTGTAGTCCAGCTATTAGGGAGCCTGAGGTGAGACGATTGCTTGAGCCCAGGAAGTGTGGTTGTGGTGAGCCGTGATTGTGCCACTGTACTCAGCCTGGGCAACGTAGTGAGACCCTGTCTCAAAAGGAAACAAATCAAAAAAAAACCAAATAGGGCCAGGCGCGGTGGTTCACACCTGTAATCTCAGCGCTTTGGGAGGTTGAGGCAGGCGGATCGCAAGGTCAGGAGTTTGAGACCAGCCTGGCCTACATGGTGAAACCCCATCTCTACTAAAAATACAAAAAGTTAGCCAGGTGTGGTGGCGCATAGTCCCAGCTACTCGAGAGGCTGAGGCAGAAGAATTGCTTGAACCCTGGAGGTGGAGGTTGCAGTGAGCTGAGATCACGCCACTCTCCAGCCTGGGCAACAGAGTGAGATTCTGTCTTAAAAAAAAAAAAAAATATATATATATATATATATATATATATATATATATATGTATGTATACACATCTGGAATATATATACCTATTTAGACACTTTGTCACATACATGTTTCTAAATATCTTCTCCTAGTCTGTAGCTTTTCTTTTTTTTTGTATTTTTTTTTTATTGCATTTTAAGTTTTGGTAGTCTGTAGCTTTTCTTTTCATCCTCTTCTCAAGGGTTTTCAAAAGAAAAAGTTTTAAATTTTGATGTGATCTGATTTATCAGTTTTTCCTTTTATGGATCATGTTTCTGGTGTCAAGTTACCTTTTGGTCTTGAACCATGTAAATGTATTTCATTTTCTAATAAAAAAGCATAATAAAAGACAGATATCGCAGTATTAAAATGTCTACTGCATGCCACCTCAAATCCTCTGGCACATCAGCTTTGAAAAAAAAACAATTCGGTGCCCAGAAGGCTCCCCAGTGCATGGGGGTGGGCAGGAAGAAGGCTCCCAGCAGCTGCACTCACCAGTAATTCCCACCTTTGGCTCTTTGCAGATAAACATGTACGTGTTGTCACGTGTCCTGTTTGCCCTGAGCCGCCTGGCCGTGGAGAAGGGCTACATCCCTGAACCCAGGTGGGACCCGTTCCCAGTGCTCACCGCGGTGTTGTGGGGGCTGGTGCTGTGGCTCTTTGAGTATCACCGGCCCACTCTGCAGCCCTCGCTTCAGTCCTCCATGACCTACCTCTATGAGGACAGCAACGTGTGGCACGACATCTCAGACTTCCTCATCTATAACAAGAGCCGCCCCTCCAAGTAATTCGGCCCTGAGGTGTCCGGCTGTGGCTCAAGATTTGGCTGCTCGCAAACCCTCCCGAAGGATCCTGCCTTCTCAAGATCATGGGCCTCCGACTCCAGCTGGTGTTATCCCAGGGTTCCATTTGCCAAAGTAAAAGCACTGATTTTCAATCCCAGTGGGTACTCTTAAATGGTGGCACATGTGGCCAAATCAGGCCAAGGAATCTAGGGCTTGGTTCCAGCTATAAAGCTGACTTCTGTGAGACTGGGGCCAGCCACACCCATCTCTAGGCCTCAGAGGTCATGAAGCTCAGAGGTGGTCCCTGAAGTCTCTTTCTGGTGGGTATGTTCATTCTTCAACTGTCCTTCTGTCACAGAGGGCTCCTTGCTGGTGGGCAGTGGATCTTCAATACTTTTAAAAAAACGCTAAGTTTCTCATCTCAGATGTTCTATTGGAGAAGTTCTAGAGTCCCACTGTCTAGTAGAAACAGTTGAGCCATAGATGTAATTAAAATGTTTCTAGTAGCCACATTACAAAAAAGTAGAAGGCTGGGCGCTGTGGCTCATTCCTGTAATCCCAGCACTTTGGGAGGCTGAGGCTGGTGGATCACTTAAGCTCAGGAGCTTGAGACCAGCCTGGGCAACATGGTGAAAGCCAGACTCCACAAAAAATACAAAAAATTAGCTGGATGTGGTAGCACGCACCTGTGGTCCCAACTGAGGTGGGAGGATCACTTGAGCCTGGGAGGTCAAGGCTGCAGTGAGCTGAGATCACGCCACTGCACTCCAGCCTGGGCAACAGTGAGACCCTGTCTCACCAAAAAAAAAAAAAAAAAAAAGTGATATTAATCTTAATTATAGATTTTAACACAAATTTCTAAAAGTTATTTCAACATATAATTAACATAATTATATATTTTGCACTCTTTTTTTGTATTAAGTCTTCAAAAATTGGGTATATGTTTAGCTACCCATATTTTCAGGGCTCAGTAGCCACATGTGGCTAGCGGCTGCTGTGACAGGCAACACAAATACAGATCACTTGTATCCTCACCGAAGAGTCTAGTGGATGGTGCAGATCTAGAGCTAGAGAACATGGGTTTGAGTCCCCACTCCCCCACTGTGTAACCTTGGGGAAGGTTCTGGACCTCTCAGAGCCTCAGTTTATCATAAAATGAGGATAATTAGACTGCCCTGGTCCTCATTGGACTTACGCAACTACCACTGCTACACTCCTGCGAATTACTTTCGTTTACTGCATTCATCTTTCCTCTGGTGTTTTGCACTTATTATTATTATTATTATTATTTTATTATTATTATTATTATTTGAGACGGAGTCTCAGTCTATTGCCCAGGCTGGAGTGCAGTATCTTGGCTCACTGCAACCTCCGCCTCCCGGGTTCAAGGGATTCTTCTGTTTCAGCTTTCCAAGTAGTTGGGATTCCACGCGCATGCCACCTTGCCTGGCTAATTTTTTGTATTTTTAGTAGAGACAGGGTTTCACTGTGTTCCCCAGGCTGATGGCGAACTCCTAAGCTCAGGTGATCCACTTGCCTTGGCCTCCCAAAGTGCTAGGATTATAAGCCTGAGCAGCAGAGCCCAGCCTTATTATTATTTTTTTTTTAAAATAGCAGCAGGGTCTCACTCTGTCACTAGGGCTAGTCTCAACTACCTGGCTTCAAGCTATCTTCCTGCTTCAGCCTCCCAAAGTGCTATGATTACAGGCATGAGGCACTGTGTGCAGCCTGCACATATTATTTTTAAACCATACAATGGCCTTGCAAAGATGCGTTTTGATCCCCATTTTACAGATTTAGAAACTGAGGGTCAGGCCAGGCATGGTGGCTCACACTATAATCCCAGTACTTTGGGAGGCCAAGGCAGGCAGATCGCCTGAGGTCAGGAGTTCTTGACCAGCCTGGCCAACATGGTGAAATCCCATCTCTACTAAAAATACAAAAATTAGCTGGGCATGGTGGCACACCCCTGTAATCCCAGCTACTAGGGAGGCTGAGACAAGATAATTGCTTGAACCCAAGAGGTGGAAGTTGCAGTGACCCGAGATCGAACCACTGTACTCCAGCCTGGGCCACAGCGAGACTATGTCTCAAAAAAAAAAAAAGAAAGAAAAAAACTGAGCCGGGCGCGGTGGCTCAAGCCTGTAATCCCAGCACTTTGGGAGGCCGAGGCGGGTGGATCACGAGGTCGAAAGATCGAGACCATCCTGGTCAACATGGTGAAACCCCGTCTCTACTAAAAATACAAAAAATTAGCTGGGCATGGTGGCGCTTGCCTATAATCCCAGCTACTGAGGAGGCTGAGGCAGGAGAATTGCTTGAACCCAGGAGGCGGAGGTTGCGGTGAGCCGAGATCGCGCCATTGCACTCCAGCCTGGGTAACAAGAGCGAAACTCTGTCTCAAAAAAAAAAAAAGAAAAAGAAAAAAAAAGGATCAGAGAGGGGAATAACTTGCCCAAGGTAATACAAATAGTGTAATTGGTTAAATCAGGATTTGAACTCAGATCTTTCTGATTTCAAAGCCCATGTTTTCTTCAGTGCCTTGCTTCAAATTAAGAAACCTAAGCCATGCTATGCAAACATTAGCTCATTATAGGATATGGACTAGAAAGGGGTACAAATTTAAATGCCCACAGGAGCCTATAATGACATCAATTGAAACATTCAGGGTGCTATGCAGTGGGGAGGGATGGGGACATGGGAAACTGAAGACTTGTGTGCCAGTCTGATTTTTGCAAAACCCGTGATTCGGGACCGGGCGCAGTGGCTCACACTTGCAATCCCAGCACTTTGGGGAGGCCCAGGTGGGCAGATCACCTGAGGTCATGAATTCGAGACCAGCCTGGCCAACAAGGTGAGGCCCCGTCTCTACTAAAAATGCAAAAATTAGCTGGATGTGGTGGTGGGCACCTGTAATCCCAGCTACTCGAGAGCCTGAGGTGGGAGAATCTCTTGAACCTGGGCGGCTGCCGTGAGCTGAGATTGTGTCATTGCTCTCCAGCCTGAGTGAGAGAGCAAGACTCAGTCTCGGCCAGGCACGGTGGCTCACACCTTGGGAGGCCAAGGCGGACAGATCAAAAAAAGACTTGGTCTTTAAAAAAAAAAAAAAAAAAAACGCCGGGCGCGGTGGCTCAAGCCTGTAATCCCAGCACTTTGGGAGGCTGAGGCGGGTGGATCACGAGGTCGAGAGATCGAGACCATCCTGGTCAACATGGTGAAACCCCGTCTCTACTAAAAATACAAAAAACTAGCTGGGCATGGTGGCGCGTGCCTGTAATCCCAGCTACTCAGGAGGCTGAGGCAGGAGAATTGCCTGAGCCCAGGAGGCGGAGGTTGCGGTGAGCCGAGGTCACGCCATTGCACTCCAGCCTGGGTAACAAGAGCGAAACTCCGTCTCAAAAAAAAAAAAAAAAAAAAAAAAATACAATCTTGGACAAATCAAACAAGTCTCCAGGAAAATTCGGTCCATGGGCTACCAATTTGAGAGCATTGGTCTGGTAGATATGCTTTCATTAATATACTTACTCCAGCAGTCTCAGTCTCTATTTTTCAGACTTTACTAGTAGAAATGTACACATGAGTCACTGGAGATCTTACTAAAATGCAGTTTCTGATCCAGTGAGCTGGGGTGGGGCCTGAGAGTCTGCATTTCTCCCAGGCTCCCAGGTGCTGCCAGTGATGCTGGTCTGAGTAACAAGTGGGTGGGGAATGATACGGAGCCATCCATTGTTATCCCATCTGACAGATGAGTCACAGAGCCTTAGGTAACTGAGGTGGGATCACTCTGATTCTGTAAGCTGTGTTTTTAGCCACAATATTTACTGCAAACTTGGGAGTAGGTGATGTTGAAACTCTTTTAACTTGCTGTGGAGGCTGAATGAGCTCTAGGGCAAGGGGTCTGTAACCCCAGTGTCCGTCCATGGCCTGTTAGGGACCGGGCTGCACAGCAGGAGTTAAAAGGCATGAGCCTGGGAAGCTTCATCTGTATTTACAGCCACTCCCCATTGCTCACATTCCCAGCTGAGCTCTGCCTCCTGTCAGATCAGCGGAGTTAGATACTCATAGGAGCACAAACCCTATTGTGATCTGCACATGTGAGGGATCTGGGTTGCGTGCTTGTAAGAGTCTATGCCTGATGATCTGTCAGTGTCTCCCATCGCCCCCAGATGGGACCATCTAGTTGCTGGAAAACACAATCAGGGCTCCCATTGATTCTCCATTATGGTGAATTGTATAATTATTTCATTGTATGTTACAAAGTAATAATAATTGAAATAAATTTCACAGTAAATGTAATGTGCTTGAATCATCCTGAAACCACGCCCCCTCCCACCGGTCCGTGAAAAAATTGTCTTCCATGAAACTGGTTCCTGGTGCCGGAAAGGCTGGGGACCGCTGCTCTAGAGGTTGAGGAGGGCAGAGGGCTTCGGCCATCAACAAGCAGGTTTTATAGCAGATGGTGGGGGTTCCCTGACCATAGCCCCTCTAACTAATCACTCTCGTGCACACCAGCCAGCTTTGCCAGTGGCTGCCCCTCTGTCTCTCTGCCTGAGGACTCTAGCTTGTCACTGGTGCCTCCTCTGCCAGCCTGTGGCAGTCCTGAAGGGCTGGGGAATGAACACATCCCTGGAGCAACCCTCAACCAATGACTGACAAATACCCCCACTCCCACAGCCCGCAGCTCTCACCCCTCGGGTGGGATAACTCAGAGGTACATGCTCCACACTGACTCCCAGAGCTCCCCCGCAGGGCTGAACCTCAAATACCCTCCCTGTCTCCCTTCCTCATGCCCCTAGCAGTGCTTCCTGGGACCACTTCCCATATCAACCACTTGCACTCAATTTCGTGTCTTAAAGTCTGCTATTGGGGAAACCCAAACTAAAATTGGCCTCTGTACAGCATTGAGAGGCAGTATAGCACGATGGTCAGGGACATAGGCTTTGGAGCCAGAGTGCCTGGGGCTCAAGCCCTGGCTCTACAATTTCCATGGGCAAGTTACTGAGTAACAGCACACACCTCAAGTGGTCTGGAGGGTTGAAGACTATGAAGTGGTTAAAGTGAGCCCTCAATAAATGCTGTTATTTCTTTTTTTTTTTTTTTTTTTTTTTTTTTTTTTTTTGAGACAGAGTTTCGCTCTTGTTACCCAGGCTGGAGTGCAATGGCGTGATCTCGGCTCACCGCAACCTCCGCCTCCTGGGTTCAGGCAATTCTCCTGCCTCAGCCTCCTGAGTAGCTGGGATTACAGGCACGTGCCACCATGCCCAGCTAATTTTTGTATTTTTAGTAGAGACGGGGTTTCACCATGTTGACCAGGATGGTCTCAATCTCTCGACCTCGTGATCCACCCGCCTCAGCCTCCCAAAGTGCTGGGATTACAGGCGTGAGCCACCGCGCCCGGCCAAATGCTGTTATTTCTAATAGAGCATGCAAATATAGAGGAAGTTTGGGTTCTGAGGACTGAGCACACCCTGCGTTTAGCCTGTCCTGCCCTCAGCTGAAGGTGAAACCTTGGCCACCTGCCCTCCTGAAGTCCCCCGACTGCTGCTGGGGGTTGGCCAGCTCTGCTACTGACTGTCTCTGCTCTCTAAGAATAGGTTTCCCTCACAGATGGCATCTCTCTGGATGCTGCTAGAGCATCTGGTGCCTCCAACTGCAAACTCCAGGGAGGAAGGCGGTGTGGTCCTCGCTGTGGAGCAGGGCTCTGGCTTCCGGCAGATCTAAGAGGAGGTCCTTCTTAGCTGAGCTCTATCCTCTAAGACCTGAAAAACAGGGATGGCCGGGGGCTCTTTCTGCACAGCAAGCACCATGCTTCCTAAATGCAAGTTCCTGAAACAGCAGAATGGTTTAACCTGTACTTATTAGGCACCTGCTACAATCCTGTTAATTCTTTTGACATGTAAGATTTAAAAAAAAAAAAATTTAAATCAATACTATACATAGTACAAAATTCAAAGTTATAAATAGTCTATAGCCAGGCGTAGTGGCTCACACTTGTAATCCTAACACTTTGGGAGCCTGTAGTGGGTGGACTGCTAGAGCCCAGGAGTTACAGACCAGCCTAGGCAACATAGGGAGACCTGTCTCTATAATAGTTACAAATATTAGCCTGGTGTGGTGGCATACGCTTATAGCCCCAACTGCTGGGGAGGCTAAGGTGGGAGGATCACCTGAACCTGGGAGGTTGAAGCTGCAGTGAGCTGTGATCGTGCCAGTGCACTCCAGCCTGGGCAACAAAGCGAGACCCCATGCTCCCCCTCCCCCCCGCAAAAAAAAAAAAAAAAGGCCCGGCATAGTGGCTTTTGCCTGTAATGCCAGCATTTGGGAGGCCAAGGCTGGCAGATCTCTTGAGGTCAAAAGTTCAAGACCAGTCGGGCCAACATGGTGAAACCCTGTCTCCATGAAAAATACAAAGATTAGCTGGGTGTGGTAACATGCGCCTGTAATCCCAGCTACTTGGGAGGCTGAGGCGGGAGGATTGCTTGAACTCAGGAGGTGGAGGTTGCAGTGAGCCAAGACCACACCACTGCACTGCAGTGGGTGACAGAGTGAGACTCTGTCTCAAAAGAAAAAAAAAAATGTATAAAAGGGAAAAGTCAGGTTCCTTCCTACACCTGTGCTGCAACCCCAGACCCTTCCTTTGCTGGGGCACCCACTGTTAGCATTTTCTCATACAGCCTTCCTGGAATATTCTATGCACAGCCACCTATCTTTGTCTTAAAAGGAACTTTTATGTTGCAATATCATCTCAACTCTGACATGTCTTCCTTGTCCTCTGTGTGTCTGGTTTCTCTTTGATCAGTAATCCCATATAAAAGGGAGTCTTTTCTTTGAGGCTGTTTTCTCCCCACATCCCCGACAGCTTCCCCCTCTCCTCCCAATATCTTGGGCAGATCCTTGCTGTGATTGGTGCAGAGATGACGACCCCAGGTGTCCTGAGCCTTACAGTAGAGGACACCAAGCATTCAGGCACAGGGAACTCCCACTGAAAGGGGAAGGACAAAACCCAAGTTAATTTCGGCCTCTTCTGCTGCTCCGCTCCCAAATTAGAGATGCTAAGTGAACCCATGTGAGCGCGGTGACTCACAGGCCCAGACGCCAAGAGGCTGCCTTGTTTGATGCTGGCCGCTGCGGCTTCCACATTGAGGCTCCAGAAGGGATTCTGGTGACAGTGTTTCCTTCCACATTGTTCACTTTTACCTCCCGATGGGTACATTTGGGGTGTATAAGAATCATGCTTTGAACCTGGCTCTCTCCTAAACCAGATCACCGTGCTGTGCTCTGCCTCTCAAAACGAAGCCCACGTCACCACAATCTGTGACTTCAGATGGGTCGCTTTCTATGACAAATTTGAGGATCTTTATAAAAAGAAATTTTTTTTCTCTTCCCTTGTCTTGTTCCAGATTCACAGGGTGAGAGTTTGTCTTAGTTCAGCCCTGAAGGGCATTCGGGGTGAGCAGTTTTGATTTTCAGCAGAGGGTGCCCTGTAGAGTGGGACCCACTCTTGTGAGGTGGAGGGCTTGGCTGCCCAGGTAGAAGACAGAGAGAGATGATGATCATGTAGTCCTTCAGGTGAAAAATACAAATAAAATTAACTAATTAAAAAATAAAGACGACAGAGGGAGAGCTGAGCTCTCTTCTGAGTGGTGTTCTGAGAAAGGGCTTCTGAACGGAAGGCCCCTGTTTTCCGTGCCGGGACTCTGCTCACAGCTGCTGCAGATGTCTTGATTTAATAAACAAGAGAGAAAACAGGCAGAATGGAAGTGTGGGTCCCAGTGTCTGTGTCATAAACCTCGTTGTCACTGCTCTTCCGGCCTCTCCCTCCAGCTTCTCCTCATGGACTGGATGTCAGCCGGTAGAAGGATCAGAGCCAGACCACATCAGCTCCTTTAGGACACTCCTTTTTATTTATTTTATTTTTAAGATGGAGTCTCAGCCTGCTGCCAGGCTGGAGTGTAGTGGCGCAATCTTGGCTCATTGGAACCTTCGCCTCCTGGGTTTAAGTGATTCTCCTGCTTCAGCCTCCCAAGTAGCTGGGACTACAGGCACACGCCACCATGCCCAGCTACTTTTTGTATTTTTAGTAGAGATGGGGTTTCACCATGTTGGCCAGATGGTGTCAATCTCTTGACCTGTGATCCACCCACCTCGGCCTCCCAAAGTGCTGGGATTATAGGCATGACCCACTGCGCCCGGCCAAAGCTGGCATGGTTTACTGAGCCCTGAGTACAGGAATCATACAAATACTAGCTAATGTTGGTTGAGTTCTTAGAAAGTGCCAGGTGAGCCGGGCGCGGTGGCTCAACCCTGTAATCCCAGCACTTTGGGAGGCCGAGGCGGGTGGATCACGAGGTCAAGAGATCGAGACCATCCTGGTCAACATGGTGAAACCCCGTCTCTACTAAAAATACAAAAAATTAGCTGGGCATGGCGGCGTGTGCCTGTAATCCCAGCTACTCAAGAGGCTGAGGCAGGAGAATTGCCTGAACCCAGGAGGCGGAGGTTGCGGTGAGCCGAGATCGCGCCATTGCACTCCAGCCTGGGTTAACAAGAGCGAAACTCCGTCTCAAAAAAAAAAAAAAAAAAAAAAAAAAAGAAAGTGCCAGGTGATGGTGGTGGCCAAGATTCACTGATGAAAGAAGCTAGTTCCTGCCCACGTGGGCTCACAGCCTAAGGAGGGAAGTCCAACCAATGATGACCACATTTGAGAACTTCGGAAAGTGGTGGGCACCATGAAGTCATACGGGGCCGTGTGATAGAAGGGCATGGGAGGAGAGAACGGAAGGCGGTTTTCTGGGGCAGGCCTCTGAGGAGGTCATATTTGCTCTGAGCCCTGAGTACTGAGGAGGGAGTGCTGCAGGGCTGGAGGAAGGGCGTTCATTCCAGTCAGGAGTTCTGCGAGTGCACAGGCCCGGAGGCGGGAGCACCCCAAGGCATTCCAAGACCTGGAAGGAGCCAGCCTGGCTGACCCAGTGCATGGGTGGGGCTCACAGATGAAGCTGGGAGACGAGCTGGCTCCACCAGGCAGCCTTCATGGGCCAGGGCAAGGGGTCTGGGTTTTCGTCTAAGGGTGGCAGGCAGCCTGTGGCAGCTTTAGGCAAGGGAGTGATGTGATATGGGTTACATTTGGGGAAGATCCTTTTAGCTGCTTGTATAGAACAGAGAGTAGGGGCCAGGCCGGCTGCATACATCCCAGTGAGGAAGCCACGCAGTAGTCCTGGAGGGAGACCAGGGTGGTTGATGACAAAGGTAGAGAAGAGTGGGTACATCTGGGGTGCGCTTTGGAGAGAAACGTAGTCGCCTAGGGCTTTGGGGGTTGAGGAAGAGTGGTATAGTGAAGGACACACATGGTTAACCTCCTAGGCCTTGCCTCCCAGCTCCGAAACAGACCCTGACCTTCCTTGCCCCATACGCCGCCTCCTCAGTCCCCGCAATGCCCTCCATGGCCCCTCGGGGGCCTGCCTCCTGCCCACTGGGCCCCTGGCATGCCAGGGCTTCCCAGCTGGCCCGATTGTTGTTACTCCCCAGGGAGTCATGGGAACACACTCCCCCTGCCCCCGCCACTCCCCCTCTTCCCAGACAGGGCCAGGCCCTAACAATGCCCCTCCGCCAGCCAGTGGCCTGGACACAATACCCCTGTTTCGGTTCGCTGCCAGCTCCAGGAGGCCTGCTGGGTTTCCTGGCCTGAGTGGCATATATATAACTCTGGCTTCCAGCGGGGACTTTTTTGTTTGTTTGTTTGTTTTTTTAAAAAAAGAATCTCTGGCTCCTCCTCTTTGAATATCTTAATATACTATAAAAAGTCTTTCTCTTCCCATCCTGAGCCCTCCCCACACGCCTCCCTGACTGTATTCGCCATGTGCCTGTCAAGCCGGGGACCAAATGCAGGTCAGCAGGTGTCAGCGAGAAAATGACAAAAAAAAAAAAAAAGAAAAGCTGATCACTCCACCATGGCCAGCCTCGAATGTGCTGGGGATGCTGAAGGTCAGGAGGACAGCCTGAGGGCCTGTGATGCGGTGGGCCCTGAGCCTGGCACTTTTTGTCCACCACAGCTTGTCACTTCTAAGATGCCATCCAAGATCAGATATGCCATTTTGAGCCCCTAAGAAAAAGAGTTACTGACTACAAATGGATAGTCCAGTGATCCCAGGATGCACCTCAATTTCAGAGAGGTTAAAATATGAAAGAAAAGGGCTCCGAATCTGTGGAATATGGAATTATTTCATCTACATGCTTCATTGCCCTCCAAACATAGTGTTTTTTTTCCTCCTTGTGGCTAATAGAATGTGGGAGGCAGTGCAGGGATTGCTTCATGAAAATTCTCCTATTCTGTAGGCTAACAAGTTTTTATTTTTCTTTCTTTTTTTTTTTTTTTTTTTTTTTTTGAGACAGAGTCTTGTTCTGTAGCTCAGGCTGGAGTGCAGTGGTGTAATCTCGGCACACTACAACCTCCGCTTCCTGGGTTCAAGCCACTCTCCTGCCTCAGCCTCCCAAGTAGCTGGGATTACAGGTGTGTGCCACCACGCCCAGCTAATTTTTTTGTTGTTTTGGGTTTCTTTTTTTTTTTTTTTTTTGAGATGGAGTCTTGCTCTGTTCCCTAGGCTGGAGTGCAGTCGTGTGATTTCAGCTCACTGCAACCTCTGCCTACCGGCTCAAGCGATTCTCCTGCCTCAGTCTCCCAAGTAGCTGTGATTAGTGACACATGCCACCATGCCCATCTAATTTTTTTTTTTTTTTTTTTTTGAGACAGAGTCTCCCTCTTGTCACCCAGGCTGGAGTTCAGTGGCACGATCCTGGCTCACTGCAACCTCCGCCTCCCGGGTTCAAGCTATTCTCCTGCCTCAGTCTCCTGAGTAGCTGGGATTACAGGCACCCACCATCATGCCCTGCTAATTTTTGTACTTTTAGTAGAGACGAGGTTTTGCCATGTTGGTCAAGCTGGTCTGAAACTCTTGACCTCAGGTGTCCTGCCCACCTCGACCCCTCCAAGAAGCTGTGTATTTTTAGTAGAGATGGGGTTTCACCATGCTGGCCAGGGTGGTCTTGAACTCCTGACCTTGTGATCTGCTTGCCTCGGCCTCCCAAAGTGCTAGGGTTACAGGCGTGAGCCACCGAGCCTGGCCTTTTCCCTCTCTTCTATGTTAATTTTTTTTTTTTTTTTTTTTTGAGGCAGAGTTTTGCCCTTGCCCAGGTTGGAGTGCAATGGCACAGTCTTGGCTCACTGCAATCTCCCAGGTTCAAGTGATTTCTCCTGCCTCAGCCTCCTATGTTGCTGGGATTACAGGTGCATGCCACCATGCCCCGCTAGTTTTTGTATTAGTAGAGATGGTGTTTCACCATGTTGGCCAGGCTGGTCTTGAACTCCTGACATCAGGTGATCCACCTACCTCCGCCTCCCAAAGTGCTGGAATTACAGGCATGAGCCACCACCCCTGGCCTGTCCATGTTTTTTTTTTTTTTTTTTTTTTTTTTTGAGGCGGAGTTTCACTCTTGTTACCCAGGCTGGAGTGCAATGGCGCGATCTCGGCTCACCGCAACCTCCGCCTCCTGGGTTCAGGCAATTCTCCTGCCTCAGCCTCCTGAGTAGCTGGGATTACAGGCACACGCCACCATGCCCAGTTAATTTTTTGTATTTTTAGTAGAGACGGGGTTTCACCATGTTGACCAGGATGGTCTCGATCTCTTGACCTCGTGATCCAGCCGCCTCGGCCTCCCAAAGTGCTGGGATTACAGGCTTGAGCCACCGTGCCCGGCGGCCTGTCCATGTTTTATCTTCAGTTACTTGCAAGGCAGAGAAGCTGTACTGGTACCAGTCAGTTCCTTGGCAGGAATAAGAGTCACAGCAGCTCACATTTTTTTGGGTGCTGCTCTCTTTGTGCCAGGCGCTGTACATGAGGGGTGGCTGCTCATCCCTGGAATGGCAGGGCAAGGACTGAGTGAGGCATGCCAGGGAAGGACTCTTGACCTGGAGGGTCAAGGCTCTGGCCAACCCAGAGTCCTCAACGCTCCAGGCCAGAGCAGTTGCTGGGGAACAACAACTCCTTAGCACCGTGATGGCCTGACCAGTATTGCCAGATACTGCTGTTTGAAAAGAAAGCCAGAGGCTGAGTGTGGTGGCTCATGCCTGTAATTCCAACACTTTGGGAGGCCAAGGAGGGTGGAACACCTGAGGTCAGGAGTTCGAGACCAGCCTAGCCAACATGGTGAAACCCTGTCTCTACAAAAAATACAAAAATTAGTTGGGTATGGTGGCACACACCCATAATCCCAGCTACTTGGGAGGCTGAGGCAGAAGAATTGCTTGAACCCGGGAGACGGAGGTTGCAGTGAGCAGAGATGGTCCCACTGCACTGCAGCCTGGGTGACAGAGCAAGGCTCCATTTCAAAGAAAAGAAAGCCAATATTTTTATTTTTATATGGCATTTTCAATTTCCTCAAATTAAAACGAATTTGTAATTTAAGAAAGATCTTCTGATGGACGCGGTGGCTTATGCCTGTAATCCCAGCATGTTGGGAGGCCGAGGTGGGCAGATCACTTGAGGTCAGGAGTTCAAGACCAGCCTGGCCAACATGGAGAAACCGTCTCTACTAAAATTACAAAAAAATTAGCCAGGTGTGGTGGTGCATGCCTGTAATCCCAACTACTTGGGAAGCTGAGGCAGGAGAATTGCTTGAACTTGGGAGGCAGAGTCTGTAGTGAGCCTAGATCATGCCATTGCACTCCAGCCTAGGCAACAAGAGCAAAACTCCATCTCAAAAAAAAAAGAAAGATCTTCTATGCGCAAATTGAGTTAAATCTGGGGGCCAGTTTGCAAACTATGCTTGTTTTGTTTTCTTAAACTTTGACATGCATCCTGTAAAGAAGCTGTTACCCGTTGTTCTGCAGATGAGACAAATGAAGCTCTTCAAGAGGGTGAATCAATTCCCAAAGATCACACGGGCGGAAAGCCATAGGGTTGGGGGCCATCTAACTCCAAAGGCTTGCTTCTATGTTAGACCGCTTTTTGGACGGGCCAGAGGTCTGTTCAGACACAGCCAGAACTGGCACAGTGACAGAACATCTCCAGGGACAGTAAACTGTCAGTCAGGGTAGCTATGAGGGATCGTTACAAATGCAAAACTCCCCACCTCCCTCTGCCAGAATTCAACAATGGACATCTCTGTGCCCCTTCATAACATTAAGTCATCACAGAATCATTTCTCCCAATTATGCCCTCCTTATCATGATTGGATATTCATGTTTGGAGACTTTTTTTTTTTTTTTTGGGTAAGCTAAGAATGTATGCTGTGGGAGGTGCTGTTGGTGGAATAAATAGGTTTAAATTATTTGTGTCACTTGTCAAACTTCTTCACAAGCATATTGTGCAGGGTCATAGAAATAATTCCTAACTTTCCCATTGGACTGTGAGCTCCCGGGGTCTGTTTTGCTTATAGCTGTCACCTGAGCACATAGCACAATGTCTGACACATAATAGTTGCTCAGTAAATACCTGTGGATTGAATGAAGTGAATTGACTTGTCCAAGGTCATGTTGACCAAGATTTTTTATTACATCCACCTGATTTAGAAGCCCATGCTATCACCTCTACACTACTGTGCCTCCTGAAAGAACCAAGGGAAAGATGTCTCCAGGCACAGGATTGTGGGCCCAGGAGATTGCATCCCCTTGAATGCCTCTAGTTTGGTTGGTGGAGGTGGTGACAAGGATAAGCACCTAGGAACCAAGCCACTATCCACCATAATAGCCTTTGGAAACTACACGTTATAATCTTGACAGCTCTGAGCCTGGCTTTTGGGATATTTACAGAGGGTGGCAAGGGGAGGCCCTGGGTTTTGCTGTGGGACAGTTGAAGTTCCTATCTCAGTTCTGCTGTGTGACCTTGAGCTATGAGTGCCCCTCTCTGAGCCTCCTCCTTCCTGCACCATGTGGATAAACAAGCTTACTTGTTATGGGGTTGAGAGGAGATCATCAATGGAAGTGACTGCCCAGTGACTGTGGATTTTTTGGAAGCCTACCAGCCTGAGAACTGTTGGCATTGAGAACAGCCTTATCGAAAGCTGCCAGGATGAGGGCCAAGGGGCCTCATCTATCAGGCTGTTTTGCTTTCAAGTAGGTATTAATAGACACAGAAGGCCCTTATGTCTTCCTCAGTTTCATGCTGAGAATGCTCGTCTTCACTCCTTTCTGCTGCAGGGCGACCTGAGGGATTGTGGGAAGGAGGGCACCTGCTTCTACCTGGATGTGTACTTGAATACTTTTGGGAGGGCAGGGCTTTGGAAAACCCCCAGCCTCAGCCTCACGACGCCTAAAAAATAACGTTTTCATCTGCTTGGTAAACTCAGGCCCTTCAGGCCTCAATTTCCTCGTTATAAAATGGAGCAATAATAAGAGCCGCCTTTCTTCGCTGGCCGCCACAGCTATTCCAGCGTCAGGCTTGTCGTGTAACAGGTGCCAAGTAAGTGTTTATTGAATGACTTGGGTTTGAGCGGGCTTTACACAAATGAATGGTGGTGTTACTGGGACCCTGTGGAAAGGTGTGGGGAAAGGACGTTCCATCTGGAATGGGAATGTGCTGGTTTCTCTCGCTCTCTGCCAGTGCCTGTCTTGGTTGTTTAGAATGGGACCTACCCCTCAGCTTCTTTATGAAGAGGGGAGGGAGAAGGGGGACAGGCAGCCCTCAGGGCTGGGAATGCAGTGTAGGCTGATTTTGGTCACTGATCAGCTTCCCAGGTACCTTCTCTTGAAAAGGCCTCAGTTTTCCCATCTGTACAGCAAGAAGCTTATGCAGTTTCTGTGGTCCCTTCTAGTTATGGTACGTGCTAGGATTTGCAATGAGTAATTTCAGAAACGACTCACTGGAGGGGCAAAACCACTCCCGATTTCCTAAACCACCTCATAGTTTGTAAAACACTTTCCAATCCTGTATGCTTTTCATTCTACTGGCAACCCTGGAAGGAGCCACGGCAAGGTCTAAATGCCCATTTTACAGATGAGGAAACTGAGGCTGAGAAGCATCCTCAGGAGCTGTGACTTGAGGCTGAACCACCCATTTTGATTATACTGGTACACCAATTTGTTTTCAAATGTGAGTATGCATAAAAATAACCTGGAAGCTGGCAGAGGTGGCACACACCTGGAATACCAGCTATGTCGAAGGCTGAGGCAGGAGGATCTCTTGAGCCCAGGGGTTTGAGACTAGCCTGGGCAAGATAGTGAGATCTCATCTCTATAAAATAAATAGAAAAAAAAATAAGATATTGGCTTTTCTAATTCCGTTAAGTGTCAAAAAAAAAAAAAAAAGGTCGTTCATTATGATTCATTAAAAAAAAAAAAAAGAAGAAAGAAAAAGTAAAAGAAAAACAAACATCACCTGGAATGAGGACAGGGCGTTGTTAAATTGTAGACTCCTGGCTCCTGGGCACTTAGAGATTCTAACTGGCAAGGCTGGGATGGGCCCCAAATTAGCAAGTGACCACATGGTTCTGAAGCCAGCAGCCTAAAGACTACCTTTGCAGAACTGCGGTCTCCTTGTTGCCGTCTAGGCAGCCTCTGGTTCTTTTTTTTTTTTTTTTTTTTTGAGACAGAGTTTACCTCTTGTTGCCAGGGCTGGAGTGCAATGGCACTATCTTGGCTCACCGCAACCTCCGCCTCCCGGGTTCAAGCAATTCTCCTGCCTCAGCCTCCCAAGTTGCTGGGATTACAGGCTTGTACCACCATTCGGGGCTAATTTTGTATTTTTAGTAGAGACAGGGTTTCTCCATGTTGGTTAGGCTGGTCTTTAACTCCCGATCTCAGGTGATCCGCCCTCCTCGACCTCCCAAAGCGCTGGGATTACAGGCATGAGTCACTGTGCCCGGCCATGCCTCTGGGCCAGGCCAGTGTTGGGAGGAGGAGCTACTGAGCTCCTAGATTAGCAGGGGAGGCAGATGGAGAAATGTATGGTCAGCGTTGGAACAGAGGCAGCCGTGGGCAATAGAGGAAGTGAGTAAATCCTTGGGGGGGTCCCTAGAAGAAGTGATGTGTTTTGTTTTTGTTTTGTTTTAGAGAAAGGATCTTGCTCTGTTGCCCAGGTTGAAGTGCAGTGGCATGATCATAGCTCACCGCAGCCTCCATTTCTCAGACTCAAGCAATCCTCCCACCTCAGCCTCCCAAGTAGCTGGAACTACAGGCGGGTGCCACCACGCCTGGCTAATTTTTGTATTTTTTGTAGAGAAGGGTTTCACCATGTTGCTCAGGCTGGTCTCAAACTCCTTGGCTCAAGAGAGCCGCCCTGCCCGTTGATTATAGTGATTCCAGCCATGAGCCACCGCGCTGGGCCAATGCTTCATCCTATTGTAAACATCTGTTACCTCTCTGTTCCCCTATCCAGTATACTGTGAGCTCCTTAGGGCCACGAATTAAGAATGGGGCACAGAGTTAAGGATGGGGCACAGAGCAGGCTCTCCAAACGTTTGCTGAATTAGCGAGGGAATCAATTAGTTCAAGCAGACGCTTTACTTGGCCATTGAAGATTTTGGCTAAAATAGGACTTGCAGGAAAGCCCCAGGCTAATATCTGGCCGGACGTCCCTCCTCATTTCCTGGTACCGCTCTTCAGCTTGGGCTTTGGGTGAGCGGGATAGGGCTGGGTACAGGGTTAGGATAATGTCATGGGTGTGGTAAGTTGAGGATAGGAGAGGTGGCTGATGGCTGGGCTGTGGAACTGATGATCCCGAAAAGAAGAGGGGGCAGTTTCGGGAGATGTGAGCTGAGGCTGTGGCGGCTACAGGTTGAGGGTCACGTGCAGAACAGAGGCTCTGTCCTGACCTGCACTATAGAAAGGTCAGTGGGATGCGCGAGGGTCGGGGCGGGGCCCGTGTTCCAGTGTCCCCACGCCTCCAGCAGGGGACGCCCGGGCTGGGGGCGGGGAGTCCGACCGCGCCTGGCACCGTCCGGACAAAGCCTGCGCGCGCCCCGCCCCGCCATTGGCCGCGCCGCCCCGCGCCGCCGCCCCATCCCGCCCCTCGCCGCCGGCCGGGCGTGCTACAGCTAATAGGAGCCGCCGCCGTCGACTTCGTCACGGCTCGGGCCGCCAATCGTGGCGGCGTTCGGCGGCTCGTGGCTCTTTCGCGGCAAAAAGGATTTGGCGCGTAAAAGTGGCCGGGACTTTGCAGGCAGCGGCGGCCGGGGGCGGAGCGGGATCGAGCCCTTGCCGGGGCCTGCCACCATGGGTCCGCGCCGCCGCCGCCGCCTGTCACCCGGGCCGCGCGGGCCGTGAGCGCCATGGCCTTGGCCGGGGCCCCTGCGGGCGGCCCATGCGCGCCGGCGCTGGAGGCCCTCCTCGGGGCCGGCGCGCTGCGGCTGCTCGACTCCTCGCAGATCGTCATCATCTCCGCCGCACAGGACGCCAGCGCCCCGCCGGCCCCAGCTGGCCCCGCGGCGCCCGCCGCCGGCCCGTACGACCCCGACCTGCTGCTCTTCGCCACTCCGCAGGCGCCCCGGCCCACACCCAGCGCGCCGCGCCCCGCGCTCGGCCGCCCGCCGGTACGGACCCCGGGGACGCCGCGCCGACAGCGCTGCCTGTGCCCCCTGAGCAGACCCGGGCGGGTGCTGTGTTTGGCCTGGAGGCGGCAGGGGGCGGGGGAGGGGTGGACTGAGGCGCCCAGGCTGGGCGGTGCAGAGCCTGGATTGTGCCTTCAGGCTCCGCCCTGGGGTGCGGGGTGACCTCGGGCCGGTCCCTGTTTGCTCCTCTGCCCTGGGCCTCAGCTTCCTCACTGGAGCCTCCCCAGCGTCGGACTCAATGATAACGATGGCCCACGTGTATTCAGCTGGCGTTTATTGCACGCCATGCCTTTGGCCGACTTCAAGCCAGCTAAAACTCACAACCCTGCTGTGAGCTGTGTTGTCACTGTGCCCCTCTGACGGAGGAGGACTGAGGCCCAGAGAGGAAAAGTGACTTGCCCCTGGTCACACGGCTGCAGGTGGCGGGGCTGGGATTTGAACTGCGGCCTGCTGGCTTCAGATCAGAATTTGCATCTCGGTAGTGAGCACAGCTGCCAGGGGAAGTGAAGGCGGGGCGGAGGAAGGTCTTGGGGCTTAACCGTTGGTGAGCCACTGAGGAGACCCTCCTTCCTGCCTCGATGCCGACTGCCAGGTGCAGGACTGGCCGGCCAGGCCTCTGGGGACAGCCCTCCTGGCTGCGAGGCCTTCTCTGCCGGGGCGGGGCAGCTGGACCAGCTGCTGATCTCCTCCCTCTGCCTGTCCTTCCATCTGCCACCCTCCACCCTCCCAGGCCCTGGTTGCTATGGAACCTCATTAATCAGGCAGGCAGACCCCTGAGCCTCTGTAGAAGGACTAGGTGGGCTGGGCCTCTGGGAGCTGGAGAGGAGGCCCCCAGTGCCAGGAGAGAAAATGTCCCAGGGAGATCCTTTAATAAAGCCGTCCCTGAGTGCTGAGCTCAAGACCAGTTCAGACTGGGGCTGCCCAGAGAGATGGCTGAATTACAGTGGGAGAAGGGATTGGAGGCGTAGAAGCCTGGTGCTGGGACCTGTGGGCTGCAGGACAGGGTGTGGAGACCAGTTTGACTGGCGCAGCCTATGGGTGAAGGTGGGGCTATGATGTGCAGGCGGGGGCTGGCCAAGCAGGTTGGGGTCTCAGCAGGGAGCTTGAAGCAAGTGGGAGGGGTGAGGCAGGGCTTAGGACAAGGAGGTAGAAGCTGCCTAACTGCTGATGGGGGTGTGGGTAGCAGCTGGTCCCTGAGGCATGTAAAGGGGCTCCCTCAACCCCCTTGGCCTCATGCCCAGTGCTGCCTTCCGGAATCACCACGATGCTAATAATAATAACAATAGCAGCCACCATTGTTTTGAGGATGTCTTATGTGCCAGGCTCTGCCAAGGGCTTTACCTAATTAACTCATTTAACCCCATCAGCAGCAATCCCTTTTTACAGATTGGGAAGCTGAGGCCTAGAAATACTAGAATCTTCCCATGTCATTCTACTATTGAGCGGGGAGTCGAGTTTGCATTTCCTGTGAGGTTGACCTCTGGGATGCATTGCTTTCTAGGGATGCTGATAGAGGGTGAAGAAAGGGCAGGAAGGGCTTTTGGGGGCCCTGCCTCTTAATGAGTGGGTGGGAGGGGCTATACCAGGGGTGGGCCAGGTGGCTTGTCCCTGTGGGTAGTGCTTGGGACCTGGGCAAGCATCCTGCATTCAGCTGTGTGACAAGCATATAGCAGGCTCGGGTCTGTGGAAACCTAACAGAGCCTGAGGGTCTTGTCCTCAAGGAACTGAACAGGATTATGGGTTCTAGGATCAGAAGGAGAGACGGGGCAAAGAAGAATGCCCTCTGCTCCACCTGTCAGTGGCAGGTTCATTGGCCCGGGCATTCCATTCATTCAACAGTTGTTGAGTTAGTGAATGCCCAGGAGGCACTAGGCTCAGAGACAAGGGACCCCGCCCTCAGAGTCCTTCAGGGCCAGGAGGTGTTTTCTGTACTTAAGGGGCAGGAGACTGGCCATTCCGGAGCTGAAGTCCAGAAGGTCCACAGGTTCGGCTTTTGGCCTCTGCACTGGCATTGGTCTGGCACAGTCCTTGAAATAAGCTACAGGCTTAGCTTTTGTACCAGCAGGCATTCGTTGAACACTTTGTGTGTACAAGGCTCTGCAGTTCAGCCATTTCTCTTGGTCCTGCCTGTCCACTTCAACAAACTCAAATATTTTAAACATAATACATGCTTACTGTAGAAAACTTAACTGTTTTTTTTTTTTTTTTTTTGGGAGACAGTCTTATTCTGTTACCTGGGCTGGAGTACAGTGGTGTGATCGGGCTCACTGCAACCTCCACCTCCGGGGTTCAAGATATTCTGTGCCTTAGCCTCCCAAGTAGGTGGGATTGCAGGCATGTACCACCACGCCCAGCTAATTTTTGTATTTTTAGTAGAGACAGGGTCTTGCTTGCCACGTTGCCTAGGCTGGTCTTGAACTCTTGAGCTCAGGCAGTCTGACTGTCTCAGCCCCTCAGAGTGCTGGGATTACAGGTGTGTGCCATCATGCCCAACTGAAAACTTTTTTTTTTTTTTTTTTGGAAACGGAGTTTCACTCTTGTTACTCAGACTGGAGTGCAATGGCGCGATCTTGGCTCACTGCAACCTCCGCCTCCTGGGTTCAGGCAATTCTCCTGCCTCAGCCTCCTGCGTAGCTGGGATTACAGGCATGCACCACCATGCCCAGCTAATGTTTTTGTATTTTTTAGTAGAGACGGGGTTTCACCGTGTTGACCAGGATGGTCTCGATCTCTTGACCTTGTGATCCACCCACCTCGGCCTTCCAAAGTGCTGGGATTACAGGCTTGAGCCGCCGTGCCCGGCCTTTTTTTTTTGGAGCAGAGTCTTGATCTGCCTCCCAGGCTGGAGTGCAGTGGCATGATCTCTGCTCACTGCAACCTCCACCGCCCAGGTCCAAGTGATTCTTCTGTCTCAGCCTCCCCAGTAGCTGGGATTACAGGTGCATGCCACCATGCGGCTAATTTTTGTATTTTTGGTAGAGACGGGGTTTCACCATGTTGCCAGGCTGGTCTTGAGCTCCTGAACTCAAGTGATTGGCCGGCCTTGGCCTCCCAAAGTGTTGGGGTTTCAGGTGTGAGCCACTTCGCCAGGCCTAAAATTTAACTCTTAAGAAACTAGAAAGTTGTTGATGGCAGGATCCCAGCCCTATTCTTTTTTTTTTTTTTTTTTTTTTTTTTTGAGACAGAGTTTCGCTCTTGTTACCCAGGCTGGAGTGCAATGGCGTGATCTCGGCTCACCGCAACCTCCGCCTCCCGGGTTCAGACAATTCTCCTGCCTCAGCCTCCTGAGTAGCTGGGATTACAGGCACGCGCCACCATGCCCAGCTAATTTTTTTGTATTTTTAGTAGAGACGGGGTTTCACCATGTTGACCAGGATGGTCTCGATCTTTCGACCTCGTGATCCACCTGCCTCGGCCTCCCAAAGTGCTGGGATTACAGGCTTGAGCCACCGCGCCCGGCCCCTATTCATTTTTTTTTTTTCCTCCTAAGGCTATTTTTGTTTGTGGTGGTTGTGACAGTTTTTGTTTTTTAAAGTTTTAAAAATTGTAGTTTTTCCTGTGTCCTTCACACCGTTCAGATGTGGCACCAGTCTCCCACAGTCTTCCCAGAGGCTGCCCCAAAATGTATTCTATAATCATAGAAACTGAATCAGAGAAAAGTTTCATGAGCTTTTTAATCCAAAAGGGATCATATAAATATATTGCCCTATAACAGTATTTTGCTTGTCTGTATGTATGGTGGGATTCTTGTCAATCTGCCTCGGTCCTTGACAGCTGCATGGTGTTCTAGGGGCTAAACAACCCGCAGCTTTCATGACCCCCTTTGTAGATGTGTATCCGAGTCATCAGATTTTTTCACCAGTGAATGTCTTCATCCCCCTGTGCCAGTGTTTATCTAGGGAAAAGCAGCAGAAATGGCATCCACTTCAGCCTTTGTTTTAGGGCATGGCACTGACCTGCCTTCAGGGATGGACAAGGGCAGGGATCCCAGGGAGAAGGCAAGGAGCAGATGGCAGGAGCTTGCTAGGGTTCGGGCCCCAGGGGGTCCATGGAGAGGGGGTACATTCTGGCTGGGCTCGGGAGGGGGGCCCATGGTAGGTATGAGTGTGGGCTCTGTACCAGCCCGCTAGAGTGCAAGTCCTGGCTCCAACTCTCACTGTGTGGCCTCTGTGAGGTGGAGGCCATCATAGCACCTGCCAAAAGGTGGCTGGACGGTTGCAGGGGAAGCAGTTGAGTGCACAGTGCCCAGAGCACAGTCACTCTTCTTTCCCCTTGGCGCCTTCGAAAGTCAGTGAATGTGCGCAAGAGGGAGTGGCTCATCAGCATGGGAGGGTTTCATTCAGTAAACATTTGTTAATACCAGGCTCCATGGCAGAGGCTGTGGATGCAGTGATTGTTTAGACCTATTACCCGCCTCTGAGGGTGGGACAGATACATCTGCAGAAATGTGTAGGGAGAGACAGAATGTGGCAAAAGGTCGGAGGCAGTTCAGAGGGAGAAGAGGTGACATCATCTAGCTGATGGGGAAGGTTTCTGCCCACTGAGGTGGAGGCAGCAGGTGTGAAATGGGGAGGGTTGGAGGGATACAAGGGTAGTATAGATGTCTGGAAAAACATGACTCAAGTTCCCATGGAGAAGCAGTGGCAGATGAGAGTCTGAAGGCCATGGGGAGCTGGAGGAAGGCCTTAAGCAGGGGCGGCAACATAAGATTTGGAGGAGGCAGGGAGACCAGCATGGAGACTGCTCAACAGCCCACAGGGGAAGTGGCAGTCGCCGTGGTGATGAGATGTTCTTGGCAGCTGCATGTGAAGAGGGCGACAGGTGGGGCTGGAATATGAGTCTAGCTCAGGAAACCTGTGGATGGTGGAGGGGAAGGTCAGTCTGGTTTTGGTCTGGGTGCTTCTGAGCAGCCTGTGGGACCTCCAGGACAGTCTTGATCCTGGAGTGTCTGAACTAAGCCAGAGTGCTTAGAGCTTGGGTTCTTCCTCAAACCGTCTTGGGTACAAATCCTGACTCTGCCACTTCCCGGGCCTCCCTGGGCTTTGTTGCCTTATCTGGAAAAGGGCCATTATTATACTGCCAGTCCATTGAATGGAATGAACTAATGTATGCAAGGCACCTGATGAGTACCAGCTGCTACCATGTGTATAAATTAGTCAAAAACCAGAGGGAAGGTGACTTGCCCAAGGGACTTATGTAGTCAGTGGCTTAGCTGGACACAGTGGCTTATGCCTATAGTCCTAGCAGTGACTATGGTGAAGGCTGAGGTGGGAGAATTGTTTGAGCCCAGGAGTTTGAGGCCAGTCTGGGCAACATAGGAAGACCCTATCTCTACAAAAAATACAAATATTAGCTGGTCATGGCAGCGAGTGCCTGTGGTCCCAGGTACTTGGAAGGCTGAGGTGGGTGGACTGCTTGAGCTCAGGATGTTTGGCTGCAGTGGGTCATGATCATGCCACTGCACTCCAGTATAGGCAACAAACTGAGACCCTGTCTAAGAAAGAAAAAAAGTAGTGGTATAAAACAAAAAACCTTTATTATATAGTTTTTGTGGGTCAGGAATTAAGAGAAGACTTAGCTAGATGCTCTGGCTTGGGGTGTCTAGAGATTCAGCCAGTGTTTGGGTCCTGGCTGCTAATAGAAGGTGTGGGACTCAGTGTTGCTGTTGCGAGGAGCTGTGGTTTCTTGCCCATCATTAGGGCTACTTGAGTGTCCATATGACACGGCAGCGTGAGTGACCCAGTACAGAGCAAGGAGGAAGCTCCAGTTCCTCTGACTCAGTCTCAAAAGTGACATGCCATCTCTGGCTCATAAGGGAAGAAATATTAGGCTTCGTCTTTTGAAGGAGAAGCATAAAAAAGTTTGCAGACGTGTTTTAAATCCACCGTGAGACTCCAGAGAAGTAGTGATAGAGCTGGGACTTGAGCTCAGGTCTTCTGCCTTCTGCGGTTGAGTGTCCTGTGTGGAAGGACTGTGACTCTCAGGCTGTGTCCCCTCTGATCTCCCTCAGTCACACAGTCAGGCATCCTGCTAGAGAAACTGAGGGGGGGGTAACCCAGAGGCGCCCAGCCTTCAGCCAGGCCTCTTCTGGCGTCACTCCTGGTTACTGGGCATCCTCCCATTGTTTTCACTACAGGTGAAGCGGAGGCTGGACCTGGAAACTGACCATCAGTACCTGGCTGAAAGCAGTGGGCCAGCTCGGGGCAGAGGCCGCCATCAAGGAAAAGGTACTCATGGAGCTTGGGCTGGGCAGGCCCCCTGTGACCAGGCCCAGGTTGGGGGTGTGAACAAACAAACATGCTTTCAGGCTAATGTCTGGCTCGTTGAGCTTGAGCCAGGCCTCTGGGGACCCTGATGGGCAGCTGGAGTGGCTGCCTGGCTTGGTTTACCCCAGCCCTGAGGGGTGAGGAGTTCCCCAGTCAGAATGCTGTGGTTGGTCTCGCCAAGGAGAAGGGGCTGGCTGTCCTCTGGCCCCCATCGTCCCGCCAACCTGCACTGCCACAGAGGCAGGCCTGGCTGGAGGTGGGGTGGATGCTGGAGTTCCCTATCTTGCTTGACCACACCCTTACAGGTGTGAAATCCCCGGGGGAGAAGTCACGCTATGAGACCTCACTGAATCTGACCACCAAGCGCTTCCTGGAACTGCTGAGCCGCTCTGCTGACGGCGTTGTCGACCTGAACTGGGCTGCCGAGGTGCTCAAAGTGCAGAAGAGGCGCATCTATGACATCACCAACGTCCTCGAGGGCATCCAGCTCATCGCCAAGAAGTCCAAGAACCACATCCAGTGGCTGTAGGTACCGGCCACACAGGAGGGCAGGCACACCTGCCCATGCCAGCCTGGAGGAGCTGTAGCAGTACCCACTGTGGGCTGCCTGCATCCACATGTTACAGCTGGGGAAATGGGCTCAGGGAGGAGAGGTAGCTTCCCTGAGGTGATAGATGCTAAAAAGTACACAAATCTTACATATCTAGCTCAGTTAACAGCTTTATTTATTTATTTAATTTTTTAAGATGGAGTTTCACTCTGTTGCCCAGGCTGGAGTGCAGTGGCATCATCTCAGCTCACTGCAACCACCACTTCCCAGGTTCAGGTGATTCTCCTGCCTCAGCCTCCCAAGTAGCTGGGGTTATAGGCGCCTACCGCTACGCCCGGCTAGTTTTTGTATTTTTAGTAGAGACAGGGTTTCGCCGTTTTGGCCAGGCTGGTCTCGAACTCCTGATCTCAGGTAATGTGCCTGCCTCGGCCTCCCGAAGAGCTGGGATTACAGGTGTGAACCACTGTGCCCGGCACAGCTTTACATATTTATTCATCCAGGTTACCACCATTCAGGTCAAGATAGAAGCATTTCCAGCACCCCAGAAGGTTCTCTTGTGCCCCTTTCCAGTCACTGCCAACCCCTCACACCACCAGGTGACCACTATTCTGGTGTCTCATGCCCTCGGTGAGATTAGTCTGGCATAGACGTTTTCTTTTGTACTTGTTTTATTTTCCTCTTCTCGCCTTCACCCCAGTCATCCTGCTACCCTCTCTTTGATACACCTGCCTTTTCATTTTTTGGTAGATTGTTCCATTCTACATCTTTTGTGTTTTTCTGGAGGAATGAGGGGGCAGTTTGAGACAGGGTATTGCTCTGTCACCCAGGTTGGAGTCTGGAGGCACAAATACAGCTCACTGCAGCCTCAGCCTCCTGGGCTCAAGCCTTGTACCTGTACCTAGGACTACAAATACATGCCACCACGCCTGGCTAATTTCTTTAATTTTGTGTAGAGGTGGGGTCTCACAGTATTGCCCAGGCTGGTTTAAACTCCTGAGGCTCAAAGCAGTCCATCCTCTTACCTCAGCTTCCCAAAGTGCTGGGATTATAGGTGTGAGCCACCAAGCCCAGCCCATTTTTTTTTTTTTTTTTTTAATTTGACAGCATGTCTTGGAAATGCTTGTATGTATGTGTCTAAAGCATGCTCATCCTTTTATACAACTGTAATGTTCCATGGCATGTCGGTACCATCATTTATTTATCCTGCCCTGATTGAGGGACATGTAGATGTTTATAAATATTTGGGCCAGACTTCAAGCCCATGATACACTGATCTGGATCCCAGCTGAGAAGCCAGACCCAGAGAGAAGCAAGGGCATGCCTGGGCCTCGCAGAGCAGAGGCAGCAGCAGACTGGGTCCTGAGGGCCAGAGGGGCCAGACGATGCTAACCCTACCCTCCCTGGTGCCTCCCCATAGGGGCAGCCACACTACAGTGGGTGTCGGTGGGCGGCTTGAGGGGCTGACCCAGGACCTCCGGCAGCTGCAGGAGAGCGAGCAGCAGCTGGACCACCTGATGAATATCTGTACTACGCAGCTGCGCCTGCTCTCTGAGGACACTGACAGCCAGCGATATCCTTGGACTGGCCAGAGGGTGTGGAAGGCAGGCTTAGCAGGCAGGGGTCCCACCCAAGTGGGACTAGAGAGGCTACCCTGGGCCCTGGATTCAGGAGAGGATGCTGGTTTGGGTTGCAAGTCCTGGCTCAGCATTTTCTCACTGTGTGACACTGGATAAATTGCTTAACCTCTCTGGGCCTCAGTCTTATCTATAAAAGGGGGATAATAATATCCAATTCTGAATTGTACAGATTAAAGCAGAAAAGTGGCTAGGTGCGGTGGCTCATGGCTGTAATCCTAGTGCTTCAGGAGACTGAGGTGGGAGGATCACTTGAGCCCAGGAGTTTGAGGCTGCAGTGAGCGCTGGTTGAGTTACAGCAAGCCAGCCTGGGTGACATAGTGAGACCCTGCTTCTAAAAACTAAATAATAAATTCCCAGCACCAGGCCTGGAGTTGTGTTGAGCATTTTACATGGAATCGTTCCTGGTAACCATCATTACTTTGGGATTCAGTGGGTAGAATAGTTCCATCGTACAGATGTGGAACTTGAAACTTGGGAATGAGGTGGGTTTTGAGTGGATGGGGGTTGAGGGGACAGGAGTGACTAGGCAGGTGTGAGCCCTGCCTTGTGAAGGTCCTTTGTGAGTTGTTGGAGTGAGTGACCCCCAGAAGTCAAAGTTCCTGTGGTCCTTGACTCTGCCAACCCTGGCCTATGTGACGTGTCAGGATCTTCGTAGCATTGCAGACCCTGCAGAGCAGATGGTTATGGTGATCAAGGCTCCTCCCGAGACCCAGCTCCAAGCCGTGGACTCTTCGGAGGTGAGATCTGGAAACTCTAGGCCCAACTGGGCTGGGCTGGGCTGGGCTGGGCTGGGGGTCACCTGGGCCTCAGTTTACCCTGCCTGCTGCTTCCACCCAGACATTTCAGATCTCTCTTAAGAGCAAACAAGGCCCCATCGATGTTTTCCTGTGCCCTGAGGAGACTGTGGGTGGGATCAGCCCTGGGAAGACCCCGTCCCCATCCCAGGAGGCTACTTCTGTGGAGGAGAACAGGGCCACTGACTCTGCCACCATAGTGCCACCACCATCATCATCTCCCTCCTCATCCTTCGCCACAGATCCCAGCCAGTCTCTACTCAGCCTGGAGCAAGGTGGGTGCTGGGTAGGTGGGTGGGGTGGGGCAGGGCCACTCTTCTGGGGGGCAGGCAGGCACGACAGCCCCTGCCTGCCTCCCTGCTGGGGCATCCCCGGCCTGTGATGCTCCCCGTCTCCCCAGAACCGCTGTTGTCCCGGATGGGCAGCCTGCGGGCTCCCATGGACGAGGACCGCCTGTCCCCGCTGGTGGCAGCCGACTCGCTCCTGGAGCATGTGCGGGAGGACTTCTCCGGCCTTCTCCCTGAGGAGTTCATCAGCCTTTCCCCACCCCACGAGGGCCTCGACTACCACTTCGGCCTCGAGGAGGGCGAGGGCATCAGAGACCTCTTCGACTGTGACTTTGGGGACTTCACCCCCCTCGATTTCTGATGGGGCTTGGAGGGACCAGGGTTTCCAGAGACGCTCACTGTGTCTCTGCAGCCTCGGAGCCCCCTGTCCCTGGCCATCCTCCCAGCCTGTTTGGAAACATTTAATTTATACCCCTCTCTCCTGTCTCCAGTAGCTTCTAGCTCTGGGGTCTGGCTACTGCTAGGAGGCTGAGCAAGCCAGGAAGGGAAGGAGTCTGTTTGTGGTGTGTATGTGCATGCAGCCTACACCCACACGTGTGTACCTGGGGTGAATGTGGTGTGTGAGCATGTGTGTGTGCATGTACCGGGGAATGAAGGTGAATATACACCTCTGTGTGTGCACTGCAGACACGCCCCAGTGTGTCCACATGTGTGTGCATGAGTCCATGTGTGCGCGTGGGGGGCTCTAACTGCACTTTCGGCCCTTTTGCTCTGGGGGTCCCACAAGGCCCAGCTAGTGCCTGCTCCCAGAATCCGGTGCTCTGACCAGGCCAGGTGGGGAGGCTTTGGCTGGCTGGGCTTGTAGGACGGCGAGAGCACTTCTGTCTTAAAGGTTTTTTTCTGATTGAAGCTTTAATGGAGCGTTATTTATTTATCGAGGCCTCTTTGGCAAGCCTGGGGAATCAGCAAAGGGGAGGAGGGGTGTGGGGTTGATACCCCGACTCCCTCTACCCTTGAGCAAGGGCAGGGGTCCCTGAGCTGTTCTGCCCTACACTGAAGGAGCTGAGGCCTGGGTGATTTATTTATTGGGAAAGTAAGGGAGGGAGGGAGACTGACTGACAGCCATGGGTGGATGGATGGTGGGGTGGGCCCTCTCCAGGGGGCCAGTTCAGGGCCCCAGCTGCCCCCCAGGATGGATTTGAGACGGGAGAGGTGAGTGGGGGACCTTCACTGATGTAGTGGGCAGGAGGGATGGTGACGGCCTCCCCCAGCCCAGACCTGTGGTCCCTCCTGTGGTGTCTGAAGCGCCTGCCTCCCCACTACTCTGCCCCACCCTCCAATCTGCACTTTGATTTGCTTCCTAACAGCTGTTCCCTCCTGCTTTGATTTTAATAAATATTTTGATGACGTTTGGGCTGGGTTTTGGGACTCTGTTGGGAACAGTTCGGGGCGGAAAAGGCCAAGGTTGCTGGGGAAATGCCCATTCTCCACTTCCGTTCTCCCGGATTTGATTTGAGCCTCATAATTTCTAAGAAAGGTCAGCTTCATCGCTATTTTGGTCCTAACTCAAAAGCCGATCCAGTAAAGGTTTTTGTTGTAGAAAGCCAAGAATGCTACTCAGTGCTGCCCGAAGTGCAGAGTAATGAGCGACCTCTCCTCCCAGCCCCAGAGGCCACTGTGCTGTTTGCTGTCTTCCTTCCAGAAGTTTCTGGGCATTAGTAAACATGCAACAAATACCATGGACTGGCTTTGTGTCAGGTATTTAACATTTCTTGGGACATAGGTGTTACCTCCCTTCATGGTGCTCTCGGGGTCCAAAGGAGATTTGCACAAATGAGAAAATCAGGAAAGGCTTCCTGGAAAGGGTGGTGCTTGAGCTGAGCGCTGTAGAATAAGTAGGAGTTAACCAGAGTAAGAGAACACCAAGCACATCCAGCAAAGAACACGATGGGCAAAGGCCCTGAGCAGGAGGGAGCGGGACACGACGGAAAGAGTGGCTGCGGTCCTGAGGTGAGGGTCAGAGTGGCGCTGGAGCTGGGCGTTCAATCCTGAGCTTTATTCAGGGGCCAGGGAGTCACTAGTGACACCTCTCTCGCATCTTAAAAGCTCCCCCTGGCTGCGGTGTGGAGAACGAGTTGAAGGGAGGGCCAGAGTCGCCGAGGAGAGGGGAAAGGACCGCGCTGAGTGCCAGAGGGGGCGGGCGTCGGGATGCCTGGGAGTTGGCCACACGGATCTGTGGGCTTCCTCTGAACCAGCCTCCGTTGTGAACACTTGACATTGAATGAGTCCCAGCAATCCCATAGGGTGACTGCCAGTACCATTTTTGCAGATGAGGATACAGACACCCCGAGAGGTGAAGTCCTGGTGGGTTTTACCCACGCGTGTCACCCTGACGTCGGCACTGACTTGGTCACTCGTCCCCTCCGGGTGGGCGCGTAGCCCCTTGGTTCTGCTCCCAGCAGGTCGCCGTGGGACCCGAGCCCTCGGGCACCTCCCCCTCCCCGTGGCCGCTGCAGCGCGGAGGCCCGCGGGGCTGGAGTTGGACCTTGCGGCGAGGGAACCCGGCGTCCGCGGGGCGGGGCGGGGGCGGGGCCTGAGCCCGCACGTCGGCGCCGGCGCCAAGGGGCGGCCCCCAGCCCCACCGAGTCCGCGGCGGCGTCCAGGGCCGGGAGCGGCCGCAGCCGAGCCCCAGCGAGCGGGTGGCGGCGGCGGCGCCATGGCGTGCGCGGGGCTGCTCACCGTGTGCCTGCTCCGGCCGCCCGCGCCCCAGCCCCAGCCCCAGCCCCTGCGGCGCCCCCAGCTCGCGCCCGACGCGGAGCCCGCCGGACACGCGCTCTTCCAGGACGTGAGTGGGCGCGGGCTCTGCTCGCGGTGTCTCCAGCCCGAGGCTCTGTCAGTCTCCCCCTCCAGGGCTGTTCGGGCCCCTCTGCTGTCTCTGGGTCTCTGCGTCTCTGCCCCTGATGTCTCTGTCTCTGGACTCCTCTGCCTTTGTGTACCCTGTTGTCTCTCTTTGTCTCTCCATGTCTCCCCTCGTCCCTGCTCCAGTGTCGCTGCCCCTGCTGCCCCCCTACACCCCGCAGCCCACCCCATCCGTGTATCTGGTGTTGGGGGGGGGCGCTGTCGGCAGTCACAGCAGCGGTCACCCCACTCCGTGGCAGCCCCAGGCTGGGCTGACTGGGGAAGGGGAGGCAGGAAGCACGAGGGGTTCCTCGCTCCTGACTCTAGTGCCGCCCCCCCTCCCCGAGTCCCTCAGGCCCCACTCCAGGGCAGCAGAGTTCTACAGTTGGTAAGGGCTGCTGAGAGTCACCCTCCCATGAAGTCGTGGGTGGACTCGTAGCCCCCATGGGCTCCAGTTAGTGCCCTAAACCCTTTCTCCACCAGTTACCCCTGTGCTTGGCTCTGTCCTGGCCCCCTCATGCCTCAACTCCAGAGGGGGGCAAGGCTATATCCCGCCCCCTCCCCACTTCCCCTAGTGACTCAGCACCTTGACCACAGCCCTGGCTGGAAGGGACTGGACCCTCCCTCTTCCCAGGTAGGAAAACCAAGGCCTGAGGGGGTATTGTCCCAGGTCAGTCATGGAGGCAGGAGTGCAATAGGGTGACCCCAGGTGTCTCCATTCCCAGCCTAGCACCCCTCCCTGCACCCAGTATATCTCCATCTACCCCACCCGAGCTTCCCTGGCTTGCCGTGTGCCCCTCAGCCAGGGGCAGACCTCCTCTGAGTTAGGCTAGAGGTTAGAGTCTCTCCTGAGCCCTGCTGACCCTGATAAAACAGGACCCTGGAGGGGGTTAGCATTCAGGACCTGAAGTTCATGGGGGCTCTCGGTCCAGGCTTGGCCCACCCTGCTTGCCAGGCCTGCCAGTCTCCCCTTTGCTGAGCTGCTTGGGGTGACCAAGCAGTTCACTGTGAGGGGTGGGGACCTGTCATGACTCTGCTCCTCTCTGCCTCTGTTGCTCTTCTTCTCCACTTCTAAGTGAAATCTGACGACCTCATCTTTTGCCATCCCCACACCCACTTGCACGTGTGTGTACACACACACCTGCCAAAGGTCCTCACAGTCAGCCCCATAGGAGGCCCCAGCCCTGGAAGGGTTAACCCCAGCTGCCAGTGGAAACTCAGGCACCTGGAGAGTAGCCACTGCCTGCTGTGGGTCTTCAACAGCATGCAAGGAAACAGCTCAGAGAGGGCAACTGGGATAGACCATGGCCGCACAGCAGAGCTCGGGGTTTAGTTCTAGAATGGCTGTGCAGGATTCCGGGGCTGCAACCTGGCCCATCCCCTCAACCTTCCTCAAGCTGGGACTGTGCCAGGGCTGATGCATTAGATAAAGCTCGGGCTGCACTGGGTGTGGGAGTTGGGGACGCAGGGAGCTGGCCAGGAGCACCCCCCACAAGGCCAGGCCCTGCAGGAGAAGTGAGCGGGGGTGGCACCCACTGTGTGCTCTTCCTGTGCCCCGCTTGCAGGAAAAGCTCCTGCAGGGCTGAGCTGGGCAGGGGTTTGGGACCAGGCTGAGCAGGAAGAAAGGCGAGGCAGGGGGTAGGCCGGCCAGCTGGGCCCCTGTCGGGTTAGGTGGGGGCCTCTGGCTTCCCAGATGGCACTCACAGCTCCCCCCATGTCCCTTTACCTCTAGGTTTTCCGCAGAGCAGACAAGAATGGTGAGTGTGGCTCCCCCT
Source organism: Saimiri boliviensis (assembly GCF_048565385.1). Lineage (NCBI taxonomy): Eukaryota > Metazoa > Chordata > Mammalia > Primates > Cebidae > Saimiri > Saimiri boliviensis. Next base: position 97,901,246 of record NC_133457.1, on the reverse strand, counting down.
GGGTCCCATGGTGGGGGGCAGGGTGGGAGGCATCCAGGAGGCTCTGGGAGAGTTGGGAGGTTGGGTGGGAAATCTAGAGTCGCAACAAATCTTGGGGCCCCAAAACAGGAGAATCAATCAAGGCATCCTTCCCAGAGGAAGTGCTGTTCTCAGCTAAGTTTGGCAGGATGGAGAGTGGAGGGAATGTGGTTTGGCCAGAGGCTGGAGGTAGAGGCTGACTTTCACATAGCACCCTGGCACGGTGGTGCACCATTCCTGTACATGGCCTTGTGTTGCCCTCACAACCACCAACTAGACTGGAATTCACCCTATTTTACAAAGGAGCAGAGGCCCAGAAAGATGAAGCAGGTTGCCTAAGGTCACACAGCCTTTAACTGATAGGTTTGAACTTGGGTCTTTGCAGCATTTAGTCCCAGGCTCCTTGTGTGAGGCACTTGGAAGAGTGAGGTAATGGAGATGAGGTCTTTTTGGAGATTGTACTCAGGTTTTTAGAGGACTCAGTAACTTGTCATGTGACCAATTGTCTGGACCAGGGAGGTCGTGGAGGACACAGCTGAACCCATGCCTTGGGCAAGGATAAAGCTGGTTCCAGGAGTCAGCTCTTCCTGCCTTGGGTCCTGGTCAGTCACAATCCTGGCCTGGGAGAACCTCGGAAGCTATAGCAGGAGCCCGACGTGACCCAGCCAGCAGCAACCTGCTCTCCCAAGTGACTTGGAGCAGCCCGCTGTGCCCTGAGTGGCCAGTGGAGGGTCTGAGCTTCGCAGTCAGCCTGGGGCTCCGTTCACCTGGGTCTTCCCACCCTCTCGTGTTCCATCCTCCTAGAGATGGGGTTCTGTTCCCACTCCTTGCCCCTTCTTCAAATTGATGGGAATTGTTTGTCTCACCCCATTGATCAGGACACTTGCTCTCGCTTGGACCAGGTCATTCTGTCTAGGGAGATTCAGACCGTCCCCTGCCTCAGCTCCCCCCAGCCATCTGCCCAGAGGCCTCATACATCATTCAGGCCAAATCCCACGTCTGACTGTCCCACATAAATGCTCCCAGCCTCTGCTCACATGCCCCTGTGATGGGGAGCTCATTCCCTTCTAAGCCAGCCTGCTGCTGCCTGCAGAGGCTCTAAATAGTAGGAAGATTCCATCTGCCTCCCCCTGGCTTCTCTGCAAAGGTCCTGGGTCCAAAGCATGGAGGTTCCTTGTGCCTTGCGATGAGGCTGGTCCCTAAGTCCTTTCAGGTGACATCTAGGCCCTGCCACACGCTGGCCAGGTCCTAGCCTGTTGCTTGTTTTTTCACTTGGCAGCATTTACTGAGTTCCTACCCAGTGCTACGCACATACTGCCCTGTCCCTTGGGTGCCTGCGAAGTAGATTCTGTTGCCTTCAGCGGTCACCTTGGAGGACCCCAGTCCTTTTGTCCTCAACAGTCAGGTCCCCTACGGAGCTGAGTCCCATCCCCCCTGGCTAGGTGGCGGTCAGATGCTGCGAGGCCCTTGGGGCCCTGGACCTGGTGCCGGGGTGCGGTCAGGGTCAGGGATACCTCCTCTGCTCCTTGTCCTCCCCCTGCCACCAGATGATGGAAAGCTCTCATTTGAGGAATTCCAAAATTACTTTGCCGATGGGGTTCTCAGCCCGAGGGAGCTGCGGGAACTGTTCAGCGGCATTGATGGGCACCTCACCGAGTGAGTACAAGGCTGTGGGTAGATGTGAGGTCAGGTTGTCTTTACCCCACTGTGCCCTCTGCTGCCTTGATTCCTTTTGTAGGATGAGGAAGAGGGGGCAGGGAGAAAGGTACCAGGGCTCGGTTCCAGCTTTCCCCACTCGCCTACCCCTCTCCAGCTCCAGCCTTGCCCACTACACTGCTTCCAACTGGGACCCCAAAATAGCCAAGCCTGAGTCACCACCCATGGCTCAGCTCCCCGTTCCCGCTTCCCGCAGGGACCAGAGGATGCCTGGGGACAGCTGGGCCCCGCCTGCTTCCACCCGAGAATGCAGTGCATGAACACACACACCTCCCCTTGTGTGCTCCCACATCTACCCGTCTCGGCAGGAGTGTGCACGCGCTTCTCCGTGCCTGCTCCCAGGGGTGCGCACGCACAAACCGCTGTTCCTCCCTCCACTTCCCTTCTCTCATTTCCTGAGGGTCAGTCTTAGGCTCCCAAGACTTGGGCTGGAACTTTCATCTGCACTGCTCCCCCTTCCCCTACTGGCCAGACACCCCAGACAGTTCCTTGTCCTTCAGGGCCTCAGTTAGGCAGCTCCTCCTCTAGGAAGCCCTCCCTGACCTACCAACTAAATACCCCGTGCCGTCTCTGGACTTCCCTGCCCCTGGCCTCCCCTCTGCAGCTCTGACCACTTCTCGCTGGCCTGTGTCCACATCTGTCTTCCCCTGGCCTGAGATCCTCTTGGAAGCCAAGAATGGGTCTGAATCTTTGCCCTTAGAGTGATTGGTGGGGGCAGTAGAACCCATTCTCTGACCGTGCCAGGACTGTCCACAGGAGCAACTTAATCTGGGGCAGAGCAGAAGTGGCCTCCTTGTTGGGCTGAGCTGGGAGTTGGTGGGGTGGGAGGTGGGGCATTGGCCCCAGCAGTCGCAGTTTACCAGGCCCAAGTCTAAAGATCTGAAGGGCGCCTTCTCTTTTCCCTGCAGCAATTTAGAAACGGAAAAACTGTGTGGTAAGTAGGCCCACGGGAGCTCTTGTCTCCCAGGGCCCCTGGTTCCAGGGTAGGTGTGGCAAGGGGCCGTTGTTGGTCTCCTGATGGGACAGGTTGGGCTGGGCTCAGTATACAAGACCTGCTTGACTGCTGAGGATTTCCGGGGGGCCAGAATCCCAGGTAGATGGGTGGGGGTCCAGGAACCCTTGAGCACCTCTTCTGCCCACAGACTACTTCTCAGAGCACCTGGGTGTCTACCGGCCGGTGCTGGCTGCATTGGAGTCGCTGAACCGTGCAGTGCTCGCTGCCATGGACGCCACCAAGCTGGTGAGTGGAGTGGCTGATGGTGGGGGGCCACCGTGAGACAGCAGGTGTCTGCTGTGCTGTGGGATGCTCCACAGTCTTGACTCAGGGTTATGGAGCTAGGGGCTTGGGTTCAAATCCTGCCTCTCCCACTTTGTAGCTGTGCCCTCTGACCTCTCTGGGCCTGTTTTTTCATCTATAAGCTATCATAACAATAGCGCTGCCCTCCGTACATCATCGTGACGAGTGAGAATGAAGGCAGGGGCTTTTGTCTGTGTTGTTCTGTTTCCAGCACCCAGAATAATGTCTGGCACACAGTAGGTGCTTCATACTAGGGGCTGCTGTTGCTTTTGTTACTGGCTGGTCACAGCTGTGATGGGTATCATGCAGGGCTGGGCTAGGCGTGGGAGGCTGTGCTCACTTGTTCACAGGGCAGCACCTGGCAGGTATGTGAGCACCCATGTGTTTGTGTGCACATGTGGACATGTATCTGCACAAGCAGAAACAATGCTGACATCCGGGGCTTGAGCCCCTTGAGTGGTGACTTCAGAAAATAAGCCGCCCTTCCCTTTGTTTGTTCAAGAAATATCGCCACCTCCCTTTGCTCCATAGCTCTTGTAAGGGGGAGGGAGCAGACTGGGTGTGATGGCTCACGCCTGTAATCCCAGCACTTTGGGAGGATGAAGCAGGCGAATCACAATGTCAGGAGTTCGAGAACAGCCTGGCCAACATGGCAAAATCCCGTCTCTACTAAAAATACGAAGAAATTAGCCAGGCACGGTGGCGCGCATCTGTAATCTCAGTTACTTGAGAGGCTGAGGCAGGAGAATCACTTGAACCTGGGAGGTGGAGGCTGTAGTGAACTGACATTGTACCACTGTACTGCAGCCTGGGTGACAGAGACTCCATCTCAAAAAATAGGGGGGTGAGGAAGGAACAGTGAGCAGGCCCGGGATTGTGCCTGACCCCACTTTTTACAGAAGGGGAAACTGAGGCACTCATAGTCAACAATCACCTGAGCACACAGCCAGGCACAGGGCTCCTGCTGGTGACTTTCACATGAGATTTAGTAGCTTTTCAAAGGATTGCCCCTTGGGGCCTGGCATGGGATATGTGTCCAAACGGTACATGACGACAGGTTGGAGAAACTCCCGTATCTGTGTCATGGAGACAGGTGGGGGCATCACCTTTATTGCCATGAAGTAGGGCTTGGAGGTGGGCAGCTGGACTGGCATTCTCTGAACTGGCAGTGGTTGGGGAAGATTCAAACTGCAGTTCAAAATGAGGGTCCCATGGGTCCCAAACACCTCCTCCTGGTCTGGAAAAGGTATGGGGGTGACCCGTCCAGTCAGCGCCAACCTTCAAGAGCACCCTGCCAGCTCCAAACACTTGAGACTCTTTAGATAGAGAGCTGTCCTCCACCGCGGTGCCCCCCTACCCCCAGTCCAGCCTGATTCAGTTGAACACATCGTACAGCAGCCTGGAGCCACACTCCTGGTACGTGGCCCGGGTTATCCAGCGGCGCTGGAAGGAGTGCAGCGAGGCCACCATGGAGCCGCCGGTCCACACAGCCATGCCACGCCCATGCTTGGCCACCAGGTGGGGCCGCAGGGCCGCGTAGCCGTGTCGCCGGCACTGCGCCTCCAGCTCCTTTTCCAGGCGTTCGGCGAAGCCAGGAAACAGCGTGGAACCGCCGGCCAGCACCACGGTGTCTGCCAGCCGTGTCCGCAGTGTTTTGGGCATTTTCTGCAGCGCCCGGAAGGCCAGCGCAGGCAGCCCCGGCTCGTCTTGGCCCAGCAGGCCCGGCTGGAAGATGGGTTCGGGACAGCGGAAGCGCTCGCTGCTGAGGCGGACGCAGCAGCCGTTACCCATGCTGAAACTGGCCGGATGGTGGCGGGCGGGGTCGCGGAGGTCGCCCTCGAAGTCCAGGGACACATAGCAGCTGCGCTTCTTGAGATGTGTGATGGCCTTGCGGGGCAGGGCCTGCTGCGAGAGATCAGGGTCCGCCGCCACCAGCAGGTCCCGTAGATAGCGTGACAGGGTGCTGCCCGCCACGTTCAGCCGGAAAGTGGCCCGGTGCCACGAGTGACCTGCATAGATGGGCGTGGCGTGGCACACGCCCGCACCCGCCTCCACGGCCAGCCCACTGAACGCGCCAGTGGAGCAGAGCGCTAGCAACGCAGTGCTGGCCATGTGGCACGCGGGCACTGCCAGGGTCTCGAACAGCAGCTCCGCTACTCTTTCACGGCCCGCGGGCGGTGCCGACGGCGAGTTGCTCACCAGCACGGGCCACTGCTCCGGGCACACCCGCAGGCCGCCCACCAGCAGGCGCTCCCACAGCCCTTCCAGCGCCTCCCAGTCCACCACCACACCGTGCTTGATGGGGTGCGCCCGCGCCACGCCGCCCGCCAGCTCGCAGCCCGGCGCGCCGGGCAGCACCGGCCGATCCCAGCTGGGCACCAGGCTGGAGCTCTTCAGCACTATGCGCGGCTGGTTCTCGCCCGCAAAACCCGCCTTGGTGAAGCCTGAGCCCTGGTCCACCACCACCGCGACACGGCCCATTGGGGACAGCCGGTGCACACGAAGGCTCCCAGACACAGACGACACCTTTGGGCTCAGCCCCACCCTTCCATGCCACTCGGCTTGGTTGGCTGGAGACCTCCTGGACTCTGTCCTAGAGAGTGGTCCCCTTCAGCCCCTGGCTCTGCCTTCCGGGCCTAAGTTCCTCCTCTTCTGGGTCAGATCACTGCCCCTCACAGCTCTTGGCTCCGCCCTCTGGTCGGAAAGCCCCCATCTCTTCTGTGCCTTCGGTCTCCCTCCTTTTCAGCTCGTGGCACTTGCCTGCGCCTGAGGCCCCGCCCCTAGTTCAGGCCTCAGTCTGGGCTCTGGCTGGGTTCCAGCTGCATGTCTCCCATCTTTGTCTTCCACACCTGGCACTGGGCCCCACACTCTTGGGAGTCGCCTCTGCTTTGCCGTTCCTCCCAGTCAGCCCTTGCTGAGATGGCTGACAAGATGGCTAGGACTGATCTTTTAGAGTCTAAGAAGCCTCCAGGAGGAGCAGAGCTTTGAGGGTAAAGAGTCCTTGTGGCAAGGCCATTTGGACATATATCCCGGTTGGGGAACCAGGCAGCCTCCTGGCACCTCTCACCTGGGCTTGACAGAAGTTCCTGGTTGTGGAATGGGTGGGGCAGGTCAGAAGGCCAAAAGGAACTTGGATTGGGCTCATTGTGACCTCACTCCAGCAGCCGCTGCACTTCTGCAGCCCCCTACCCTATGACAACTCCCTGGACCCATCTTCTCTCCCGGGCAGGGCCAAGGGCAGTGATTTTGGCATCCAGGGGCCTGGCTTCAGCAGCCCCGCACAATTAGTCTGATTCCTTTTCCACACCACTTAGAATTATCTGATGTACTCTGGCCAGATGTGTGGCCCCTACCCTCCCAGCACCAAAGAAAAAGCTTTTAGTCACAGATCTACAGCCACTCTGAAAAGCCAGGAGAGACTCTGGCCCTACCATCAGGGGCTTCCGCAGATGGAGTCACATGGACCTGAGTTGGAGACTCAGTTCTTTTTTTTCTTTTGAGATGGAGTCCACCCAGGTGCAAACTCGGCTCAGTGCAACCCCTGCCTCCTGGGTTCAAGTGATTCTCCTGCCTCAGCCTCCTGAGAAGCTGGGATTACAGGTGTGAGCCACCTAGATGGGGTTTCACCATGTTGGCCAGGCTGATCTCGAATTAGGACCTCAGGTGACCCACCTGCCTCGGCCTCCCAAAGTGCTGGGATTACAGGTATGAGCCACCGTACCCAGTGAGACTCAGTTCTGAGGCTGACTCACTATGCAGTCCTAAGCAAGTCTTGATCGTACTCTGGGCTTGGTTTTCTCCTCCAAAAGGTGGTAATAATCCCCACACACAGGAAAGAGGCCACTTCTTGTTTCTGCAAAGCATCATTCTCTTCAGGACCAATTTGGTTGCAAGTAGAAGACTCAGGTGAATGTAAACCAAAATAGGGACTTTATTACAAGGATCTTACATGTTTTGGATACCAAGGGCAACAGTGAAGTCAGGTTTCAGAAATAGGCTCTGACCTCAGGGCTGTTGGAAAGAAACTCAGGATGTTGTGCACTGTCTTTGTATTGTGTTTTTATTCTGAAGATTGGCTTTACCCTGTGCATGTTCAAGTAGAGAACATGGTCTCTTACGGCTCCTGAATGATAGTCCTAGGGGGAGGGGCTGACAGGGCCAGCTTGGGCCAGTTCCTGTATGGGTAAGAGGTGCGGCTCCATGGAAGAAAATGGTTACCCTGACTGTAACCATGTGGGTGGTAGGGAGGAGTCAGTTCTCACAATTAGCAGGAGTGATGCTATGGTCTTCAGCCTGGTGCAGGCAAGGTGGAGGAGATGTTCATCAGAGTGACGGTGACAGCAGAAGCTGGGCTGGTGGCTCTAGTGAGCTGGGACCTCCAGTCCTGCTGCATCTGCCCCCACAAGACGGCATCCTGAGGTTGGTTGCCAGTGTGTGGCAGGAAGGCAGGCTGCAAGTTCGGCAGGCTGTGGATGGCACTGAGGTGTGGAGCTGGATTTGGGACCCAGAGGAGTGAGAAGTAGCAGGATCCAGCCCACAGAAAGTGGCAGGGCCTCTTCTGAGTGATTTGGGGAGTGAGGCCGAGGCTGGGGGCTTTTTCCCTGTAGGTAACAGAGACCTGTTGAAAGCTGATGAGCAGGGGAGTGGGCTGCCCTAGACAGGTAAGTGGTTTGGAAGAAGGCTTTGTCATGTGGGGAAGGAGGTGGGGACAGGGTAGGTTGGGAGACAGAGGTGCCTTAGGGAAGACTGGGGGGCCGAGTGTTTTGGGGTTACCAAACACAATGTGTAGGCATGAGGGGCCAGAGGCCCACGGTTTCCAGCCTCTCCTGGGTGCGTCCACAGCAGAATCCACATCTCAGGCCTTGCCCCAGCTGACTGTGGTGTCCTGGCTATCCTTCCTAGGATGGTGCCTGTTGGTCTGGGACCCTCCCTCTGCCTAAGAGGGATTTCTGGATGCTGGGGGAGATGGTAGGCTTTGCTGGAAGCAGATCTGCCTCACTGGTGTGGCCACGCCTGGGTTTGCCCAAGCCCACCTCGAGCCTGCACAGTGGGCGGGATGTGACTGGGTTGGGAGTGTTGGGGGAAGGAAACAGCCTCTCACCACTGTAGCAAGGTGTGGGGTCCTGTTCTGACTCTTGGCACAAGGAAGGAGAAAGCAAAAGACAGCCTTGGCTCCAGACTGTGGTGGTGGCTCTACCCTCAGTACGCCTCACCTCGTTCGCCCCGGCGCGGCTCCCAGCCTCCGCTCTGCCCAACCAGACTCCGCGCCCGGACGCCTCCAACAGGGTTCACAGGCGCCAGGGCTGCCACGTACTCTTTATTGGAGGGTCAGGGTCAGGCACTTAGAGTCGTGAGCGACGGCAGCGGTGCCGTGTGTGCGGCTGCTCTTGGGCGGGGCCGGCCTTGCCGGGCGCTTTGCCCGGGGGCCGCAGGCACGGGTGCAGCCTCGGCCAGCTCAGCGCGGCCCCGGCCCCGCCCCCGCCCCCGCCCCCGCCCCCTTCCCCGCCCCAGCCCAACGCACCGGCCACGGCCTCTTCCCGCCGTGCCTCCCGCCTTAACAGTAGCAGCAGCACCGGCATCTTCAGCTCGCCCTCGCCGCCTTCTCCGGCTCCGCGCAGCCTGGGCGCCGCCGGGGAGCCTAGCCCTCTGCCTGATGCCTCGTCACCCGGTCGTCCAGCCTCGGCCAGCGGCTGCCGCTTGTCTAAGGGGAGAAGCAGCGCGATCCTGGTCTGGGGGTGGAGCAGGGGTGTGAGGAGGGAGAGCGCGCCGGGACCGAACCCACGACCCGGGGCCGCCCCGCCTTCCTCCTGGGACTCTCATCCACCCGGGTGCTGTTATCCTCCCATGCACAGGGCTGGAGGGGACCCCTGTCCAGTTCAGGCCCCGGGGAAGCCCGCCTTTCCCTGCTAGGCGCCCCGGACTCCGCCTCCTTTTGGAAACCATCATCCATCCCAGGCTGACTTCCTGAGACCAGGTTTATGGGATTCCTTCTAAGCTCTATGTCAGGGCCTCTCAGCACCCCCTACTCCCGCCTGGTCCAGAGTCTCTGCTAATTTGAGAAGGAGACAGGGAAGTTTTGAGTCTGGGAGCTGGAGAGAGGACGTAAGGGGATTCCCCCTGCTCCTAGCTCCAGTAGTACCAGCTAGGACTGATTCTCTTTGTTGGGACCTCCGCCTGTTTGTCCAGGGTTGGGAGAGAATCCCACTCACACTCTCACCCCCCAACCCCGGGCTCTCAAGTCTCATCCACCTTCTAGTTCTGGCATCTCTGCCCTCCTATTTTTTCCCTTTTTTTTTTAAAGACTGAGTCAAACAGGGTCTTGCTGTGTTCTCCAGACTGGAGTGCAGTGGTTGTGTCACGGCTCACTGCATCCCTGACCTCCTGGGCTCGAGCAGTCTACCTCAATCTTCTGAGTAGCTGGGACTGTGGGCATTTGCTACCACACCCAGCTAATTTTTTAATTTTTGTAGAAATGGGGACTCCCTATGTCACCTAGGCTAGTCTCAAACTCCTGGGCTCAATGATCCACCCACCTTGCCCTCTCAAAGTGTCGGGATTACAGGCGTGAGCCACCTTGAAAGGACCCCTATCTACACCTACGTGGGCTCCTGGGATCCTCATCCTTGGGAGAGATTTTCCAGTTCCTCCCTCACCCCCTAGGACTTCGCAAAAGGCCTAGACTCTCAGCATCCCTTCCCGCCCACCTGTCCAGCTTCCGCTGACTCCCATGGGCCCCCCCCAGGTCTGCTCCCCATCCCCCACACTCACAGCTTCTTCCGAGAGAGGTGGCTGAGGAACTGTCTCCACCAGGCCTTGTCCGTGTCCCTTGGCCTCTCCCTGCGGGCCTGCTTGGGTGCTTTGGTCCTTTTGTGGGATCCGTTGTTTCTCATGGCGGGGCTAGTCACCACTGGGGACCATGGCCCACACTCCGTCTGCTCTGCCCGCTGAGTCTTGGCCACATTGTGACCTCATGGACCGACCTCACCAATTGCAGGCTCTGCGCACAGCTTTGCAGGGCCCACAGGTGGATCTGGGCTCTATTCACTCTGTTACTTCTAGCCTTGGTTTCTCAGCTTTAAAATGGCTAATGATCGTAAATGAGGCGATGCATGTAAAGTGCTGAGTGGGGAGAAGAGGGGGATTTCTGTGGTTTAGGTATGAATTTTGGCCCTGCCACTAACTTGCTGTGTGACCTTAGCCCAGGTAATCAACCTCTCTGGGCCTTAGTTTTCTCATCTGCAAAATGAGGTCAATTATGGTTCCTGTAAATTGTTACAAAGGTTAAATTAGGCCCAGCATGGTGGCTCATGCCTGTAGTCCCAGCACATTGGGAGGCCAAAGCAGGTGGATCATCTGAGGTCAGGAGTTCAAGACCAGGCTGGACAACATAGTGAAATCCCATTTCTATTGAAAATACAAACATTAGCCAGGTGTGGTGGCACAGGCCTTTAATCTCAGCTACTCGAGAGGCTGAGGCAGGAGAATTGCTTGAACCTGGGAGGCAGAGGTTGTAGTGAGCCAAGATCATGCCACTGTACTCCAGCCTGGGTGACAGAGTGAGACTCTGTCTCAAAAAAACAAAAGACTAGGCCGGGCATGGTGGCTCACGCCTATAATCTCAGCACTTTGGGAGGCCGAGGCAGACGGATCACCTGAGGTCAGGAGTTTGAGACCAGCCTGACCAACATGGAGAAACCCCATCTCTACTGAAAATACAAAATTAGCTGGGTGTGGTGGTGCATGCCTGTAGTCCCAGCTACTTGGGAGGTTGAGGCAGGAGAATCGCTTGCACCCAGGAGGAGGAGGTGGTTGTGGTGTGCCGAGATTGCGCCATTGCACTCCAGCCTGGGCAACAAGAGTGGGACTCCTTCTCAAAACACAAAAAAGACTAAGTGAAATTCTTAGAATAGTGCCTGGCTCTGAGTAGGTGCTTCTGTCAGTTCTCTGGCTGCAAGCAACAGAAACTAATCATCTCAAATACTTGAAAGGGATCTTTTTTTTTTTTGAAAGATTTCATGGAGATAGAATAGAAACCTTGGCCTGAGAATGAAAAGACCCAGCCTCTTCTCTGTCCCTGTCTCCCAGCTCATAAGCCTGGCCCAGAAGGTCCTATCTGACAGCTGAGCTGAGGCAGGTTGTGGCAGATGAAGTCACTGATGGATAGGCCTCTGGAGTCCCCTTGGAGAGGGCAAGCACCTGGACCACAGCTCCCCAGGACTCCCACCCTGGCCTCGTGTGTGTGTGTGTGTGTGGTGGGGTTAGGCAGTTCTCAGGTGTTTGTGACTCCTGGGTGTACAAATGGGCAGGCTCCTTAGTGTATTACACTTGACCATAGACGGCTGGCAGGTCTGGCATCGAGAGCTTGCGGACCAGACCCTGGGCTGAGTTCTGTACAGGAATTCACTCCTGGGAGCTTCCTGCAGCTCCATGTGCTGAGTTTCATCCTTCCTGTTTGATAGATGAGGAATTGAAAGCTCCAGCAAGTGCAGGTAGTGGAGGAGCCATGGAATCCCATGATGGGCCATGCAGGGCCTAGCCTGTGGGCAGCCTCCCTGCCTCTGTGCCACTCTGGGAGGAGGCTGACGGTGTTGGTTGGGGTCAGTGCTGGGGTGTGCGTGTGTGTGTGTGTGTGTGTGTGTGAGTGTGAAGATGGTGACCTGATTGTCTTTTATCGGCAGCTCCTAGTAAAGAGCGCGGTTTGTTGTGTGCATGAGTCAATGACTGAATGAGTGAATACATAGATTATGAGTCTGGGGCCGCATCAGGCCATCATTTTGCCTCGTGTCAAAATTGGCCCTTGCATACCCTGTGACAGCCCCGACCCAGCCTAGCTGTGGGACCTCACTGACTATGACAGTGCTTAAGGTGGTAGCCCTGGCAGAGAAGGGGCCATGAGGTCCAGAAAAGCCAGGCACGCCGGCAACAGATGCCTCCTATGAGTTGGCCTCACACCCCCCTGGTGGAGGCCAGGCCCGGACAAGGAGGTATCCAGGCCTCCCTACCCATTGGGTCTCAGTGCCCTCCTCCTGCCTGTGCCGGGTTTGCATGCCCCTGGTCTGATGGGCAAGAGGCAGAGGACCCACTCAGAAATCAATGCCCCGGCTGGGAGATGCTGACTGTGCCCCCTCGGCCCGCAGGAGTATGAGCAGGCCTCCAAGGTGGACCAGTTTGTGACGCGATTCCTGCTTCGGGAGACGGTGAGCCAGCTGCAAGCCCTGCAGAGCTCGCTGGAGGGGGCGTCAGATACCCTGGAGGCCCAGGCCCGTGGCTGGCGGTATGTAAGGGCCCTGCCAACCCATGGGGCCAGTGCACAATCACCCACTGTGACCCCCATTCCAAATCCCCACGATCCTAGCATCCTGGCAGGGAAGCCATAATGGGGTGAGATGAGACTGGTTTTGGGGCTGGGCCTCGGAGTCTCAAGAGGCCTGTCTACCCGACCCAGGCCTGTCCTGTCCTGGGGCCCCAGTCCTTAGCCCTGTGAGCCTTACTTCCTCTAGGTCAGATGCAGAGTGTGTGGAGGCACAGAGCTGGCCCCACAGCAGCCGGCGGGTGGGGCGCCGGGCCCTGAAGAGCGTCAGCCAGTCATCCACCTGGTCCCCTGGCTCTTCTGACACAGGTGCACCTGGGATGGGGTGGGAGGCCTGGGCGAGGCAGGCACCACATCCCTGATTCCACCAGGGTCTGCTCCTCTGCTGCCCCTCACTTCATCCCAAGAATGTCCTGGGCCTGAGAGGCCCCTGCCTGACCCTGCATGGGTCCCACCCACAGGGCTCAGTTCAGAGGCCGAGATGCAGTGGCGTCTTCAGGTGAACCGCCTCCAGGAGCTCATTGACCAGCTAGAATGCAAGGTGAGAGCTGCGGGGCCACGAGGGAGGATCCTCCTGGCATCTGCCTGAGCCAGGGCCACTCTGGAGGCCCAGCCCACACTCTGTGTCCTCACAGGCCCCCCGGCTGGAACCGCTGCATGAAGAGGACCTGGCCAAGGGGCCTGACTCGGTGAGCCCAGGACAGGGGCCGGCAGCTGAATGGCAGGGTCTGGGGGCGCTCATGAAGCGGGGGTTCATGGAGCCATCTGCCTGCCCACCCTCTGCAGTGCTCACATGCCCCTTTCCCAGGCCCGGCAGGCAGGTGCCAGGTTCTGAGACCCTGCAGGAACTGCTGCCCTTCTCTGGGCTTTGGTTCCCATCAGTATTTCTGAAAGCCAGGTCTGTGGCCGTGAAGCTGGAGGGTGGAAGGAAGTGGTAGCATACTGCAGGAGAGAGGGACAGTGGCTGGGTCAAGCAGCACCCTTGGAGACAGAGGAGAATGGAGTCAGGAAGGCTGGGGGGCAGGTTGGTGCCTCATGCCTGTAATTCCAGCACCTTGGGAGGCCAAGGTGGGAGGATTGCTTGAGCCTGGGAGGTAGAGGCTGCAGTGAGCCATGATCCCACACACCACTGCACTCCAGCCTGGGTGACAGCTGCAGGGGACCTCCTAGGGGCCACAGTCAGTCCCTCCCCTGCCCCGGGCCCCGTCCCAGCCCTGGCTGACCAGCTGTCTCTCCTACCAGCACATCCTTGTGGCCCAGAGGCAGGTCCAGGTGGCAGAGGAAGCCCTGCAGGACTTCCACCGAGCCCTGTGCTGCTATGTGGACTTCACAGCGGCCCAGAGCCGTTGTCTGCAGTGAGTGCCCAGTTGGAGGTGGGGAGCGGGTGAGGAGAGGGGTGCTGGGGCTGGCCGTCCTGGGCCAGGGCTCCCATGAGACCCCTGGCAGGGGAGGCAGAGGTGGTGGCAGCCCTGCCCTGGCCATCTCTTTGGCCCTGCAGTGTGTCCGCCCAGAGGATGCCGGACGGTGCCTCCTTCACCCTGTATGAGTTCTGGCAGGATGAGGCCTCCTGGAGAAGGTATGAGTGCCGGTCTGGCCAGTAACACTGTGGAGTGTGGCCCTGGAGTGAGTCAGGCCAGGGTTCCAATCCTGCTCACCTGCTCGCTGGCTCTGTGACCTCAGATGAGTGACCCTACCTGCCCAAGCCCCCAAGTCCTTTCCAAAATGGATGTGGTAACAGTTCCACCTCCCGTGGGCTAAAGAACGTGACTGGGAAGACCTGAATACAGTACAGGCACTCAGTGAGTACACCGTTGTCACCGTGGGCCACATTCTATGCCAAGCACCTTGTGCGGTGTCCTCCATTCCACCCGCACAGCGTCCCTGTGTCCCAGAGGAGAGGACTGAGGCTACAGAGGCAGCATGAGGAGGGCCGGGGTCTGATCCCGGCAGCAGGGCAGGCTGGGAGTGGGGAGACCGAGGTCGAGGCAGCCCGGGTCCCTCCACAGGCACCAGCAGTCGCCCTGCAGCAAGGCCTTCCAGCGCGTCCTCATCGACCACCTGCGGGCCCCAGACACCCTCACCACTGTGTTCTTCCCAGGTGCGTGGTGGCTCCCTACTCCCTGTGGCCAGGAGGGGCAGTGGGCTCCTGAGGCCTCCTGACCCCCTCCTCTGTCCCCCAGCCTCCTGGTGGATAATGAATAATAACTGAGCCAGACCCGCACACGCTGAGGACCCCAGGGCCCTGCCTGCCTCCCTCTGGAGTCTTCTGGACCGGCCAGCCCAGCACAAAGACCAGGCCTGCCTCCTCCTGGACCTGAGCCTGGTGGAGGGGCTCAGCCCAGGGATCAGGGACTGGGCTGCTTTCTTTTTATTTATTGATTTATTTATCTGTATATTTTATTGTTTGTCACTTCAGCCCCCAAACTGCTTGGGCTTCCACCTGGCTCAGGAGGCCTGGATTCTGGTCCCTGCTGTCCCTGCCTGGCCGAGTGACCCAGGGCGGGTCTCATCCCTCTCTGGGTGGGCCTTGGGCCATCTGGCTGCCTAGTGAGGATCCTGCTTTCCTCCTGCTGTCTCGGGGCCAGGCTTCTGCTCCTCCCCAGGAAGCAGCAGAAGCAAGGCTGATGCTCAGGGACTCCCCAACCCCTCACACCTTGCCACCTGAGGCTGGGCCAGACCTGGTGCCCCATCACCCTCCCAGGCCACCAGGCTCTTGACTCTTCCAGCACCCATGGATGTGCCAGAGGCCTCTGGGTTGATTTGCATGCTATTTGCATATCATTTGCATGCCCTCACCCACCCATTCTCAGGGCACTATGGGAAGCCCAAAGGTGACCTTGCCAAGTAGCAATAATTTGGGCCCAGGGTCACCTATTGCCCCCAGAGGCCTCTGAACCCCAGGCTGGGAACCCCGCACAGAGGCAATAAAGGCATTAGTCCCTTCCAGCGTCGCCTCCTGTCTCTCGCAGGGCTGGGCTGTGGGACTGTGTGCCTCCCAGGCCAGAAGCTCCAGGCGGGACACCTCTCTCTGGAAGTCCCCGGTTCCCACCTCCTGCCCTCACGCTCGCAGAGTGGATGCTCACAGGAGCTGATGCAGGTTTCTCACTTCAGAGTCCCCAGCCCCGACACACCTGGTGGTGGGTCCTGCCTGAGTGACATGGGCCCTGCGGGGTTTGCAGGGGTTCTAGCTTCACCCAGAGCTGCCTCCGGGCCCAGATTGCTTGGCCACACTCCTGTGGGAATACCTGTCCTTCCACCAAGCTGGACTTGTCACTGCCACTTACATAGAGCGGTTCTGGGTGGACAGAGGCCGATCAGTCCTACCAGCCCCTGGAGATATCCTCCTGCCCCTCTCCATTACTGGGGGCATGGAAGGGAGGTGACTGACAGGGACATCTAACCAGCTGCTCTGAAGAGAAGGCTTGGCACCACAGGAGCACAGGATGGCATTTGACCTGTCCTGGGAGCGTTGGTGTCCGTTTTCCAGACAGAAGAGATGGCACATGGGCCCTGAGGGAGGAGAGCTCGCCTGGTTGATTTTTTTGTATTTTTAGTAGAGACAGGGTTTCACCGTATTGGTCAGGCTGGTCTTGAACTCCTGCCCTCAAGTGATCTCCCCACCTTGGCTTCCCAAATTACTGGGATACAGGCATCAGTCACTGCACCCAGCCCACTGCCTTCTTTAAACAGATGCCCAAGCCCTCAGGCTGACTCCTTTGCAGTGGGTGCCTCCTTAATTTTTGTGCCCTGGGCACCCTGCCTGCCTCCTGTAGTGAAGTTCTGAAGGTTGACACTTCTTTATTAGGATTTTTTTTTTTTTTTTTTTTTTTTTGAGACAGAGTTTCACTCTTGTTACCCAGGCTGGAGTGTAATGGCGCAATCTCGGCTCACCGCAACCTCCGCCTCCTGGGTTCAGGCAATTCTCAGCCTCCTGAGTAGCTGGGATTACAGGCACGCGCCACCATGCCCAGCTAATTTTTTGTATTTTTAGTAGAGACGGGGTTTCACCATGTTGACCAGGATGGTCTCGATCTCTTGCCCTCGTGATCCACCCGCCTTGGCCTCCCAAAGTGCTGGGATTACAGGCTTGAGCCACTGCACCCGGCCAGGATTTTTAGTAAGAAAGGCTTTGTTCTACCTCCCTCCTGAAGGCTGGAGCTGCAGGGGAGGGCCCTATGGGTGGGGACGTCCAGCAGGGCCAGGGACCTCTTAGGACAGTGTTGGGTTTGAGCTGTGAAAGGTGAGCAGAGGTCCCTGGGCAAGTGCGAGGGCGGAAAGGAATCTTGTTGGAGTGTGAGGGCTGGGGCGAGCTGAGGAGGCCAGGTGTGTAGGAGTGGAATGTCGTCTTGCAGGTGACAGGGAGACAGGAGGGTGCCAGACAGTGGTGATGGACATGGGTGGGGGTGGAGCTGCAGCCACAGAACAGATGTCTGAGCTGGGCTGGGGCTGTGGGATCCGGAGGAAACCCTCACGCCTCTACGTGCCTCACAAACCCACCTCATCTGCAGCCTGTCATCCCCACTGCTGCGCCTTGCCATACCCCAGGTCAGGGCCACCGTCCTCTCAGGCCTGGAAGAATGCAGCAACTTCTTCACCTCGCTGCCATTCCCTGTAGACACAGCCGGAGGGGGCTTTCAGAACTTTGCCATTTTGAAAAATGCACCTCTCTGGCCAAGACCCTTCCATGGCCAGAGAGGTGCATTCAGCATCAAGGTCATAATTTCATGTCCTGGCATTTGAGGCCCTTAGCAACAGAACCCCACTCCCAATTTGTGCAGCCTCCTCTCCCCAAATCACACTCCAGCTGCACTGGGCCATTTGCAATCCAGTCACCATGTCTGTGGCCTTTGTCACAAGCCACCCGTCCACTGTAGAAATGCTTTCGCTGTGAGAAGCAGGTGTGTGCCATTGCACTGGGGCGCCTTTCCCAATCCTGCTCTTGGTGGCTCTTCAGCTCCTTTCGACAGCCACTGGGCACCTGCTTTATAGCAGGTCTGGGATGATCAAATGTCTGGGGCTGGTGATAGCACCCAAAGGCAGGCAGATCCCTGAAGCCAGGAGAGTTCTGGGCTCCTGGGCCAGCTGCTGCCCTGCCATCCTTCCACCCGCTCTGCACCTGCCTTCTCCCCTCCCTCACACCTGCACCTGTGACTCACCTGTACATATTCAAACCTGTCCCAGGGACTGGCCCAGTGCCAGGCCAGGCTGGAGACAGCAACAGTCTAGATGGTGGCCAGTGCCCTGCGGCTCTCCTAACAAGTCCCCTTAACACAGCCTCTGATGGGCTAAAAGGAAGGGACTGAGAATTAGTTGGTCTTCAAAAAGGTTTTCTTGAAACATACGACTTGAGCAGGACACCAGGTTCCACACAGAGTGCTGGGCACAGTGTGGTTTTAAGGAAACCACATTGCACATTGGTGGAGAGAGAAACAAGTTATGGTAGCAACCAGTTTACAGGTGCGCCGTGGGTGTTTACAGGCCCAGTGCTAGGGGCTACACCCATGTTGACTGCATTTTACCCTCGCAACACCCCAGAGGTATAGGCATCATTCGCATCCCCAGCTTGCAGAAGAACAAGCTCAGTGAGTAGGTGCCTTGCTCTGGGTCACACAGGAGGGATCCACTCCCTGGCACCAACCGCTGCTAGCTGTTGCTGGGAGTGAAAGGTGCTGGGAGAGGGCAACTTCCGGGAGCAGAAACCAGCCCCGGCTGGAGGAAGCAGAGGCAGCTACACCATTAAGAAGGAACGATAGATGCCAGGACTCGGGGCCTGCAAAACGGCAGACAGGGCAGCAAGGATGAGCCCGGTGTGAGGGGCCGGGTGAGCCAGCCCTTGGAAGGCAGAGAGGCTGAGCCTCGATCACTTCTGGAACTCCCTAGGAGGAACCCAGAGAGTGACTCATGGGGTGGAAAGGCAGCCTGAGAAAAGGCTGATGCGAAGGGGAAGGAAAAGCGGCTGGTGTGTAGTCTGGAAAGGAATCTGGCTCAGGGATGGAGGCAGCCCAGGGGAAAGTCCAGCTCTGTCCACAAGAGGGCCCCTGGCAGCAGGCAGCAAAGCCCACCTGAGGAGCAGAGTGGGGCTGGTTGCCAAGCCTCTTGGGAGGAAGGCTAAGAAGGGGACATGACATGCCTAATCGTGACTCTGACCCTGGAATACCAGCAGTCAGAAAGAAGTGGAGATGGACAAGAGGTACGTTTGCTTCCCAAGATCCTATCCCCACCTCAGGACAGTCCTCTTTCTGCTGAAAAACGCCAGTCAGCAGGCTCCTGGAGGCTGCCCTGGGTAATATGAAAAGGTTTTTCCCAATTAACCTTCCAGAGGGATGGCGCCTTCACAGGTCCCAATTCTTTGTCTCTTTCTGACAAAGGTAACTTGACAGTAATTTTTTTCTTCAGATTGATGTCATCTATTGTTGAGTAATGCACTACTTCAATGATTGTCATTTCCAGAATTCTATTTTCAAATCTGCCTGGTCATTTTCAGACTGTTTGCTCGTTGTTTTCCAGTGCCACCTTTAGAGGTTTCATATTTTATATTCTGTATCTGGTGATTCCAGCATCTGAAGCCCCAGGGGTCTCAATCAATTATTGTTCCTGATGACTCTGCTCACGATGGCTCATGTCCTTGGAGGTTCAGTAGTGTTTCTGGACAGCTTATAATTTGTTGACACACGGTATTGATCCTGAAGGTCCTTAGATAATTATCTTAATTTCGCAGCTCCAGGATTCCTTGACCTTCCTTCAGTATAAATCTGAACCCCAGCCCCAAGAGAGAGAAGACCTAAAATTACAGTCTCTGGTGAGTTGTTTTTTTTTTTTTTTGAGACGGAGTTTCGCTCTTGTTACCCAGGCTGGAGTGCAATGGCACGATCTCGGCTCACCGCAACCTCCGCCTCCTGGGTTCAGGCAATTCTCCTGCTTCAGCCTCCTGAGTAGCTGGGATTACAGGCACGTGCCACCATGCCCAGCTAATTTTTTGTATTTTTAGTAGAGACGGTGTTTCACCATGTTGACCAGGATGGTCTCGATCTCTTGACCTCGTCCTCGTGATCCACCTGCCTCGGCCTCCCAAAGTGCTGGGATTACAGGCTTGAGCCACCGCGCCCGGCCTTTTTTTTTTTTTTTTTTTTTGAGACTGGGTCTTGCTCTGCTGTCCAGGCTGGAGTACAGTGGCACAATCATGGCTCACTGCAGCCTCTACCTTCTGGGCTCAGGCGGCCCTCCCACCTCAGCCTCCCAAGTTGCTGGGACACAGATGCATGACACCATGTCCAGCTAACTTTTTAATTTTTGTACAGATGGGGACCTCACTATGTTGACCAGGTTAGTCTCAAATTTCTGGACTCCAGCGATTTCAGCCTCCTAAAGTGCTGGGATTACAGGTGTGAGCCACCACGTGCAGCCCAATTCTTTTTTTTTCTCTCAAGCAGGGACAGAGATGTTTCCAGTTCAGTTTCCATTGTAGATGGGCAGATTTTCCCTGCTGCCTTTTCATGGTGCCAAAGGTGCTGAGCTACCTGCCTTCGTAGAAAGGCCCCGGTTTTGTTTCTGCACTTTGTATGCTCAAAACCAAGTCTCACATTGCCCCTGGAGGCAGTCAATCCCTCCAGCTCTTGAGTTCATGGAATGTCCTATCTATGACCTCAGCAATGCAGTTTAAAAAGTACATTCATGGCCAGGCGCCGTGGCTCATGCCTGTAATCCCAGCGCTTTGGGAGGCCAAGGTGGGTGGATCACAAGGTCAGGAGTTCGAGACCAGCCTGACCAGCATGGTGAAACCCCCATCTCTACTAAAAATACAAAAAAAGCCAGGTGTGGTGACACGCACCTGTAATCCCAGCTACTTGGGAGGCCGAGGCAGGAGAATCATCTGAACCTGGGAGGCGGAGGCTGCAGTGAGTGGAGATCATCACATCATTGCACTCCAGCCTGGGTGACAGAGTGAGACTCCATATCAAAAAAAAATAAAGGACATTCATTATAATTTAGCATCTGGGTGTTTTGCAGCCATATAAAGATTTTCAGTCTGCCCCCCCCCCTTTTTTTTTTTTTTTTTTTTTTTTTTTTTGAGACAGTCTCACTCTGTCGCCCAGGCTGGAGTGCAGTGTTGTGATCTTAGCTCACTGCAACCACCGCCTCCTGGGTTCAAGAGATTCACCTGCCTCAGCCTCCCAAGTAGCTGGAACTACAGGTGTGTGCCACCACCCCTGGCTAATTTTTTGTATTTTTAGTAGAGACGAGGTTTCACCGTTTTAGCCAGGCTGGTCTTGATCTTCTGACCTGATCTGCCTGCCTCGGCCTCCCAAAGTGCTGAGATTACAAGCGTGAGCCACTGTGCCCAGTTCCCGCCTGCCATGTCTATGGCACATAGCTTTCTACCAACTTATTGCAGGGCTGACAGTCCCATGGCTGAGATCTTGTCATTGTTCTAGGTGGGAGGATTGCAGTGTGGCCCAGAAAGGTTTGCAGTTGGCACCACCTGCATCAAAGATCATAGAGCCAAGCCCCAGGCCCCAGGCCAGCCGTTCTCCCTTTGCATTCGAGAGGACTGCGAAGCTGGTGCTGCCAATCAGCCTCCTGGGCAAGGCTGCTCAGGAGAGGTGGGCCTCAGGCAGAGCACAGATGGGTATTCAAGTGACAGAAGTGAGGCCTCAGCTCACCAGTGGTAAACTGGCCTGGCAGCCTGAGATTCCACACACAGGTGTGTCTGTACCAGCCTTAGGGCCATGGAAAGTACCACCCAAGGGCTGCTGGAAGTAACTGCGGGCTTTTAGGGAGAGTAGTTTGAACACTTCAAGGATCCAAGAAATGTTCAGTATCAAAAATTCCACTTTGGGAAATTATCCTAAGGAAATAAATCATGCAAAGGAAGAGTGTGCATAGATGTATGTCATACCAGAAAACTCGAGCGCGATCCAATTGCCCAAAAGGAGGTGAAGAGTTAAAAAGTCATGCCACTGCACTCCAGCCTGGGCAGTAGACACCCTCCCTTCCACCAAAAAAAAAAAAAAAAAAAAAAAATCACTTGAGAAGGAGTAACGAGGAGTGTCTGGAAGCTGTTGACCCTGACCACAGGCCCACTGGTGGGTTCCAACAGCCGTTGGGCCTCGTCCCCACAGGGCAGTGACCAGCTGCTGCAGCTGGCTTCCCAGAGAGAACAGCTCCAGGCCCGTGGGGTACAGGGACCTCCTGCTTCATTTCCTTGGGTGCTCTTCAGGCCACGACTAGAACCAGTTGGGGCCGCTCTCTCCAGCTTCCTCAAGAATTTGGGAATTAGGGCAAGGGGTCATATCCTAGTGTAGGGACCACCTTTCCTCCCAGTTCCATTCCAGCTTGAGGCAGAAAAGGAATATAGCCTTTTTATTGACTACCTTAAGTAGAACAAACTAAATACATATTTAACAGTTTTGGTTCGTTTATACAGTACATTAAATAAGTTATGCACAGAGTTAAGTAACGAAAGTTCCTATCAGAGTAAAATGACAAAGCACAGAAAAACCAGACTCTAACGCATTCTGTGGGTGGTTTCACGTTCATCATCCCCCTTTAAAAACCACATATGGAGGCTTCGTTTTCCATTTATTTACATTGACTTTTTTATGAGTGGAGCCTTTGTAGCCTCGTCAGGAACTTCCTGGAAAGCCACGTAAGGGTACTGAAGGCCCTTCAGCCCAGCAGCCCTTTCAATCATTTGCCTAATACTTACTGCTGCTTCTCTGCCGACTCCAAGGTAGGGACAGGCTGTCCCTGACAGACACCAGCGCCCATGCCCCATTTGGTATAAGCATCACTGAGTGTACACTGGGCAGCCGTAGGCCCGACCAGATGGGGTCTGTGAGGGAAATTCCACGTCACGGGCTATGGAGGGGGAGGAGGGGGACTAAGACCCACCCCTCAGGCCTCCTAACCCACTCCTGGCTCACGATGGAAAAGGTCACCTGCACCATCATCTTTGGAAATGAGCATGTCAATGCCCGAGGGCAAAGAGGCAGGTAGTCAATGTTTTGGTTTACAAAAACTACAGACACTCCAGAGTCGGAAGGGCCCTGTGAAGCTACTGGCGCAGCCCCTGCCAGAATCTGGGCAGGGCTGCTTTCAACAGCTGGCCATCTGGCCTGTGCTCAACAGTTCACGCTCCGCTGGCTCTTCTTCCATTTGGTTCAGACTTGCTACCACCCAGTTCTCTGCAAACAGCTTAAAAAAAAAAAAAAAAAAAAAAATCTAAGGAGGTTGGTTTGGTCTTCTGACCTGGGAGCCTGGAAACTTGTTTCTAGTTCAGTTCGGAAGAAAGCCTCCATGCAGTGTTCTGTTTTCAGTGATTTATTCAATTCATAATCCTTTCCACAATTTCCAGGACAGATGGCCATCTGGTCATTCTGAAAAGCTCAATGTCATACGATTCCAGCTGTGTTGAACCTTCAAATGCACTTGCTGAGATATCCTCTAGAACTATCCAGAATGTCTATACTCTTTGCAAGCAGCTGATGAGGCTGAGGCTAACTCTGGGACAGGGCTGTACAAAGCAGAGTGGATTTTCTGTTTGGAAGCTGGAGCTGTCAAGTTGACACCAGTAAGAACTCCTGATGACCTTCTGGTCCAAATGGGTAAAGGAAGTTCATGCTGCAGAGAGTGGGCAGCAGCTGAGGCCAGGTGTGGACTTGGGGTGGGAAGATGTGTCCTGTTTCCAGACTCAGACCCACTGACAGGCTAACCCAGCACCGCCCTAAAAATAATCCACCCATCTGTGACCACATGGTCACCCAACTGGGCCTGAGCAGATCTGCTAGAGCACCAGCCCCGGAGCTGCAGGGCCCAACATGGAATGCCCCCACCTCCTGAGGTGGACTGCCTAGGCCTGGGCTTAACTTCTTGAGTCACCTTTACCACTGGATAGTCAGGCATGATGCAGGTAAGTGGGGACCAAAAAAAAAAAAAAAAAAAAAAAAAAAAAAAAAATCAAAGATGTGAAACCCGGCCCTCAAAAAACTTGGGAGTTGGCATCTTTGTTCTTCTCTGGTTCCTGCAGTCATTCCTCACTTGGCAGGAGACCATGATGTCCCAAAACACATCAGTACCACTGGCGGGAGGCGCTGAGCACTGCTGTCATCCTAGACATGTCTGGCTGATGGCCATTCACATGTTGCATTTGCTTTTTGGTCCAGCCCTTCTCTGCCTTTTGTCACTGCAAATATTAACCATGGAGGTCAGTTCTCTAAGTAGCCTGAACTTCCACTCCCAACCTGGTAGCTGAGGTGCTGCCAGCAGAGGCTGGAAACCACGCAAGGAACCTGGACTCGCTCCTGCACCTCCCGCTGCCTGCACTGCTCCACTGGTGCTCCTCCTCCTGACCAGAGTGAAGAATTTCAGAACGGGATTCCTGAAATGTGAATAGGGAGTCCTGGACAGAGGCCCTCATGACTTCTGTGTGAAACTGACCAGAATTAACACAGCCAAAGGTTAATCGATGGAGCTTCAGTGTGGAATACTGCCCAGGTTCACAGATCAGCCCCTGGGTAGCACAGGAGCAAGGTGGAAAAGCATTACGAAGACTTAGAAAACCAAACTGTCACAGGAACACACCAAATCTAAGCCTTAGCTGTAGAAATGGGCACAGGGGTTGCTAAATATTATTTTGTTGGCTTTTGGCTTCTTATTCCAACCAGTAAAAGCATGAGCTACCCTGGGCAGGTTTATGGCCACTGGAGATTTTTAAATCCTGCTTAAGGTGTTCATCCAATGAATCCATGAAAAACCAGTCAGCTGGTGTGGAGGCCCCGTGACCTCCTTGTCAGACAGCCAAGTCTTACTGACGCCATCCCCTCGTCAGGGTTCTCCACCAAGGGCTGAGGCTTAATGAGGCAGGTGGGGATGGGAAAATACCAATGTATTAGGACTGGAAAACTGTGGGTCCTATGTGTTCCACAGCAAAGTAACACGGTCCTCTGCTGTTCTTTCCCTGGTCATACCTCACTTTAGGAAATGGGCATCTAGGCATTTTAAAGGTGTCATGTACTAGGTTTCTTTGTAAGACTGAAAATGCTTGGTTACAGTAAATTAGGGACTTGACATTCTTAAAGTAAGATGTAGCTGCATGCAACAAGGCTGTGTGGATCCCTTTTCCTCTATTACTGACAGCTTTTATTTTAGACTCTGGTCAGTGCACAGAAGGTGGAGATTCAACCTATGTTTCAAAGGCCAGCTGGAAAAGGGCCAAACTTAATCCAACTGATTCTTGGGTGTGAGAGGATACTGGAGGCTCGAAGGTGTCGGGGTCCTGAGGACTCCCATCAAAACCCCAAAAGACAGGCCAGGAGACCAGCCTGGCCAACATGATGAAACTCTATCTCTACTAAAAATACAAAAATTAGCTGGGCGTGGTGGCGGGCACCTGTAATCCCAGCTACTCGGGAGGCTGGGGCAGGAGAATGGCTTGGACCTGGGAGGTGGAGGTTGCGGTGAGCCAAGGTCGTGCCACTGCACTGTGACAGAGCAGGACATGGTCGGAAAAAAAAAACAAAAAACAAAAAAAGCAGAAGAAATGTGGGAGGCAGTTCCTAACATTCTGAAAAGGGTATAGGTGATGTCCCGTTTGAAAAATTGGTCAGCTTTTCCCAAATGGTTCTCCTATTTCATGAAACCTTTCTGATGAGCTGGCAGATAATACAAGAGAAGGAAACAGAAATTGTGTGCCTGACAATAAATCCACTTAGTAGGTGCAATGACCTGAAATGATGAGGTTTGAAGAATTCTTTCAGGTCCAGAAGGGCTGCTCAGATGAGACCAGGCCTTGACAGCAGGGGTGAGTCCTAACAACCTGCCATGGCACGTCCAGCAGGACAACTGTGGCTCAGCGGATGCCAAATAGAGCCTACGGGCAGAAGATGCCCACAGCAGTCCAGATGTGTGTGGTCTGAGATAAAAGGACACAGAACAAGACGACTGTGCAAACAGCCAAGTGGTGGGAGAAGGTCTGTATTTCCAAGAGATGATCCACTCAGTAATTTGACGATACTAATTTGGCCAACATGCTCAGAGAGAACAGACTATCCACAACTGAGTCTCACTCTCTTTCAGACCAATCCATGCGCTGGAAACTATTTTCTGCACAAGCAAAATCAAGAGAAAAGAACAGGTCCCAAACTAAAGCAGCCAGTAAGGTTGGAAAATCTTGTCCAAAATCATCTGTGATGTGCGGGAAGTTTTATTTGTTTATGTTTTTGCTACTATGGGTGCTTTTATTGCAACAGTGACTTCTTTCCTGTGGACTCTGAGATCTGAACAAGTCTGAATAGCAGGGTTGAGAAGGGAGTCCTGAGTGCCACCTGTTGCTTACCCAAGTCCCCATGAGGCCAACCAGTGTCATTTGCTGAGGGTAGAGATGGGGCCGAAGGAGCTGTTCAGGGTGAGGGGGCTGCTCCCTATCCGAGAGGCTTCCTCCACCAGCCTGCTGCCCGCCACCTCCAGCCTAGCCGGGCACATTCAAAAGTCTGCTGACTCAAGGAGATGGGGAGGGGAGCTGGTGGTCTACACTGAGAAGGAACTGGCTAAGCCAGCTTCAGTGGGGAGAGGAACAACCAGGAAAGCCATGGAGGTGGCAGTGGGGCTGGGCCGGCTGCCCATGTGCAGAGAATGGCACACTGGCTCCACAGATGGGAAGTGCCCAGAGAGGCTGTGGGTGCTATTATTCAGGCTTGGACTCTTCCTGCCTCCAATTCCTGCTGATGACCCAGCAGCTACATGCATGGGTTCCTACAGCCAGTCCCTTGGTCCAAACGTTCTGTGGTACTGAGCGGCCATCAGGGTAACTAGAGTCTGGGGCTCAGAGGCTGCTGGTATCGATGGCTGTCACGGAGGCAGGTGTTGAGGAACGTGAGGTGGTTGCCGAGGTCTTGTCCAGGGCTGGGCTGGGCACACTGCAGTCGGCAGACCTGGCAGAGGAGCCCCTGCCTACAGGAAGCAGTGGCCGGCCCTGGCCATGGGGGCTCTGGCTATGCAGGTTCTGACCACAGAGGCGGTGGTGCCGCTCCCAGTCCTTGTGCTGGCAGAAAGAGCCGCAGTATCGTGCGATATTGCAGCCACTGCATGTCTCGCTGGCTTTGCGGCCACAGTTCCAGCAGTTCTGCAAGACACAGGCGCCAGTTAGTGGTTGCTGGGATTGAGGGGCAGGCTTGGCATTCATCCGCTGCACAGTAAAGCAAGGGGCTGCATGGAGAGAACCCTGGCTTTGGAGCTACATACAACTGTGGTCAAGTCCTCCCTCTACTGCTGTTTATGAGAAATACACCCCACCTTTCTGAGTTTCCTTCATTTGTAAAACAAGGAAACTACTTACCTGCAGGATGACAGGAACAGTGAAATGAAGGATGCCTACGATAGGTAGCCATCTCTTCCGCTTAAGGCATAGACTCATCTTTTGACTCAGATTTTAACAGTCAGAAACCAAACCCAATTCTGTGCCAGGGTCTCCCCCAACAGCCATCTATCCTAAGACCACGTGTTAAGACGAACATTTATCCTGCTCCTTTCTGCATGTGCCACCACACCTGGCTAATTTTTGTATTTATATATATATATAATATATGTATTTACTAGAGATGGGGTTTTGCCATGTTGGCCATGCTGGTCTTGAACTCCTGGGCCTAAGTGATCTACCCATCTCAGCCTCCCAAAGTACTGGGATTACAGGCACCTGCCTGATACTGCACCTCTCACTAGAGAAATAATCTTCATTGTTTTTACTGATAATCTTACTTAACCAAAGTTATTGCTGCTGTTTTTTTAATTTTTCTTTCTTTTGGAGAAAGGGTCTTGCTATTGTTGCCCAGGCTGGACTTGACCTCCTGGGCACCAGAGATCCTCTCACACTCCCACCTTAGCCTCCTGAGTAGCTGGGATTATAGGCGTGCACCACCACGCCTAGCTAATTCTTTAATTTTTTTGTAGAGACAGGGTCTCCTTATGTCGCCCAGGCTGGTCTTGAACTCCTGGCCTCCAATGACCCTCCCACCTTGGCCTCTTAAAGAGCTGAAATTACAGGCAAGGGTTACTGTGCCTGTTCCCTAATAATTATCAGACCAATAGGATGGGAGCTACTATACACATTAAGCAGAGATGGAGACTGACCCCTTTAAGAGTGTACTGCCGGTGTGAGAGGGAAGTGGGACCAGAAGTCAGGGCTCCTTCCTCCCCCACACCAAACCACCTTTCACAAGATGAACAAGAAACTCCAGGGATACCTGCTGAATTTCAACGAGAATATTCTGGATGAATATTCTTGATGGATGAGAATCAGCCCTTTTAGTCCAATGCAAACTCATCCAAAGGACAGGCTCTCTGTCCCTTCCCTGCTTTGAAAAGTGATTTTGCAGGGATAGGTGCTCGTGTGTACCTCACCTGGAGGCCATTTTGAGGCTTGTTTAAAGTTACAGTTCTTTAAAAGCACAATTCTGAAAATGGAGAGCTGGGATTTAAACCTACGCAGTCCAGATCCAGGATGTATGCTCTTAGCCAAAAGCTATACTTTTCCTTTGGAGACAGATATAAACACAGAGATAAAAGTAGATAAATATAGACAAATACAGATACTGATATGGATGGCTATAGACACATAGTTAAACATACAGAACAGAACAGATATATCACTCTCAAAAACGATTCTCTTTTTTATCTGAGGCAGTTTCATTCTTGCTGCCCATGATGGAGTGCAATGGTGTGATCTTGGCTCACTGCAACCTCCACCTCCTGGGTTGTCCTACCTCAGCTTCCCGAGTAGCTGGGATATAGGCATGTGCCACCACACACGGCTAATTTTTTACTTTTAGTAGAGATGTGGGACTAGGCTGGTCTCGAACTCCTGACCTCAGGTGAGCCGGCCACCTCAGCCTCTCAAAGTGCTGGGATTATAGGTGTGAGCCACCGTGCCTGGCACAATTCTCTTTTTTTCCCCTCTTCATCTTGCCATTGTCATCACCTTTTATATATATATATATATATATATATATATATATATATATATATATATATTTTTTTTTTTTTTTTATTTTATTTTTAAGACACGGTTTCACCATGTTGGTCAGGCTGGTCTTGAATGCCCAACCTCAGGTGATCCGCCTGCCTTGGCCTCCAAAGTGCTTGGATTACAGGCGTGAGCCACCACGCCTGGCCTTTTTTTTTTTTTTTTAAAGAGATAGAGTCTTGCTCTCTCACCCAGGTTGGAGTGCAGTGTTACGATCATGGTGGCCTTGAATCTCTTGGGCTCAAGCAATCCTCCTGTCTCAGCCTCCAAAGTAGCTGGACTATAGATGTGTGACACCATGCCTGGCCAACTGCAGAAATGGAGTCTCGCCATCTAGCCCAGGCTGGTCTTTAACTCCTGAGCTCAAGTGTTCCTACCACCTTGGCTTCCCAAAGTGCTGGGATTACAGGCATCAGCCACTGCACCCAGCCTCAAAAACAATTCTAAAAAAAAGGAGGAGAGAAGGAAAAGGGAGGGAGTTAAATAGACTGTTTTCTCTCTTTTTTTAAATTCATACTTTCTATAAGCAAGAGACTGTTTTCTCACAACCCACAGTATCTATATTGAAGCGCTATAGTAAGTTATTTCACCACATCCTCGGTGATCCCCACGTGGTATTTAGGTATTTTCATCTGCACACTGCTATGCCTGACTGTAAGATACTGAAATGGACAATATAGATGACAAGAAAATAATATTTCTACAGTTTGTTTAAAAGAAAAAGTCCTTCTATAATCCCAGCACTTTGGGAGTCCAAGGCGGGTGGATCACTTCAGGGCAGGAGTTTGAGACCAGCCTGGCCAACATGGCAAAAACCCGTCTCTACTAAAAATATTAAAATGAGTTGGGCAAGGTGGCACACACTGTAGTCCCAGCTACTCAGGAGGCTGAGGTGGGAAAATCACTTGAACCCAGAGGTGGAGGCTGCAGTGAGCCGAGACTGCACCACTGCACTCCACCCTGGGTTAAGAGTGAGTTCTTAACTTCAAGAGAATGTCCCAAAGACAGCCGGTCTCCCATCCAGTAGATGAGATCTACCTACTTACAGAAAGAAACTCGTTTCTTGTTTTAAAGCTAAAAAATGACTAAAATGAAAGCTACAGAAAAATGGCATTAAATTTGAAAGGGCTGCTCGAATGTTTTGGTACAGGTTGCTTTCGTCTCAGTTTGTGCATTTTTCTCCTCACTGTAGTATCCAAGTATCCTATACAGAACCATCACCAAGTCCTGGGCCCCTGAGTCCTGGGCAATCAGGCAGATTGAAGTAACCCAACCTGTTACTTCAGTCCACAAACCAGCTATCCTATTTCTAAAAATTCTAGATGCTAAAGGACCCTGCCCTTTCTTACTCCTCTACCCTGACTTCAGCACTGAGGGAGTATATCAGTTACATTCCCTGAGCCACAGTCTCCTCATCTGTGAATTAGAGATTCAACATTATCCAACTCATAGGGCCAATGTGAGACTCAAAAAGAAAATATGCAACTTCGCCGTGTGTCTGGCACACAGTAAGCTAACTTTGTCAATGCTGGTCATCATCATCATTGTGGAATTACACAAACTCTGTCTTTAGGGTGAATTCCCAAAATTTTAACCAATACACTGAACCTCTCTCTATATATGTGTATGTGCATAAAAATACGATGTAATAATTTATTATCTTGGCATGTAAAAGTCTTAGTGTGAGAACCAAAACTCTTCTGGCACTGGCTAAAAATTATCATCATCGAGCTCAAGAGCAGACTGCCTGAATCTTCCTGCTCAGCGTATAGGGCAGCGGGCGTGGTCACTCCAGCTGCCTGCCCCGGCCCCGAGGGCTAACAGAGCTCTGACCTCTGTGGACTCCTCTTGCTCGTTAATGACGAGGAAAGCATCCTCCGCGGCCTGCCGCTTGACGTCCGCTATGGTTTGCTCCATTCGTGCTCTCTCTGTTGCAATCACTTCAAAGGCTTTCTGCTCTGCTTCAGCGACAGCCTTCTGTACTTCTGACATGGCCTGAATTTTCACCTTATTCACAGCTTCTTCTAGAAGAAAGTGACAGTAAAATCAACTGGCCGAGAAATCTTTTCCCTCCCACCCCACAGCATTTCTAAGAAAGGACAGAGCTGACACAAAATGATCTTTTCTAAAACTACACAGGGAGGAATACATGGTATTCACAGTCATGCATCCATCCATGTAGGTGCTGGCTGGGTACGTAGATGGAGGTGGCCACTGAGCTAGGATTGTGGACATGGGTCACTAGACACAGGCCACACTCTCATGACATGTTATGTCACTGTAAGAGAATAGAGTTCCAAGGAGAAAAGTGATCAGCTCTTCAGTGGGCAAGGGAGAATCAAGACAATGTGTTTTGGTTGAGATGGTGGATGGAAATGAGTTTGCAAAGTCTTGCGTGCCAGACTAATTTGACCTTCGTTTTTCTTTTTTTTTTTTGAAAACAGGGCCTTGCTCTGTTGCCCAGGCTGGAGTGCACTGCCGTGATCACAGCAAACTACAGCCTTGACCTCTGAATCATGATCCTCCCACCTCAGCCTTCTGAGTAGCTAGGGTTACAGGCATGTCCCACCATACTCTGCTAATTTTTAAATTTTTTTGTAGCGATGAGGTCTCACTATGCTGCTCAGGCTGGTCTAGAACTCCTGGGCTCAACTGATCCTCTTAGTTGAGCATCCCAAAGTGTTGGTGTTAAAGTGTTATAGGAGTTAGGCACCCTGCCCAGCTTGACCTTATTTTCTAAAAGAAACTTCACAAAGGATTCTATGCAAGGGAAGATTAAAGACAGAGATAGCAACTGGGAGGCTGGTGCAATGATTAAGCTGATAGAAGAGGCTGCATTTAGGCAGGAGTCAGTGGCACTGAGGAAGGGATGAGGCAGAAAAAGGTTGGGAGCACCGAAGGGCCTGGATGCGGAGGTGAAAGGGAAGAATGGAAGTGCTAGGCAAATGAACTGGACAGTCCACACAAAGCTAGTGTGGGGGCAAGTGAAAAGGTGGAGGTGCCTCCAGGGCATCTAGGTGAAAATGGCTGGGAGGAAATTAAATAAATAAGGCTAAGAGGCCCCCAGCCACCACTCCTCTCCCCTTAATCCCTGCCAAAAAATAAAAAGGAAAAGACTAGGTGGAGAAACATGGGCTAAAACATAGATTTGAGCACACTGCCAGGAGCCCTGGGCTTCGAAGTCCTGTCCACTTACCGTCATCCTACCTGGTTCCTGATCACTTCCTTCCATCACCAATGCCCTGCTATTTCCCTAGTGTAGACACCGCAAATAACATGTTCATGTGTTTGAGCCTCAGCCCAATGAGAATGTGAACGTTTAGTCCTAATATAATAGCTCCCGACATGAGTCCACAAGACCAGACAATACAGAAGCCTAAGGAAACTCCTTCACGGTTTACCTCTTGCACATGGCACAGGCTCAAGGGAGGTTCAAACACAGAATTCTAGGCTGCCATGAAACAACTTTCCATCTGATGGCTCCGGCCTTAAGAAAAGAAAGTTGGCCAGGGGCGGTGGTTCACGCCTATAATCCCAGCACTTCGGGAGGCCGAGACGGGTGGATCACGAGGTCAAGAGAGCAAGACCATCCTGGTCAATATGGTGAAACCCCGTCTCTACTAAAAATAAAATAAAATTAGCTGGGCATGTTGGCACACGCCTGTAGTCCCAGCTACTCGGGAGGCTGAGGCAGGAGAATTGCTTGAACCCAGGAGACGGAGGTTGTGGTGAGCCAAGATCACGCCATTGCACTCCAGCCTGGGTAACAAGAGCGAAACTCCGTCTCAAAAAAAAAAAAAAAAGAAAAAAGTCTTCACCCCAGAGGCCAAGAAACTTCCTTAGGTGTCTTATTAGATCCCTCTTATTGAGCCAGCGTTAACAGTGCTCTCAGGTACATTTTAACTCTTCAGCTTAAGCATGAATTAGTAATCATCTCAGTTTGGCTAGCTATCATGCTGGAGGTCATCTAAGGTCATAGATGGCACTGAAGCAGAGCAAGGACTCAAATTTAGCTTGCCAGCACCAAAGTTGGGCTCTTAACCATAGTTAACCAAAAGTATCTCCCAAGTAATCAAAGTCACTAGTTCTACCCCCCTCCCCGCCCAAGTGCTTTTCCAACATGAATAAAGTCACTAGTTTTAAAGAGATCTTGTGGCCGGGCATGATGGCTCATGCCTGTAATCCTTGCACTTTGGGAGGCCAGGGCAGGTGGATCATCTGAGGTTAGGAGTTCGAAATCAGCCTGACATAGTGAAACCCCATCTCTACTAAAAATACAAAAATCAGCTGGGCATGGTGGTGGGTGCCTATAATCCCAGCTACTTGGGAGGCTAAGGCAGGACAGTCACTTGAACCTGGGATATTCTAACTGTACTCCCGCCTGTGTGGTGAAGCAGAACTACATCTCAAAAAGAGAGAGATTTTGTGTATAGTAATTGTTCTCTCCATCTTATGATGATCTTCATTTCCCAAAATTTTATTCCACTTCTTGTTAACATAATATACATTTTCCCATTTTCAACTGCAAGGATTTTTACAAGTTACATGCAGTTTTCCAAATTGTCTTTAATGGTGAAATAATACTTTGTTGTGCAGCAACACAGCAACAAATAATGGGGCTCACTGCAGCCTTGTCTTCCTGTGCTCAAGTCATCTTTCTGCCTCAGCCCCCCAAGTAGCTAGGTCTGCCAACCTTGGCCTCTCACAGTGCTGGGATTACAGGTGTGAGCCACCACACTCCACCCACACTGTTGTTTCTTTAATACTTTGTGTTTAAATATGCTCCATTTTTGAAAGGGAACACTCAAAGGCATGAAAGTGAGGAAAGATTCCAAGAATTTGCGGGTACTCCATTAATTTCTTATATAAGCCTCTGACCAATTATTGAGTGTCATCAACAAGGTCTTCTAAAATTGTCAATAACTGAGGGCTAATTTATCAGAAATGCTTTATCTTACATTATCTTGACTACTAGTAAGAAAAAATATTTTGCAATGTTTATTTGTATTTCTCATAGTATAATATGTCTGTTTATATCTTTATTTACTACTGTCTTGATGCTATTAAAAGTCTTTATGAATGTAGGTATTGCATTTTTATAGAAAGTAAATTTTATCTTAGTAAAAAAAACAAAAATTGTATTGGACTTAAAAAATGAAAGTAGGATGGGGAGGCAAGAAAGAAAAGAATCCTAGTATTTTGATAAGGTTGACATTAGAGATGTGACGTTCATCCCTGAACGTATAGAATAGGCTGTCCCCACCCTTCTTATTCTTGTAAAAAGGAGGCCTACCAAGAATAGCTGTGCCTATGGTGGCACAGTGAAGGTGAAAGAAAGCACAGGGGAATTACAGAGCTGTACCCAGAGCAGAATTTGGGCACAAATGTGGCAGCAGTGTGAACACAGTGTATTGTAGATGCCAGTGAAGAGATCAGGCAAAATGAACACTGCCACTGGCCCAGAAACAGGGCATGCCGACACGTACTTACTACCTCAGCACGACCCAGTGGAAGAGTGTGAAAGGGACTGGAGGGAGCTATTCCAAACTCCTGACTTGCAAAGTAAAAAGACAGGAAGTTGGGGAGACATGCAGGACAAGCCAGGATGGGACAGGCAGGAGCCCAGAGCTCTGAGGAGCAGGTTATTACACAACCAAAAGACTCAGTTACCAACCATCCGCCCAGTTATCTGTTCTCTGCTCCCACAAATTAGTGAGTACACATGAGCTACGAGCAGTGAGACACATACCTGTTTTTTTCCAAAACTCCACAGGTACATATCCTGTACCTGGCCTGCTGCTGAATTCTCTCTGAGAATCTGCAGAAGAGACATAAAAAGCATAGGGTCAGAAGCTGTCTATGATCAGTTTTATTTTTATTTATTTTTATTTTTATTTTTTTTTGAGACGGAGTTTCGCTCTTGTTACCCAGGCTGGAGTGCAACGGCGCGATCTCGGCTCACCGCAACCTCCGCCTCCTGGGCTCAGGCAATTCTCCTGCCTCAGCCTCCTGAGTAGCTGGGATTACAGGCACGCGCCACCACGCCCAGCTAGTTTTTTTTTTGTATTTTTAGTAGAGACGGGGTTTCACCATGTTGACCAGGATGGTCTCGATCTCTTGACCTCGTGATCCAGCCGCCTCGGCCTCCCAAAGTGCTGGGATTCCAGGCTTGAGCCACTGCGCCCGGCCTGATCAGTTTTATTTTTGATCAGATTTCTCATTAACTACTTAGACTCAAACATATATTTCATTTAGTATTAAAAAAACTCTCATATAAGGGCTAAAAATCAGATTATAACGTAGTACAGTAAATATTTAGTTTTAAAACACACCCCTCCATCAAATTAACGGCATTTCAAAGTGGTGAGATTAAAAGTGATCTTCACGCCGGGCGCGGTGGCTCAAGCCTGTAATCCCAGCACTTTGGGAGGCTGAGGCGGGTGGATCATGAGGTCAAGAGATCGAGACCATCCTGGTCAACATGGTGAAACCCCGTCTCTACTAAAGATACAAAAAATTAGCTGGGCATGGTGGTGTGTGCCTGTAATCCCAGCTACTCAGGAGGCTGAGGCAGGAGAATTGCTTGAACCCAGGAGGCGGAGGTTGCGGTGAGCCGAGATCGCACCATTGCACTCCAGCCTGGGTAACAAGAGTGAAACTCCGTCTCAAAAAAAAATAAAATAAAATAGAATAAAAATAAAAGTGATCTTCACTTTCTTCTTTTTATTTACCTATTATCCTATTATGTCCTAATTTTCCCCCTATAAACATGTATGTGTTTTTAAGATATAGTGCTCCCTAAAATATAAATGTATAAACGTTAAGTGCACACAGATTTTTTTTTTTTTTTTTTTTTGAGACAGAGTCTTGCTCTGTTGCCCAAGCTGGAGTGCAGTGGTGCGATCTCGGCTCAGTGCAACTTCTGCCTCCTGGGTTCAAGTGATTCTCCTGCCTCAGTCTCCCAGGTAGCTGGGACTACAGGTGCACACCACCATGCCCAGCTAATTTTTGTACTTTTAGTACTTTTAGTAGAGATGGGGTTTCATCATGTTGGCCAGGCTGGTCTTGACCTCCTGACCTCAAATGATCCACTGTGCCTGGCCTGTGCACACAGATATTTATATGCGTGTGTGTATGTCCATATCTAATTCAATAGTCCCCATCATGCACAGGTTTCTGGCACTGCCCTGTACCTGTGTCAGGGAATATAGCTTTTGTTTTTGGCAGTTCTGAATCCTTACATGTGATTTAAGGAAGTTTCCATTAAAGTGTCTTAGCTTATGAACTGAACTAAGAAGAAAAAATAAAGTAGTTAAAAAAAAAAAAAAAAAAAAAAACACAACCAACAGGCTGGGCGTGGTGGCTCATGCCTGTAATCTCAGCACTTTGGGAGGTGGGTGGATTGACTGCCTGAGCTCAGAAGTTCAAGATCACCCAGGGAACATGGTGAAACCCTGTCTCTACTAAAAATACAAAAAAATTAACTGGTGTGGTAGCGCGTGCCTCTAGTCCCAGCTACTTGGGAGGCTGAGGCAAGAGAATCGCTTGATCCCCAGTGGCGAACGCTGCAGTGAGCCGAAACTGTACCACTACACTCCAGCTTCGGCTATGGAGTAAGACTCTGTCTCAAATAAATAAATAAATAAACAAACCAACACAACTATGATCTGAAATGCTGCATTTCAAAATATGTGTTTTTCCCCAAAGAAACATATCAGTGGTTTGCTGGGAAGGACTCAGGGGTGGAGGGTGACTTGTCATATATGCTTATTGTGATTTTGAAATATAATTTAAAAACCCTGGTGGGGTATTATCGCCTGTCGCCCAGGCTGGATGGAATGCAGTGGTGCAATCACAACTCACTACTGTAGCCTTGAACTCTAGGGTTCCAGCAGTTCTCTCACTTCAGCGTCAAGAATAGCTGGGATTGCCAGGCGCGGTGGCTCACGCCTGTGATCCCAGCACTTTGGGAGGCCGAGGCGGGTGGATCACAAGGTCAAGGGATCGAGACCATCCTGGTCAACATGGTGAAACCCCGTCTCTACTAAAAATACAAAAAATTAGCTGGGCATGGTGGCGCGTGCCTGTAATCCCAGCTACTCAGGAGGTTGAGGCAGGAGAATTGCCTGAACCCAGGAGGTGGAGGTTGCGGTGAGCCGAGATTGTGCCATTGCACTCCAGCTTGGGTAACAAGAGAAACTCCATCTCAAAAAAAAAAAAAAAAAAAAAGAATAGCTGGGATTATATGAGCCACCATGCCTGGTGCTATACAATATATTTTATGGAAAATGGTTCTAGTGCTTATGAAGTATGAAAACTGAAGTAATTTAATGTTATCAGTATCTGGGTACTACTTTCTTTGAGCTTTAAAAAAATTTTTATGTGTAAAACACATAAAATTTACCATTTTAAACTGTGTAATTCAGTGACATTTAGTACATTCACAATGTTGTGCAGCCATAACTACTATCTAATCCAGAAGATCTTCATTGCCCCAAAAGGGTACCTTGTACAGGCTAGTAAGCTTAAAATTTTGATAGTATTAATACTTTCTGTGAGACAGCGCTCTCTGGAGTGCCATCACCATGGCTAATAAAATGAAAACAAAAGAGGTCTCTCTAACATAGATCAGGTTCCTAATTCATGTCATTTGTGAAACACCTAGAAACTGAGATCCATGAAATAAACACAGGGAGAAGTCTATGACAGAAACAGCCACAAAAACATACGTGAAGGAACAAGTAGTACATCACTATCAACTTAAATAAGAAAAACCGGTATGAGAAAGGGTCTGAGTGTAGATAACACTCATAAAATAAGAAAATAACGTTAAGAAACACTTATTTACTTGTGGGGCCTTGGGGAAACCTGACAACCACGGAAAAGCCACCTTGCTTCAGTTATCAGTATGACCTTGGTCATGTCCTGTGCATTTACCTAGTCCTCAGCATTTTATTTCTCTGACAAAAGTAAAAGGTGAGAAGAACTTGACACTAAAGGAATCTCTCAGTTTACTCAGGATAGCCTGGAAGCTAGGGATATTTTCACTCTATGTTCCGAAGCCAGAGCAATGGTTCTTATATCTCTAAACCTGAAAGAGACAGAAGGTATGATCTTCAATTGGTTCACTAAGAAAACTAAAGTCTCAGCTGGAAGTGGTGGGTCACATTGTAATCCCAGCACTTTGGGAGGCTGAGGCAGATGGATGGATCACCAGAGCTCATGAGTTCAAGATGACCAGCCTGGCCAACATGGTGAAACCCTGTCTCTACTAAAAATACAAAAACTTAGATAGGTGTGGTGATGGGCCCCTGTAATCCCAGCTACTTGGGAGGCTGAGGCAGGAGAATTGCTTGAATCTGGGAGGTGGAGGTTGCAGTGAGCAGAGATCGCACCATTGCATACCAGCCTGGGTAACAAGTGTGAAACTCTGTCCAAAAAAAGAAAAAAAGAAAAGAAAAGGAAACTAGAGTCTCAGAGGCTTTTTCTCCTGAGAACTGATCCTTCTCCTTCATAACCACATCCCATTAGTATTCACAGTGATCTCGGCTCACTGCAAGCTCTGCCTTCTGGGTTCATGTGATTGTCTTGCCTCAGCCTCCTGGGTGGTAGCTGGGACTACAGGTGCATGCCACCATGCCTGGCTATTGTATTTGTATTTTTAGTAGAGATGAGGTTTCACTATGTTAGCCAGGCTGGTCTCTTTCAATATTTCTATGTGTTTCAAAAATTTCAAAATAAAACATCAGAAAACATTATCTTTGAGGCCGGGCGCGGTGGCTCAAGCCTGTAATCCCAGCACTCTGGGAGGCCGAGGCAGGTGGATCACGAGGTCAAGAGATCGAGACCATCCTGGTCAACATGGTGCAACTCCGTCTCTACTAAAAACACAAAAAATTAGCTGGGCATGGTGGTGTGTGCCTGTAATCCCAGCTACTCAGGAGGCTGAGGCAGGAGAATTGCCTGAATCCAGGAGGCGGAGGTTGCGGTGAGCCGAGATCGCGCCATTGCACTCCAGCCTGGGTAACAAGAGCGAAACTCCATTCAAAAAAAAAAAGAAAATGTTATCTTTAAATATGTACATAGAAAATTCTACAAGAATACATTATTCACCATTCAGCCTAAGGAATAATGTGGGGAGAGGAGAGGTAGCATTTTTACAAATTACTTTGTGTGTAACAGGGCCTTCTTCTGTCACCCAGGCTAGAGTGCAGTGATGCAAATGATCATAGCTCACCGCAGCCTCGAACTCCTGGGCTCAGGTCATCCTGCCTCAGCCTCTCGAGTAGCTAGGACTTTAGGCGTGTACTACCATGACCACCTAATTTCCTTTCTAATTTTTTTGCACAGACTGGGTTTCACTGTCTCAGGGTTTCCAGGGTTTCTTGGATTCCTGTCCTCAAACAATTTTCCTGTCTGTCTCCCCAAGGACTAGGATTATAGGTGTAAGCCATTGTTCCAGGCCGCTATAATTACTTCTATAAGAATCTACTTCTATGAGAATTAGGATATCAAATTCTCCTCCTGTTTGTAAACATTTTATAAATTTCATTTCTGTACTTTTTTTTTTTTTTTGGACAGAGTTTCGCTCTTGTTACCCAGGCTGGAGTGCAATGGCGCGATCTCGGCTCACCGCAACCTCCGCCTCCTGGGTTCAGGCAATTCTCCTGCCTCAGCCTCCTGAGTAGCTGGGATTACAGGCACACGCCATCATGCCCAGCTAATTTTTTGTATTTTTAGTAGAGACGGGGTTTCACCATGTTGACCAGGATGGTCTCGATATCTTGACCTCGTGATCCACCCACCTCGGCCTCCCAAAGTGCTGGGATTACAGGCGTGAGCCACTGCGCCCGGCCAAATTTCATTTCTTAAGGAAATCTCCAGCAAGCTTCTGGGCTGTTCCAGCGTGAACTGGGTGCTTTCTAGGCTTGCCTTACCACTAATGCTCAGGGCTCTCCCTTACCGGCCCAGGGATTCCTTTCCTTCCTTTCTTGTTTTGGATTCTGTTTCAGCAATTCAGTGTCTCCCGTTTTCTGATTTCACTCTGTGAAAGTATCCTATAACAGGTGTCCCCAAACTACGGCCACTGGCCGCATGTGGCCCCCTAAGGCCATTTATCTGGCCCCCCACCGCACTTCAGGAAGGGGCACCTCTTTCATTGGTGGTCAGTGAGAGGAGCACAGTATGTGGCGGCCCTCCAACGGTCTGTGGGACAGTGAACTGGCCCCCTGTGTAAAAAGTTTGGGGATGCCTGCGTAGATACTGTGAGAAAGGGCAGGCAGGAGGTGCATTTTTAAAAAATTATAGGCTATTGGCTGGGCCTAGTGGCTCACGTCTGTAATCCCAGCACTTTGGGAGTCCATGGCAGGCGGATCATGGGGTTGGGAGATCGAGACCATCCTGGCTAATCCCATCTCTACTAAAAATACAAAAAAATATTAGCCGGGCCTGGTGGCATGCGCCAGTGGTCCCAGCTATTAGGAAGGCTGAGGCAGGGAATTGCTTGGATCCAGGAGGCGGAGGTTGTGGTGAGCTGAGATCGTGCCACTGCACTCCAGCCTGGGCGACAGTAAGACTTTGTTTCAAAAAACAAAAATTAAAAAAAAAAAATTGCCAGACATGGTGGCTCATGCCTGTAATCCTAACACTTTGGGAGGCCAAGGTGGGTGGATCACCTGAGGTCAAGAGTTCGATATCAGCCTGGCCAACATGGTGAAATCTCATCTCTCTTTTTTTTTTTTTTGAGACGGAGTTTTGCTCTCCTTACCCAGGCTGGAGTGCAATGGCGTGATCTCAGCTCACTGTAACCTCCGCCTCCTGGGTTCAGGCAATTCTCCTGCCTCAGCCTCCTGAGTAGCTGGGATTACAGGCATGCGCCACCATGCCCAGCTAATTTTTTGTATTTTTAGTAGAGACGGGGTTTCACCATGTTGACCAGGATGGTCTCGATCTCTTGACCTTGTGATCCACCTGCCTCGGCCTCCCAGAGTGCTGGGATTACAGGCTTGAGTCACCACGCCCGGCCAACCTCATCTCTTAAAAAAAAAAAACTAAAATAAAAAAATCGTAGGCTATTAATCTAACAATTGTTTTAGTTAAGTATAGAATTCTAAATTAAAGTAATTCTCCTTTAGATTCGTCTTATTTCAATGATGCTAAATGACTAAGTCTATTTTCCTGTGTTGTCTACTTGTGATTCAACCTGGAACTATCTTGCAGGTCTTGGTAATTTTTGGAATTATTTCAATATTCCATCTTCTCTACTTGTTCTGTTCACTCTTTTTGAAATTCATGATTTGGATATATGAGTTGGGTAGATTTCTAATGTTCTGTTTTTCTTGCCAGAGGTATTAACAATGCTACATTTTTGGGCCGGGCGCGGTGGCTCAAGCCTGTAATCCCAGCACTTTGGGAGGCCGAGGTGGGTGGATCACGAGGTCAAGAGATCGAGACCATCCTGGTCAACATGGTGAAACCCCGTCTCTACTAAAAATACAAAAAATTAGCGGGGCATGGTGGCGCGTGCCTGTAATCCCAGCTAATCAGGAGGCTGAGGCAGGAGAATTGCCTGAACCCAGGAGTCGGAGGTTGCGGTGAGCCGAGATCGCGCCATTGCACTCCAGCCTGGGTAACAAGAGCGAAACTCCGTCTCAAAAAAAGAAAAAAGAAAAAACAAACAAACAAACAAAAAAAACAATGCTACATTTTTGGTAGTTTTCTTTGCCCTGAAAAGCTACTATTAATTCCGATTTCTGTTTATTTCAGTCTCCAATAGTAGAGGCCTACCTCCAGAGAGTGGTCACCCTTAATTGTGCACACACGCCACTAAAAAGCTGCCTGGAAGCCCTGTGACAGTGGATGAGGTCCATCTGCTGTGGGCCTAACTAGATGCAGTTTTCCCAAACTTGCCTGCTTACTGAACTTGTTCAACATATATATTCAGATTTTTTTTTTTTTTTTTTTTTGAGATAGGGTCTTGCTCTATTGCCCAGGCTGAAATGCAGTGGCACAGTATCAGCTCACTGTAAGTTCTGCCTCCTGGGCTCAAGCTATCCTCCCACCTCCGTCTCCCATGTAGCTGGGACTAGAGGCACATACCACCACACTCAGCATATTTTCCTATTTTTTGTAGAGATGGGGTTTCACTATATTGCCCAGGCTGTTCTCGAACTCCTGAATTTAAGCAATCTGCCAGCCTCTGCCTCTCAAAGTGCTGGGATAACAGGCGTCAGCCACCACAGCCAGACTATATTCAGATTTTGAGCCTCAGAATCATGATGTCCAGAGAATGAGGCTGACTCTCATTCTGAGGAAAAATTGATAGCCAAATAAGTATTTTTTCCCTATTCAAAAATTTTCGGCTGGGTATGGTGGCTCATGCCTATAATCCCAGAACTTTGGGAAGCAGAAGTGGGTAGATCACTTGAAGCCAGGAGTTTGAGACCAGCCTGGGCAACACAGCAAAACCCTGTCTCTACAAATAATACAAAAATTAGCTAGGCGTGGTAGCTTACATGCCTGTAATCCCAACTACTCATGAGTGTGAGGCACGAGAATTGTTCGAACCCAGGAGGCAAAGGCTGCCTCTGGGTTCAAAGAGACCATGCCACTGCACTCCATCCTGGACGACAGAGTGAAACCTCGTATCAGGAAAAAAAAGTAATACAGAAATTAGCTGAGCATTGTGGCATGTGCCTGTAATCCTAGCTTCTCAGGAGGCTGAGGCAGGAGAACTGCTTGAACCCGGGAGGGAGAGGAAACAGTGAGCTGAGATTGTACCACTGTGCTCTAGGTGACAGAGCATGACTCGGTCTCAAAATAAATAAATAAATAAATAAATAAATAAATAAATAAATTTTTTTACTTGCAAAATATTACATGGCTGACAAGTTCATAAAATATTAACATGCAATTTAATGAAAACATTAATATACAATTTAATATCATAAGCCCCAGTTCAGGAAAGAGAACAGTACCAGCAACCACAAATCCCTAAGAGGTAAGTAATGGCAAGCCATAGAAATATTTAAATAATGCTAGCCAGACTGACAATCCTGTCCTAAGAATAATCCAAAGACATAGCTAGAACTCACTAACCCTGCACCTTCCACCCACACAGCCAGAGGAAACTCTTCTCCTGATCTCTGTGTTAAGCATTTTCTTCTTTTCCTTATGGTTTTTGCACTTATTTATGCATCCTTTAATAAACACCTAAATACATTCCTTGCTGTCTGAGCAAAATCTGTTCATGAAAACACTGTGAATCATAAATTTTCAGGTAGGGGAACCTACAGTGCATTAATTTAAATGGGAAAAGTAATAATGCCATCCAAAGCCTCTCTCATCAATTTCTCTCTAAATCACCAAACCACTTTACTTAAATAACTATCCACACCATGGATTTCTGCATAACCCAAGAATTTCAATTATTTATATAATTTTTTTGTTGACAACAGAGTCTCGCTCTGTTGCCTCGGCTGGAGTGCAGTGGTGTGATCTCGGCTTACTGCAACCTCTACCTATCTCCCAGGTTTGAGCAATTCTTGTGCCTCAGCCTCCCGAGTAGCTGGGAGTACAGGCATGTGCTACCATGTATTTTGTATTTTTAACAGAGACAGGGGTTTTGCCATGTTGGCCAGGCTGGTCTTGAACTCCTGGCCTCAAGTGGTCCACCTACCTCAGCCTCCCAAAATGATGGGATTACAGGCACGAGACACTGCGCCCAGCGAACACAAGACTTTTTTTTTCTTTTTTTTTGAGACGGAGTCTTGCTCTGTTGCCCAGGCTGGAGTTCAGTGGTGCAATTTTGGTTCACTGCAGCTGCCGCTCCCTCAGGTTCCAGTGATTCTCCTGCCTCAGCCTCCTGGGTAGCTAGGATTACAGGTGCCTGCCATCATGCCCGGCTAATTTTTGTATTTTTAGTAGATACGGGGTTTCGCCATGTTGGCCAGGCTGGTTTCAAACTCCTGACCTCAGGTGATCTGCCTACCTTGGCGTCCCAAAGTGCTGAGTTTTCCTTACAGTCTTTGAGACATTAATAGCTGCCTTTAATGGAACATGTTAGGTCTGTCGTAAGAGACTCATTCTCTGTGGTGAACATTTGGGAACTCGGAGTAGGTGGGAAAAGAGTCTGATCACAGATGGCCTGTCACTCAGCTGTGCCTTTGGATAGGGTACCTTCTCAGTTATTGGGTGAGTGTGCTGGAACATTTTGAGAGGAATAACTGAGGCTTGCTAGATGTACTCTGGATTGCTTCTGCTTCAGACTTGGAAAGGCAAGAG
This sequence comes from Saimiri boliviensis, assembly GCF_048565385.1. NCBI lineage: Eukaryota > Metazoa > Chordata > Mammalia > Primates > Cebidae > Saimiri > Saimiri boliviensis. The sequence goes on along the minus strand of NC_133457.1, from coordinate 97,857,608 downwards.
GGGACAACCCAGCGTAGTACAGTAAACCCTTTTGTAGGAGGCCACGAGGCCATGGTAGACTGAGTGGTATTTTCCTGGACAGTGGGCTGGGGACAGGAGGAGGGAAGGTGCATAAACACTGTTAGGGCTACTGTGAGAAATAAAAGTGATGACACAAGAGTGCCTAGTATATCTGATACCCAGGCCGAATTTGACAACCAAACATTCTTTGACCAGTACCTAGCACACATATATGTAGAGACAGTTAAAGACAGAACCAAATCACAAATACTCTCCATGAAGAAGAATTACCATTTTTTGAACATTCCAGGTACCAGGCTGGGCACAGTGGCTCAGGCCTATAATCCTGGCACTCTGGGAGGCTGAGGCAGGAGGATCGCTTGAGGCCAGGAGTCCAAGGCCAGCCTGGGCAAAACAGCAAGACTCTGTCTCTACAAAACAAACACCCCCCACCACAACCACCACACACCAAAACATGCCAGGGGCTTCATATGTTTTCTCATTTACTCTTCATAAACCTGAGTCTCCCTAAATCCACAACTGAGTACCACCTTCCTTTAAAGTAAAGTAGAAAAAGACTTCCGTGACATATTGGTGGGCTCTAAAGGCTGACATTTATTCTGGGTTCCCTGCAGACTCTCCCCTTACCATTGTTGAGAGAATCTGCACTCCCAGGGCTATGTTGCCTGGAGACCAACTCAGTCCCCGTTTTCCTCAGCTCTGTGTTTTCATTGTACCGTCTTTTCCAGTAGTTGAGTTCTTCACGATCTGATTCCTGACAGCGCCGCAGAACGGCCATGGAGCGCCTTGTTTTCTCTACCATTTCCATAATGCAATTCAGTGCCTGAGTCAGAAAGGAGGGCAGGCAGAGATGAGATGAAAGCATTCAAACAACCAACAGTGAAAATCAAGGACAGGCCAACCCAATATAAGGAATTCAGGTTTCTGATAGGTTTAGGAATATCAAGTTCACATTTGAAACCTGTTATTGCTGTCTGTTTCTCCATCAGCAGGAAGGACACTGGTGTTGAGGCTGACATGCCTATAGTGGACAATAACTGCCAGGGCTTCCAGTGTTTGGACAAAACCTGAGATGCATGGCCTTCTGACCAACTGTCTATGATGATTTCATGTTGTTGCAGCATTTGTTGTATCCCTGGGGGCTGCCGCTCTCTGTAAGTTTGCTGTGGCTGAACCATAAAATAAGGCATACACAGATTTCTATAGAAATTATAAATTTTGATGAGATAAGGAAGGCTGGTATCTTTCAGAGTACAAAATAATTTTGGAATATAAACAATGTTGGGGGATTGAATTACCTAGATGTTTGTTACTAACCTGTGTCAGAAAACTAGGAAACATGAATATGTGGGCTAAAAAACAATTCTCTTTACTACAGAAGGAGCAGAATTGAAAAAATTAAAAAGAAAGTTTCTTTCGATAAACAGTTAACAAATGCAAAATAAATCCCATCTTGCTACGTTGCCTAGACTAGACTTGAAGTCTTGGACACTGGGCTTAAGAGATCCTCCTGCCTTAGCTTCCCGAGTAGCTGGGACTTCAGGCATGTGCCAGTACGCCTGGCTACAGACCTTTGTTTTTAACCCTTATATATTACATGACTTTATTTGGTTTCTGACCTGAAGTGATCATCCCATCATAAAGATATGGGAGTGACTCTGTAATTCCTTAGCTGGGGAAGTACTAGCTAAACCAGCTTTTATTAAAAGCAAAGGATGTCATGGCTATGGTTATGTTCACTTCAAGCATGCATGTTACATTAATTATTGGTAGCATTAAGAAACAAAAGTAGGCTGGGTGCAGTTACTCACACCTATAATCCCAGCACTTTGGGAGGCTGAGGGTGGGCAGATCGTTTGAGGTCAGGAGTTTTGAGACCAGCCTGGCCAACATGGTGAAACCCCATCTCTACTAAAAATACAAAAATTAGCTGGGCATGGTGGCATACACCTATAATCCCAGCTACTCTGGAGGCTGAGGCAGAATTGCTTGAACCTGGAAGGCGGATGTTGCAGTGAGCCAAGATCGTACCACTGCACTCCATCCTGGGTGACAGAGAGAAACTCCATCTTAAAAAAAAAAAAAAAGTAATAAAGAGTTAGGGAAATTAAACACTGTAAGATTCTTACATGGTCAAGATGTTTCCATTCATCAGCCCATTCCCTTTCTGTCAAACGATGATCTACCAATTCATCTTGATAGCCTCCATTTAGACCTATTAGAAATCAGAGATTAAATTTGAAGATAGCAGAGAAAGCACAATAGAATCAAATTCTATCAAGTAAATACACACACTTTCATAATAACTGTAAACATACTACTAAGGCAATGATTCACAATAGGGTGTGGGGGGGCACAAAATGACATTATAACCAACAAAGGATCACTATATTCAGATTATATAAATAACTCCAACAAATCAATTGTAAAACACAAAATAGCCCTAAAGAAAAACAGGTAAAAGAAATAAACAGGTATGTCATACATGGCATTTCATATCTAACATATTGGAAAAATGAAAATGTCACATACTACTAAGCATTGGCAAGGATGTGGTGCAATGTGAATAATTAACTACCCAAACTAGAGTGTGTACTGGTACGACCACTTGGAAACAGCTTAATAGTATCAATAGTTCAAAAAAAATTTTTTTAGGAGGGAATGTTTTGATATATACTGAAATTTCTAGGAATGGAACAACTGTGTGAATTAAGTGTATACCAATAGAACTGTCTACTATTTTGAAGAATTCATGTCACATATACCAACAGTGCTTAGTCTCTGAGTCATTAACCCAACACATCTATTACCAGTCTGAATTTATAGGTGACTGGAATTCATAGTGACTGTATTAGTGTTAGAATCTGTTAAATTTCAGTATATACTGAGTTCTTTGTGATCCCTATAATCTGTCAAAAAAGGTAGCAGTAGTAATAATAATAATAATAATAAACAAACAAACAAAAAACAAAATCAAAAAGGTAGTAATAAAAGCCAGGTACAGTGGGGCATGCCTATAGTCCCAGCCACTGAGGAGGCTGATGCAGGTGGTTATCTTGAGCCCAGGAATCCAGCTTGGGCAATATAGTGAGACCCCATTTCTAAAAAATCCACAAATTTGAAAAAATGCAGTTTTTAACATACTTCTTTCTCAAGTCAAACTGGCAAAAAAAATGTACAGAAGAAACCATTAGCAAGCCAGTTTTTTCCCTTCCACTGTGCTGTTTCCAACCAAAGCAAGCCAGTTTTTAACAGATAAGAGAGAGGCATAAGAGTGACAGGGGTTGAACACTAGGCTAGGTATCGTAACATACTGCCAGGGCATCCTAGCGTTGGGCATAAGACAACTGAGGTATGAATTTTGTCTCTGCCAATTATTAGCTATTGATTTTGGCCACATTTCTGTCATCTTACATCTGTAAAAAGGGATAACAATTGCCTGGGACTCCTGTGAGGATAAAATCAGACAATGTAAGTACAACACAATCTAAGTGGTAGCTATGATTCAGTAAACATTGGTGCTGAGAACTCCATGGGGCTACGGCCTTCCCTATTGAGCTACCACCCCACTATGTGACATCAGGGGTCCCACTGTGGCCAAGTGTCTGAAAGATGCTAGTGAGTCTAAGTCAGAGGAAGCGAGGGCAAATATGTTACAATTTCTTACTCCACAAGGTACCCCACAAATGGAAATGTAGGGAATTCCTGGAAGCTGGCAGCCCTTTAGTTCTCTGCCCTGACAGATGCTCAGCAGTTATACTCCAAAGAACCTTATGCAGAAAATGTGTATGAGTACACGACAAAACACTGTCCAAAACCAGAAGAGGTCTGTCAAGGTTTCTTTTGTTTCTTCCTAAATTTAATGGTTTCTGAGGGCCTATGTCCCAAGTACTCCAAATGGAACAACAACCCAGCCCAAGGGATAGTGTTATCTCCATTTAGAATACTCTTCAGAGGCTCAGAGAGCCCAAGCAACTTGCATAAGATCACACAGCTAGTTAGGATGCAGAGCCAAGATTGTATGCTCACCTCCTAACCTAAATGCCCATGGACTTTCACCTACGAGGTAAAATCTTACATCTTTCTTGCCTAATTTTAAAGCCTTTTGAAAAATTTTTTTGAGGCAGGGTCTTACTCTGTCACCCAGGAGGGAGTGCAGTGGCACCATCATGGCTTATTGCAGTCTTGACCTCTTGGGCTCAAGCAACTCTCCTGGCCTTTTTTTTTTTTTTTTGAGACAGAGTCTCGCTCTGTTGCCAGACTGGAGGGCAGTGGCGTGACTTCAGCTCACTGCAGCCCCTGCATCCCAGGTTGAAGCACTTCTCTTGTCTCAGCCTCCCAAGTAGCTAAGATTACAGGTGCGTGCCACCACTCCCGGCTAATTTTTGTATTTTGAGTAGAGACAGGGTTTCACCACGTTGGCCAGGATAGTCTCGAACTCCTGACCTCAGGTGATCCACCCCCTTCAGCCTCCCAAAGTTTTTTTTTGTTTGTTTGGTTTTTTTTTTTTGAGAGACAGAGTCTTGTTCTCCTGTCTAGGTTGGAGTGCAGTGGCTCGATCTCTGCTCACTGCAACCTCCACCTCCCAGGTTCAAGTGATTCTCCTGCCTCAGCCTCCCAAGTAGCTAGGACTGCAGGTACATGCCACCATGCGTGGCTAATTTCTTGCATTTTTAGTAGAGATGAAGTTTCATTGTGTTAGCCAAGATGGCCCTGATCTCTTGACCTCGTGATCCACCCACCTCGGCCTCCCAAAGTGCTGGGATTACAGGTGTGAGCCACTGCACCCAGCCAGCCTCCCAAAGTTTTTATCCAATCAGTGGAAAAAAGCAATCATGGTATTATTTGACTTTATCACTGAGTTGGAAAGAAATCCAATAATCCAATCTGAATTTACCATGCTGCTTAGATTGCTTACCAAGACTGTGGTGTCTATCACGAACTTCTCGGTGCTCTAGCATCTTGTTGGGTTCCCGATACAGGTGAGAAGTTGCAATATCCTCTAAGGTGTAATGCTGAAGAGGCGGAGGGGTAGGATGGAATTGGCCCCCAGGATTCATGAGGGGCACAGTGAGGGCAGGACTATGCCGAGGAGCAGGGCTGATGGTACATACTCTCTTGGCAGGAGGCTCAGGAGCAATTGTATCTCTATCAAAATTATTTTCTTCTCTCCTGTGGAAGAAGCAGAAGTGCATATCTGAGCCTGTCAACAAGTGTTCATGCAGACATATCCAGAGCACCTACTATGCGTTAGGTATCGTGATATGCACTGCGATAAACAGGAAGACTCTAAGGAAGGCATGACATGAGGCATGAACTGAACTGTCTTCAGGGGCCAAGGGATATCATGTAAACTGCCGACTGATATCAGCCTGAAAAGAGAGGTCAAATCCATCTATAACCAGACAGAAACATTAACCCTCATAAAGCAAAGGAGTGACTAAGGAGATAACAGCATTTTCCTGAGTTATGGGTTCAACCATACTTAGGAAAGTTAAGGTCAAACTTGTTACTATGAAGGTGAGTTACTGGAAAGAAACTACGTGGGAGGAAAAAGGCTCATATAACAAATCCAATTGGGTCTTTTATTTTTTTAAAGCCAGTCAAATTAACAGTGGGTCCAATTGTGTACTGGCAGGGTTTTCAGTGACTCAGATTCAACTGTAATAAATTTTCTACTATTCTTTTTTAAACTTTCTAAAAAGCGTCATTAAAGCCTATCCAATATTATTAAATTATTGCTGCCTTTGATAACTCATAGAATACTTCGATAGCCACTCATAGGGAGCTTTCTAAAATAAATTCATATTAATTTTAATCAGTAAAAATGAGTCACTGGCAAGTATTAATAATTGCCATACTTTTTCAAGACTTCTCACATCAGAAAAAAAATGAGTTTGTCATAAAAATAATAATTCATCAAAAAGAGAAAAAATGCATTTGGCAGATTGTATTTCTTTCTTTTTTTATTTTTTAATTCTTTCTATGAACACATCCAAGAAAAGGTACAACTGTATTTCTGAGGCTTCTCAAACAGGAGACCCATAAATTCTCTAAAGTAGAGTTTCTCACTGGGTATGCAGGCATCTGAAGAGTTTCTGAAAAATGCTCATGCCTAGAAGCTACTCCCATAGATTTTAGATGTATCCTGCAGCTTGGTATTAGAAAAAAGCAAAAATGACCACAGAAAGCCTGAGACATTGGGCTGGGTATGGTGGCTCACACCTGTAATTCCAGCACTTTGGGAGGTCAAGGCAGGCGGATCTCTTGAGCTCACAAGTTTGAGACCAGCCTGGGCAATATGGTAAAAGCCCATCTCTCCAAGAACAACAACAAAAACAACAGCTACAACAAAACCAATAGAAAAACCCCACTAATATTAGCTGGGCATGGTGGCATGTGCCTGCAGTCCCAGATACTCAGGAGGCTGAGGTGGGAAGAACACTTCTGCCCAGGAGGGAGAGGCTGCAGTGAACAAAGATTGTGCCACTGTGCTCCAGTCTGGGCGATACGAGTCAGACCTTGTCTCAACAGACGTCTGAGACATTATAAACACAGCAATCAAATTCTCTTTCTTGGCCGGGCGCGGTGGCTCAAGCCTGTAATCCCAGCACTTTGGGAGGCCGAGGCGGGTAGATCACGAGGTCGAAAGATCGAGACCATCCTGGTCAACATGGTGAAACCCCGTCTCTACTAAAAATACAAAAAACTAGCTGGGCGTGGTGGTGCATGCCTGTAATCCCAGCTACTTAGGAGGCTGAGACAGGAGAATTGCCTGAACCCAGGAGGTGGAGGTTGCGGTGAGCCGAGATCGCGCCATTGCACTCCAGCCTGGGTAACAAGAGCGAAACTCCGTCTCAATTAAAAAAAAAAAAAAAAAAAAAAAATTCTCTTTCTTTATAAGCAAAGGGAAAGGACAGTATGGTTGCAGAAAGGCAAGGACAGCAAAGCTCACCTCTCCGGACTGGGCCTCTTCCCGTTTCCGTGTACTTCCATGAGCAGCTCTGAAGAGTCAGCAGGCGATGCAATGCTTGTATTGAGCAGAAGGTGTTCATGCTGAGCCAGGTACTGGGATGGGGTCTGCTTGGCTGCCCGAGCGCAGTGCAGCAGTTCTCTCTGCAGCAGGGGCAGATTGGCCTTGAAAGGAAGAGGCAGTTTTCCCAGTGTTAGGCCCTATACAACAGGGCTCAGCACCTCAAACACTTTCACAAAGTTGATGATCCAAGATAAAAGCCCTCTTTTTCCTTGGCAGTCTGATTTTCATATGCTTCTTCTGTGAGTACGACACCTCTTATACTACACTTGAATTACTGGTTCAGTTATTTCTTGCCCCAACCAGATGTAAATCTGCTTAAGGAAGAGACTGTACCTTATTTACCTTTACAGCCTAGTACAGAGTCAAAGTTTAATAAAGGGTTGTTGAACATAATAATTTTAAAACATTTACTTCTGAAGATGTCAGTGAGTGAGATAAGTACTACTGCCTATGTGCGTGTCATTCCAAGCCCTGGTTTCTCTCTTCTGAATCCCAACACATCTCTGATAGTACTACTCAGCCTTCCTTCATGTTCTGTATGAGAGCTGCCACGGAATTCTAGAAACTGTGATTATTATGAAACATGGGAGTTTGAAAAGGAGCATTGGGAGTGATGTAAAATGTAAAAGGATAATTCATTAGATATTTTTCTGTCTCTCATATTTAGAAAACCTGTAATAGGAACAAATCACATTTTAAAACCCATACATCTTTTTTTTTTTTTTTTTTTTTTTTTTGAGACGGAGTTTCGCTCGTTACCCAGGCTGGAGTGCAATGGTGCGATCTCGGCTCACCACAACCTCCGCCTCCTGAAACCCATACATCTTTTAAAGCTCAGAACTTGACTTCCTTCATATACAGAATTTACTTTTCCCATATGTCTTTTATTAAAAAAACCATAAAGTAGAAATTACATTTTTCTCACCAAATTTAAAAGCAATGTAGGCTGAGCTCATAAGCAAAGGCTTAAACCCAGGGGACAAATGAGTAAGTGAAAGGAGAGTTTTAATACATGCAAGTAGCTATCCCTTCACTGAGGGTTAATTTAGCAGGCACCATAATTAGTGACTGTTTTAAAGCAGAAATTGACAAAACCCCAAATGCTAGCCAAAAAGCTGCCATAACAACCTACCTCATGCTGTTTTCCAAAATAACACAGTTAAGAATAGGGAATTTGACTATATAAAATTCTTTTAAAGTCTGTTCTATAACCTCAATCTTGTTGCGACTGTAAAAACTTAATTAAAAAAAAAAAACCAACATCTCAGATCTTTACACTTGTGACATGTCCAATGATGAATAAAAAACATGCTAATTATTTCCTATTAACACAAATTTCACAAATCTTTCTTAATTCTAGAGTCTTGGGGAAATAATTGTCTACCAGATCTGACATACAGAAAGGAGACCAAGATAGAACCAGTACAGCTGTTTCAGGGATCAGGAAGGTGTCACAGACTTCTCAGAGCAGCCAGGGCTTCAACGCCATGAGAACAGAGCCGTGATATAGGCTGTGCGCCTTAGACCTATGCATCTTTTCTTGTGTATCTGCTGTGCTCCAATATAAAGTTTTTAAAAACTGGTATTAGTACTTTAGTAAGATGACCTATATGTCTGATGCTATTACATTTTCTTAAGAAATGAAAGTAAGGTAAAATAAAGTAAAGGGGGCATATTTATTTGGCCAGACAGTAAATTTTTTAGCCTTTGCTAAGAGGCAAAATTAAAGATATTATACAGATACTCATAAAAGAGAGAAAACAAATTTCCATAAATATTGACAAAATTCAAAATACAGTAACAAAGGAGTACAATTTTTTTGTTTTGTTGTGTTTGTTTTGAGATGGAGTCTTGCTCTGTCCCCCAGGCTGAAGCGCAGTAGTGCAACCTTGGCTTACCGCAACCTCTGCCTCCCGGGTTCAAGCAATTCTCCTGCCTCAGCCTCCTGAGTAGCTGGGACTACAAGTGCACGCCACCATGCCCGGCTAATTTTTTGTATTTTTAGTAGAGATGGGGTTTCACCATATTGGTCAGGCTGGTCTCTTAATGATCCGCCCACCTTGGCCTCCCAAAGTGCTGGGATTATAGGTGTGAGCCACTGAGCCCAGCCGAGTACAGTTTTTTTGGAAAATGATTCTAATCATATTAACACATCAGAGAAAACCAAATCCAGGTAACTATGCCGTCTTCTGTAAAAATGTCAAGATCACAAACAGCTGAGTGAGTGTGCCTGACTAAAGTGGACTAAAGACACATGACAAATAATGCAATGAGTGATCCTGAATTAGATCCAGAACTAAGCTCCCTCCCAAGTTTTTCTTTGTTGTAAAAGATATTAGAGGCACACGTGGTGAAGTATGAATACGGTCTATAGATACGATAACAGTGCTGTATGAATGTTACTTTCCTGATGTGATAACTGTATTCAAGTATTTAAAAGCATAATGTCTGTAGCTTACTTTCCTTGACAGAGTTTTGTTCTGTCACCCAGGCTGGAGGGCAGTGACATGATCTTGGCTCACTGCAACCTCTGCCTCCCAAGTTCAAGCAATTCTCCTGCCTCAACCTCACGAGTAGCTGAGACTACAGGCAAGTGCTAATTTTTTGTATTTTTAGTAACGACAGGGTTCCACCATATTAGTCAGGCTGTTCTCTTAACTCCTAACCTCAAGTGATCTGGCCACCTTGGCTTCCCAAAGTGCTGGGATTATGGGCATTAGCCACCATATCTGGTCTTGCAGCTTACTCTTAAATGATTTTTTTTTTTTTTAAAAGAGAGTCTCGCTCTGTCACCCAGGCTGGGGTGCAGTGGCACAATGTCAGCTCACTGCATCCTCCACTGCCCAGGTTCAAGCAATTCTCCTGCCTCAGACTCCTAAGTAGCTGGGACTACAGGTGTGTGCCACTGGCCAGCTAATTTTTCTTGTATTTTTTGGTAGAGACGGGGCTTTGCCATGTTGGACAGGTGGTCTCGAACTCCTGAGCTCAAGCAATCCACCTGCGTTGGCCTCCCAAAGTGCTGGAATTACAGGTGTGGGCCACTGTGCCTGGCCAAAAGCTTTTTAAAAGGATTATATTCCATGTAAAGAAAACACCGCCTCATTGCATTTATCATTTAAGCATGATAATGCAGAACAATCTCTCCAAAAGTTATGGTCTGGAAAACATTATTGCAGAAGACATCTTTAGAAACTACAGTAACTGGGTTTGGGGAGACACAAACACTGTCTTCCTACATCCTCTCCTGACCTTAGAGTAAGTCTAAACAGCAAAGGCCTTGCCTTTTGTCCGACAGCCCTCTTCTCTGGTACCACACTCTTCACGCTCTGACTATACCCAAAAGATTAGTGTGCAGTTATTTCTTGTTAGGAGCTCTACCTCCCTTCTACCTTCACACTTCCAGCCCAAGCACCTCCTATTCTCTCCTATGCTAGCGATTCCTGTGTGTTACCAGCAGTGTCTGCACACAGACCACAACGTTAAGACTTTTGCAGTTCTCATCTCATGAAATCTGTTTATCTGTTGACTGCACTCAGACCTCTCTGACAGCCCCAAATAAAGATTTAAAAATGTGGCAAACTGCTCTGATTTAAATCATGTAAGAGGGATTAGCAGAACGTGAGGAAATACTGAAGATAAATTATATTCAGTAATTATTTTATTGAATTACCTTGAGAAATGGAATCACAAAAGGACGAAGGGGGAAGTTTGTAGCTTCTTGGAGCTTACAGTGGAACTCCTCAATTGTCACTGTTGAGTTCTGAAAAGATAAATAACCTCGTTCAACTTACAAAACTTACAATGCCAAACTTTTTTTTTTTTTTTTTTAACTTATTTCTATCTTTTTCTGAGACACGGGTCTCACTCTTGCCCAGGCTGGAGTGCAGTGGCGCAGTCTCAGCTCACTGGAACTTCCGCTTCCCAGGTTGAAGTGATTCTCCTGCCTTAGTGTCCTGAGTAGCTGGGATTACAGGTGCCTGACACCACGCCTGGCTAATTTTTTGTACTTTTAGTAGAGACAGGGTTTCACCATGTTGGTCAGGCTGGTTGGTCTCAAACTCCTGATCTCATGATCTGCCTGCCTCAGTCTCCCAAAGTGCTGGGATTACAAGTGTGAGCCAACACACATGGCCTTTTTATTTATTTATTTATTTTTTTTTTTGAGACGGAGTTTCGCTCTTGTTACCCAGGCTGGAGTGCAATGGCACGATCTTGGCTCACCACAACCTCCGCCTCCTGGGTTCAAGCAATTCTCCTGCCTCAGCCTCCTGAGTAGCTGGGATTACAGGCACACACCACCATGCCCAGCTAATTTTTTGTATCTTTAGTAGAGACGGGGTTTCACCATGTTGACCAGGATGGTCTCGATCTCTTGACCACGTGATCCACCCGCCTCGGCCTCCCAAAGTGCTGGGATTACAGGCTTGAGCCACCGCGCCCGGCCGGCCTTTTTATTTTTTAAATTTTTAATAGAGATGAGGTCTTGCTACGTTGTGCAGACTGGTCTTGAGCTCCTGAGATCAAGTTATCCTCCTGCCTCAGCCTCCCAGGTTGGTATTACAGATGTGAACTCTTTTAAATTATAAGGAAAAGGATAATTGCAGGAACATTATCATGAACTCTGAGCCTGGCAAAGGTAAACCATACTGGTTTCTTATGACAGAAATTCATGCTCCTTGACTCCCTCACCAACACCTTAAATCCAAATTCTCCCCTCTGCCCAGCAGCCTAGGCTGCAGAATACGGCACTGCCTTTCTTACTACTCATGAAGAAAGACACTCAGGCCCCCTGATATTGAGGGGTTCATTGAAAGTCACTTCAGGCACAGGGAATCAAGCTTACAACATTTCCTGTTACAGAGATCCTGATTCAACCTTGGATGTCAACTTCAAGACATTTTGGACTCAATAACTCTGAGTCACATTTTTTCAAAAGTTCATTTCTTTTTCAAGTTCTGCCCCCCACCTCCTCCTGGCATAACGTTCCCAAATCTTCAAAATAGGAAGTCCAAAAAAAAAAAAAAAAAAAAAGGCAAAAGAAAAAAGAACAATAGTTTGCCTTCTACCTTCAAGTGGCCTGTATGCATTGTGCGTATTAGAGTAACTCCCAACAGGCAAACCCCTAGCTTTTACTGTTCTCTGGAAGGGTGCCCGTCATCGGTGTTTTCTCAAAGGTCTAGGCCTTAAACTAGGAATGGGACTCAGCAACTCTGCTAAGGGGAATGAACAAATAAAAATATTTTCTTCAAAGTTCATAAAACTATGTAGGATAACAAATTAAAACAAACAAAACAAAACAAAATGTGAGGATTATTCTGAATCCCTACATGCTCCCCTGAAACAGCAATTACCATGTCTAGAAATTTACTTTCAGAAACGTTCCAAGTGTTCAAAAACATAGTATGTAACATGCAACTTACTCACAATTACAATATATTTTCCTAACAACAATAACAACAACAAAAGCGGGGGAAACTACAACAGGAAACTACATTAAAATTACAAGAGTCATGTATAAGAACACTTACGGGGGGAGGTGGCAGAGTAGATTTGCATGCATTAATGTGGAAAAGGTATCTAAAATACTGTTAAGTGGAAAACCAGAAACAGAAGATTATATTTTCTGAGAATCCACTTATAAAAATAACATGTATGCATATCATATCATATATTTAATGCCTGGAAGAATAATCACAATAACAGTTATTTCTGAGTATGCAATTATGTTAGATTTTCCTAATATATCATATTTATTATTCAGTAAACATTAAGATATTTTCCTTCAGGGAAAAGGGGTATGTCCAATTTAAACATGTTAGAGGAAAATGTATGAACACTTTCCCACATTTCATACCAAAAAAATTATTTTAAAGTGAACTGTGTGTCTGTTCTAAGTATACGACATTTGCACAATACAATCAAAGAAACCTGTAATTCTGGCAATCAGGAATAAAAATTAAGTGTAAGAGAATGATACTCTTTTATACCTACCACAAAGGAAGCAATCAGGTCTCATAAAGCAAACACAAACAGATTAAATGTATGGAAAGACTACTTCCTGAGTAGCTGGGACTACAGGCATACTCCACTCTGCCAGCTAAGGGAAGTTTATTTACCTATGTTTTTACGCTTACTCTTTTTTTTTTTTTTTTTGAGATGGAGTTTTGCTCTTGTTACCCAGGCTGGAGTGCAATGGCGCGATCTCGGCTCACCGCAGCCTCCGCCTCCTGGGTTCAGGCAATTCTCCTGCCTCAGCCTCCTGAGTAGCTGGGATTATAGGCACGCGCTACCATGCGCAGCTAATTTTTTGTATTTTTAGTAGAGATGGGGTTTCACCATGTTGACCAGGATGGTCTCGATCTCTTGACCTTGTGATCCACCCGCCTCAGCCTCCCAAAGTGCTGGGATTACAGGCGTGAGCCACCGTGCCCGGCCTACACTTACTCTTAACATTTTCATTTTCTGCACATCCTGGTCTGGGATATATCAGGAAAACACAAAACCTAGGGAACTCACTGTTTATGTAGTCCTGTGAGTCCCACGAGTGAATCTGCCCTTTTCTCTCCACCTTTAAGAGTGGTTATCATCTTCTTTTTCTTTTTAAAGAGATGGGGTCTTGCTCTGTCCCCCAGGCTCGCAATCCACCTGCCTCAGCCTCCTAAGTAACTGGGACTACAGGCGCACTCCACCATGCCTGGCAAAGGGTCTAATTATTATTGTTTTATATGTAATGTCCACATGTTTTTACTATTTATCAAGAGGAATAGGGATAAGTATGCCTTTCTATCTTGCCTCTGAACCAGAATGAGACTTGATTTTTAATGACATCATATTCCAAAACAGATATATTATATTTTACTCAGGATTTTACAGACTTTTTAGTTAGTTTCAATGAGGGAGGGGGTACTTAATGTTGAACTGGTTATCTTGGTGCACACTGTTTATCATTTTCTTAGGACAAATGGTACCAGAAACATTGCCAAACATTCTCCAAATAAGAAAGTGAAGCACAAAACATTTACCATTACCTTAAAGTGGAAAATGCCCATGCTTGCCCTTCTGGGTATAGTTAGCGACTCTCGGTACCTTATTTCTTATACAACATGGACACAGAATGCAGACAGGTGAAGTCCACCTACTAAATTACGTGGCCATTATTTTTAGAGATGGGGGTCTGGCTATGTTACTCAGGCTGGCCTCAAACTTTTGGGCCCAAATGATTCTCCTGCCTCAGCCTTCTGAATAGCTGTGACTACAGGTACACACTACCACACCAACTACGTGACCCTTCTTTGACTTGGCTAAATAAAGTTTCTGCCACCTGAAAGTCTGTTCCACTTACATATGCCCACCAAAATCTTGGCCATACTTTTCATAATAAAGGACTAGACATGATGAAGATGCTTTCTTGAATAGGCAAATTTAATGCTATAAACATGTTAATTCTCCTTGAAAAGGCAAATTTAATGCTATAAACGTTAATTCTCCTTGAAAAGGCAAATTTAATGCTATAAACATGTTAACTCTCCTTGAAATAGCAGTTTCATTTATGTCTCTCCAATCTTTATATCCTATTTCCTAGGTTAGAACTTTCAGGATTACACTGAATAGAAGACAGATATCCTTAGGTGCTTCCTAATCTCACAGGAAAAGCTTTCAAAATTTCACCACTAAACATGAGGCTTGCTGTAGAGTTTTGGTTACATGTAAAGCCATCATCAGATGAAGGTAGTGCCTGCTATAACTAGTTTGCTAAGTTTTAAATTTTTCTTGCAATAATAAGTACTGTATTTAACAAACACATTTTGTCTCTCAATCCTCACCCAAATCTATATATACTTTTAATATCAATATTAAAGAAAATATCATTAGGTTAGAGGCGTAACACTTGGGAACACCATATGGCACTCAACACTAAATATGCATATATGTACAACATATGAAACCATAATTCCACTGTGTGTGCGATGCTTCCACAAATGTATAAGAATGTTCACAGGAGCATTATTTGTAATGGCCCTGTACAAAAAAGAGTTAACATAGTAGGCCTAAAACTGCTAGCCTTAGAAAGGCCTACTTGTAAGGTTGGGCCACTGGCTGGCATCTAGGACCCTGGATGATAAACAGTTTCCTACAGTGTTAAAACGTTTCTTAACTGAAAAGGTGGCGGCACCCATGTGTCCACTGAGGGATTAACAGATCAATAAATGTGAGATAGACATAAAATGAAATATTATTCAGCCTTAAAAAGGAAAGAAATTCTGACATATGCTACAACATGGATAAACCCTGAGGACATTGAGCTAAGTAAAATAGTCTAGTCACAATATGATTCTACTTATATAAGGTACCTAGAGTAGTAAAAGGAGACAGAAAGTAGAATGGTTAATTGCCAGGGTCTAGGGAGAGGGAGGAATGGGGTGTTAATTGTTTAACTGGTAAAATTCAGCGAGATGAAGAGTTTTGGAGATGAATGGCGATGATGGCTGTAAGATAATGTGAATGTACTTATCACTAAACTGTAAACCTGAAAATAGTTAACACAGTAAATTTCATCACAATTCAAAAAAAGCAACTGCATAAATTCCTTAACCCTGTGATGCTCATAGGCTCTAGGTACACAATGGTTGAACAGGGACACAATGGTGAACAGGACAAACAATATGAATGTATTTCAGACCACTGAACTATATACTTAAAATATGGTTAAAATGGTATTTTCTGTAATGTATATTTTACTATGGGAAAAAAAGTTAACCCAAGTGTGGCCATTTAAAATAAATAATTGAACATACCTACATATACTTTTCATAACTAAAAAACGATTCACATTTTTTGGAAATCAATTTTTGACATTTTTACTTTTAATCTTGAAATTATTTTTAAAAATAGGTAATACTTGAAGTAATTTGCTGCTGGAATCATCATAACATTTTGATGTCTGCTTTGTTTCCAATTATGTTCAAGCTCATTTTGACATTTAAGGCCAATGACCCTACTCTAGATCCAGTAAGATTTTTCTATAGTAGTCTAAAATTTGAGGAATAAGCAGGTTTAAAATAAAAAAGAACTATACTTTCCCTAACTCATAAGGGTGACTGTGTGTAGAGTGGTTCTGTGAAGAAGACGGTTCATGCTAGACACAAGTTTTCCCGTTAAGAGGGTAAAATTTGGCAGGGGCTAGGCAAAGAATGCCTGTGTGAACAGGTTCCAACAAAAACTTTGGGAACTGAGTCTTTAATAGGCTTCCCTTGACAGAAGCATATACGATGCTGTATTTTTGTTGCTGGGGAAAGGGTATATTCTGTGTTACCATTCGGACGAGGGAGAGAGCATAAGGACTCCACCTGTGTCTCTGTCTCTTTTATGATCTAACTCTGTCTCTTTACTATGCCTCTGTAATCGATCTTAGCTGTGAGCGTAACTGTATGTCGAGTCCTGTGACTCCTTCTGGCAAACTTCAAAACATAGGGGTGATGCTGGAGATGCTAAAACTGTCCCAAATTGCAAATGACTTAAATGTCACATAGTCCAAAATGTAAACTGTAGTGTATTCCTACAATAAAACACTATAGCCATGAAAATAAACAACCTATACTCATAGGCAATAAGGATGAAACCTCACAAATTATAGTCATTTATTGCATTTTGCCTTGTATGCAAGTTCTTTCATAATAGACTGAGAGATTTTTTTAAATTTATATTTTGAGATAAGGTCTCACTCTGTCACCTAGCCTGGAAGTACACTGGTACAAACACAGCTTTCCCGGGCCCAAGGAATCCTCCCACCTCAGCCTCCTGAGTAGCTAGGATCACAGGCATGTGCCACCATACTCAGCTAACGTTTGAAAAATTGTTTTGTAGAGACAGAGTCTCACTATATAGCCAGGCTGATCTTGAACTCCTGCACTCAAGCAATCCTCTCACCTTGGCTTCCCAAAGTGCTAGAATTACAGGCGTAATACACCACACCTGGACTTAGGCCGAGAAATTTTTTAAGGCTGTTTTGTCTCAGAATTCCTCTAATTTATATGGATTGCATTTATTTACATTACCATATCAGAAATTAAAGCTGAGAATTTAAATAAAATACAAAATAACTGTATTGTTTCAGACTGAGGTATGATTTTTAAAATCTGTATTTTCTAAAATAAGAAGAGTGGCACTGTTTTATAATTTATAAGTCTCTTTAATGTCTAGCATAACAGAAATCAGTTGGATTCTATCTACTTTTGTCTTTATTCTACTGCTATCTCCAGAAAGGATCCTGGGGAATCTTTGGGGTCCCTGGACCACACTTGGAGAACTGCAACTTCAAGGATTAGTGCTGTGATTCATCTTTCTATTCCACACAAAGGGGTTAACATACACAGAGGAGCACAGAATGCTTTCACTGGACGTAAATCTTAAAGAATTCAATTAGAAACATTGGGAACTGGTAGTACTTCCCTTATAAACACTGAGAATAAAATCCCACCCAGTTGTCAATGTCAGAAAATTACCCCTTTATACCACAGGTTCACCAAGTGCAGTATAGAAAGAAAAATTATGTGTATCTTGCAAATTCTTAAGCAAGTTTATATGCACAAGGAGCTGAACAATTCAATCCCTTTGATACTATTTATTTAGTCCACAAAACTTGTAATTTTACAAATTATTGTTTTAAAAATTAAACTTGCTACTTCCCTACTCTCCTTGATTTGGAAACAATGCACTAGGCACTGAATATATGAAATTGCAAAACCTTGCATTAACTTGGTTGGACACCAGTGGGCCTGTTGAGACCAGTTTTAAGAAAAATCCAAAGTTGCTTATGGGAATTAAGAAAATATCACTGACTGTTTCTTTGATAAGCATTGATATAAAATCTACAATTAAACATTATGCCTGTAACCCCAGCACTTTTGAGAAGCTGAGGCAGGCAGATTGCTTGAAGCTAGGAGTTTGAGACCAGCCTGAACAAGACAGGGAGATCCCGTCTCTATAAAAATAAAAAAATTAGCTGGGCATGGTGGCACGCCCGTGTAGTCCCAACTACTTGGGAGGCTGAGGCAAGAGAATTGCTTAAACCTGGAAGATCAAGGCTGAAGTGAGCTGGGTTTGCACCACTGTACTCCAGCCTGGGCAACAGAGTGAGACCCTGTCTCAAAAGAAAAATCCTACAATTCAACAGTTTTATACAAGTTATTCAATAATTAGTCTGGTCTGTAGCATCTGCCATATTACTATGGGTTTGAAAATGAGCAGAAATATCTAGAACTTCTCTGCTGGCTTTGGATCTAAGCCACATACTCAGGCAGCTGACAACAATAGTGAGGCTGTACTTACCACCAGTGCAAGAACAAGAGTCCGCACCTTCTCCCCAATCTCAGGGGAGATGTCATTGCCAAACTGTTGCAGGGTGGTAAGAAAGCGTTTCAACTTGCTGAGCTGTCGAGCACCACAAGTGGCTGGCAACTGCTGATTTGTGAGTGCAGATGATGTGGAAGAGGCAGGACCATTGCTGAATCTCTGTGGTGGTGATGGGGCGCCATTGAGGGTAGGAGGAGAATGGTTGATTCCATTGCTTACTAAAATAAAGCCAAAATGAAAGACTCAGGTTACGTAAACAATAGGACCTTTGTTCATTTTTTCTTGTTTGTGTTCTCCTTCATTTGTTCATTTGAATTTTGTAAAGTACATGTTATAAAAGTATGTAAAACTTGTTCTGTCCTTAATGAGATTGCTGTCAGATAAAAGTGATAACAGAGTAACACTGGAGTTTTAAAAAGAAAGCAGAGTGCTCCAAGAGCAATAAGGGACATCTAACTCTACAGGTGCCATGGGCAGGGGTGCACAGTTTTAAGAAAGACTTCCTACAACAGGTAGTACTTGAGATGGGTCTGGTCCAATAGCTCTTTCCAGTGATGGGATACAAATATCCATCTTTTACATCACATCTTCTTCCCAATTTCAAGATCCCAAAAACACCAGGCAGTCAATCAGAAGGTAGCATGTGAGCAAGACACCAGAAAAAGGAATTATGATAATGTGAGGGATATTTTTTAGGCCTACTGATTTAATGATTTGTTCCTACAATAAGATACCCATCTCTTTGGCCATCCAGAATACTCATGTCCATTAAAGCAAGTAACTCTCTGACTTACCGGTGCTAGATTAATATGCCAAATCCTTGGTCATTCAATAAGGCATCTTCCTGATTCCATGCAGGACACTCCCATCCTACATTTTTGCTCAAATTATAATACATTGATTAATTAGTTTTCCTATTTTGTTCTTAATAGTCATTTCCTGATAATTTTAATTTAGAAAACAACGCTAGAGCTATGGTTTTGTTTTTTGAGGTAGGGTCTCATTCTGTCATCCAGGCAGGAGTGCAGCAGCACCATCTTGGCACATGGCAGCCTCGACCTCCTGCACTCAAGTGTCCCTCCATCTCAGCCTCCTGAGTAGCTGGGACTACAAGAATGTGCCACCATGTCCGGCTAATTTTTTTTTTTTTTTTTGTAGATAAAGGGGTCTGACTATACTGCCCAGGCTGGTCTCGAACTCCTGGGCTCAAGCAATCCTCATGCCTTGGCCTCCCAAAGGCTGTGATTACAGGCATGAGCCACTGTGCCTGGCACTGAGCTATGTTCTTGTTGGCACTGAGTAAAAACCTAATTGATCTAGTACATAAGTGTCATTCTGTTTTCACTTAATCATATTCAGCTTTAAAAAACTAAGAAAGTGAAACTGTATCTAAAAACATACGAAACAATATAGGACTTAAGCAATATTTAAACAGTTAATCATTTAATCTTTACCTAGCTTAGAAAAATGACATTTAATCATATTTTGCCAAAAAAAAAAAAAAAAACCTACTAATCATAAAAATTCCTCCACTTCCTTTCTACTTCCTCTAAGCCAGTCACAGTTAACCATCTCTGTTCCCTCTTCTTACACTGAACCTTATTCATGTTTGACCTGGCAAGCTCTTTTTCATTCCATATAGTTCAGGTATTATCTCTATTAAGGAGCATCCTTTGACACATGCTGCTGCTGCTCCACTTGAAGGTCAGCCTTAGTGGATTCACTATATCTCTGTGCTGTCTATGTGCATGCTTCCACCATTTTACTTCCCCAAATGATGCTTGTTTCTTTCCCTTTTTTAATTGAGATAGAGTCTTGCTCTGTTACCCAGGCTGGAGTGCGGTGGTGTGATCTCGGCTCCCTGCAACCTCTGCCTCCAGGGTTCAAGCGATTCTCCTGCCTCAACCTCCCAAGCAGGTAGGATTACAGGCTCACACCACCACACCCAGCTAATTTTTTGTATTTTTAGTAGAGACAGAGTTTCACCATGTTGGCCAGGCTGGTCTCAAACTCCTGACCTCAAGTGATCTGCTCTCCCCAGCCTACCCAAGTGCGTGAGCCACCGCGCCTGACCTATGCTTATTTCTCTATTTTTGTTGCCTAATACACTACACAACACATATGTGCATACTGTAATTAAGTTTTATAAACTGTGTATACTGTGTATATTTTTGCTTTGTTCATTTGCTAGCAAAGGGTAAGTGTTCAGGAAAATGCTGCTGAATGATTCACTGTATAAAAGGCTAACAGGCTGAGAAAGGTGGTGAATTTTCTTCTGTGTCTTCCATTAAAGGAAATTACTAAAGCTACTAGAAGGAAGGTTCAACACTCAATCTCAGCAATCCAGAAAATTAGTTGCAATGGTCTGCCATTTTTTTGTTTTCACAGAAAGGTCAATTGTTATTGGCAAGCTGTTCCCCTTTGAAAGAACCCATAAAAATAACACATTACCATGCTTTTAGCTACTCTGGTGCACAGGAAGGCTTTTTCGTAGTCTCTTTAGTAAAAACTGTATGATCACATTTTCTGAAATGAAACATCCACCTCCAAGCAGCCAAATATGGAAGTGAAAAGGGCTGCATTTATATATACATGTACCTATGGGTGTATCTTGAAATCTGATTGATGGCCAAGATTTAAATCTGTTTCATTTCAAGATAGTATATATGTCTAGGTCTGTT
Source organism: Saimiri boliviensis (assembly GCF_048565385.1). Taxonomy (NCBI): domain Eukaryota; kingdom Metazoa; phylum Chordata; class Mammalia; order Primates; family Cebidae; genus Saimiri; species Saimiri boliviensis. Next base: position 97,836,518 of record NC_133457.1, on the reverse strand, counting down.
TAACTTTGAGATAGAAATTAGAATGTAAAAAAAGAGATGTTGTACTTCTTTTCATTCACTCTGGCTCAAACTGAATGCTGCAGTTGCCAGCTACTCAATTTCAAATGTTTTGGGAAAATAATAAACTTCCAATTAACGCTGTACATCTTACATTCTCTTACACAAAAAACACAAAGTTTTGAGCAAGGACAGTGTGCAAGCTTGTGTAATAACATTTAAATAAAACAATACATATAGCATCTAGCTCAGTCCTCTGACACTTTTTGGGTATTCTACAAATAGCAGTGCATTCTGGTTTAGAGGCAAAAGCTCTGCAGAGTGTCAACGTGAACTGGGGGCAGCAGCATGCGTATGGAAAGGCAAAACTCAAATGAAGATCAAGACACGTATGTGCACAGCTGGGCGTGGTGGCTCATGCCTGTAATCTCAGCACGTTGGGAGGCCAAGGTGGGTAGATCACAGGGTCAGGAGTTCAAGACCAGCCTGGTCAAGATGGTGAAACCCTGTCTCTACTAAAAATACAAAACTTAACCGATGCCTGTAATCCCAGCTACTCGGGAGGCTGAGGCAGGAGAATCGCTTGAAACTGGGAGGCTGAGGTTGCAGTGAGCCAAGATCACGCCACTGCACTCTAGCCTGGGTGACAGAGCAAGACTTCATCTCAAAAAGAAGAAAAGACAAGACATACATGTGCATGTATGTATACCAGATTTTAAGGTGAAGTTTATTTGGGGTTATTTTGGTGATTATCGATATACAGGACTGAAATCGTTCAGTTACAGGGTACGTGGAAATTCAGCATTAGTGCACACTGCCAAACAATTTCCAAAAGTAGGTGTACTAAATTACACTCCAACTAGCATTGTATGAGTGTTCAAGTTGCTCCATACATCACCGAAACTTGGCATCATTTTGAACATCCCGGTGCATGTATAACGGTATTGTATTCAGTGCTAGTTTGCATTTCCTTGATGGTTAGTGAAGTTGAATATCTTGTTACATATATTATTAGCTAACATAATGGTTACAGACTGAATTCTGCCCTAGTCTTGGCCAAATTCACACACTGAAGTCTTAACTCCTTGTATATCAGAATATGACTACATTTGGAGATAGGGACTTTGAAGAGTTTATTAAGTTTAAAAGAGGTATTATGAGTAGTCTCTAATCCAATATGATTATTGTCCTTATAAGCAGGGGAAGAGACACCAGGGATGCACGCAAATGGAGGAAAGGCCATGTGGGGATTTGGTGAGAAGGTAACCATCCGCAAGACCAAGGTAAAACCAAACCTGCCAACACCTTGATCTTTACATTCTTCCTCCAGAACTGTGAGAAAATTAATAAAAATAAATTGTTTAAACCACCAGTCTGTGGTATTTCATTATGGTCGCCCTAGTAAACTCATAAAACAATATCCTCTTTTGTAAAGAGCCTTACCATGACAGTACTAGAACATTTTTAGAATTAATTCTGTAATTCCAGAAAACTTATTTTGAATCCCGGAAGTCAATATAATAATTTAAATTCATTATTGTTAGAGTCAAGGAAATAAAAATAGTTACCAGCCAAAGAGCATGAAAACAAAATATTTAAACAACTAAATATCCAAATAACTAAGCTAAGTATTATTTGCAGAGGGTCTAATTTATAAAAGAAGCAACCAGAAGTAATATATCTGTGGCTTTGTTTTCAATAGCACTTTGAAAATACTGAATAATATATACGAAAGGCTTCATGCAAGTCAATCACTTAGATCCAAATGTCACTCTGAACTACAAACACCAGTAACTAAGAGGTCTCACATGCTGTAGGAGTGAAGGACACTGGCCTCGGTCCTCCAGGATTTATTGGTGGGAGGGGTGGCATGGTGGGAGGTGAGGATCTGGACTGTATCTTCACTTCTACGGGTGATCCAGGCATTGCTGGCACCCTTTTCTCAGGACCAACTGCAAAGAATAAGAGAAACGGAGGTTAGAGTTTTCTATAAGGTTGCAAAAAACAGACAACAATTTGAAATATCAACTTATTTTCCTAGAGGACTGTGAATATACTTAGTATAATGGGCTGAATAGTGACTCCCTAAAAGATATGTCCAAGTCCTAACATCTGAAACTGTGAATGTTACCTGATTCGGCAAAAGGGTCTCTGAAGATGTCATTAAGTTATAAACATCTTAAGAGAAGGAGATCATCCTAGATTATCTGGGTGGGCTCTAAATCCTACCTGAAAGGTGTCCTTAAAGAAGAGATGAGACACAGACACAGACACATATACAGAGGGAAGCTGATGTGAGGACAGTCACACTAAGTGGTGACAGAGGCAGGGACGAGACACAGACACAGACACATATACAGAGGGAAGCCGATGTGAGGACAGTCACACTAAGTGGTGACAGAGGCAGGGACTGGAGCGATGCATCTACATGCTGTGAAGTACCAAGGAGTGCCAGCAACCAGCAAGCCAAGAGGGAGCAAGGGACACGTTTGTCCTCTGAAGTCCTGGGAAGGAATCAACCTTGCTGATAACTCAATTTTTGGCTTCTGGCTTTCTGAACTGTGAGAGAATAAATTCCTATTGTCTTAGGCCACTCAGTTTGTGGTACTTTGTTACTTCAACCCTGGCAACTAAAATGAGGAAACAGGGTCAACGGGTGGCGTGAACTGAAAGTTAGCAGTCTCTAGATAGTGGCTGAGAAAGGAAGAAACCAGGTTACAAATGCAGCTTACCTCAAATGCATTTTTTTTTTTTTTTTTTTACTTCTCCTTATAAATGAATTAAATTAGTAGGGGGAAAAACTAATATGGGAACTATCTAGACCTAGGCCTCAACTGTATGACATGAAAATAAAATCATAATCAGCTGTATATAAATCACCATTAATAGGCTAACTCCTGTGGCTAACTCCTGTAATCCCAGCACTTTCAGAGGCCATGGTGGGCGGATCACCTAAGGCCAGGAGTTTGAGATCAGCCTGACCAACATGGTGAAACACAGCCTCTACTAAAAATACAAAAATTAGCCAGGCGTGGTGGTGGGCACCTGTAATCCCAGTTGCTTGGGAGGCTGAGGTAGGATAATTGCTTGAACCTGGGAGGCGAAGGTCATAGTGAGCCGAGATGCGCCACTGCACTCCAGCCTGGGCAACAGAACAAACCTCCATCTTAATAACAACTCACCATTAATAGTGACGTACTAGATTTTATATCTATAGCTATACATATATATATATATATATATATACACATACATACACACACACACACACACACACACACACACACACACACATATCAACTACATCAAGTAGGAAAAAAGAGGTGGAGCCAACCTCTCTGACTTCAAGCATGTAAATGTCACTCATGCTATTTATTGTTCAAAAAGATGAAAAGTACAGCTGATCCTACATTAAGTAGATGCTACTTCATCCATGGGAACAATTAATAATAGGCAGCTGTTGGATAATACTAAATGCCAACAAAATTCCAGAAAGATAAATTAGATTAACTTCATGATGTTACAATTTGGTAGGTCCGAGCTAACAGGAATCAGACTTGATACCAATGAGTGATATTCTAATATATCTAAGAAGTTATTTTTTCCTATCAAAGAGAACTCTTTACATACTTGGTTAATAATAGGACCAGGGCTACCATAATCACCTTTAAATTGTGCTATGCTCCCCACAGTAATTCTAAGCTTTTCACTTAAGTACCCGACATTCATTCTCCAAAAACTACTGAATTCAAATTAAAGTGCAAAAAATGGGCAGCAAAGGCTCAAATGAGAATGTTAAGTTCCATTTTCTTTCTGTGAGAACACAGCTATAAAGATAACACATACAAGAGTATTCACAATCCTGGCAACAAGGAACATCTTTGTGCATTGATGAGACCCTTTATAATTAAAAAAAGTATCTCCAAACACTATTTTTCTGTTTCAGTTTGCAGTGGCCATATTTTGTAAAGGGATATAATAAATAAAGTCAATCAAGAAAGCAATGCCTCCAAGTTACAAATCCACTGACAAAAATGTGCAGTTTTCAGAACCATGTGGGCAACACTCTGCCAGCCCTTCCCATCTCTCTGTTCAGGACATTTTCTTTGTGAAATTGATGGTCGTCCTATCTGATTAGTGGACTAATGAGCTGTTGCGCTTGCCTTTTCTTCCTGGCAGTATTTTCTCTATGCCCTTCAGAGAACAGTTGACACATTTCCAGCTCTTCCATCTGGGGCTCAGCTTTCTGGAGGGGTGGGGGAGAAGGAAAGGAAGGAACTGATGGTTGTCTCGCACTGTAATGTGTTGTGTACAGTGTGCAACAACCTAGAGGGAGCCTTTCTTTAGACCACCTGGCTCTATAGCAAGGGTGCCAAAGGCTTGAGGAGGTCTTAGTAGTGAGATGAGTTTTAACGTTCAGCACTTGGGAGAATAAAAAAGTTAGAACAGCCCAACTGCAGAACACTGAATTCTGTGCTCTTACCAACCAAAAGCTTTGATAGTGGGCAAAATCCACCTGCTAGAGAACTGTTTACACACTGATACTTTTCGTTTCACCACCCAAAACCTACAACAGTAGTGTTTTCTTCATGTTCCAAGCAAATAAAGCAGAAAAAGCACAGGTATGAAGACTGAGAGATTTGGTGTGAATTCTCATTCTGTTACAACGCATGTGAATTTTACCAATTCATTTCACCTTTCCAGGCCTCATTTTCAACGTATGTAAAATGAGTGACAGTAAGATCTACCTGTCAGGAAACATGTAATGATTAAAGATGATGCCTATATCAGTGCAAGGCATAAAGAAGGTGCTTAATAAACAGGAATGATGATTAGAATACAAAATTCCTGGTGTCAAATTCTGGACATACTATTAACTAGGTATGTGACCACGACCAAGTTAATATTAACATCCGTTTCCTGTGGAAAATGGGTATACTATCAACAATGTATCCGTGTAACCTCAGAGATATTGTATGGAATGACCCAAGAATTAATTGCTGCAAAATCACCAAGTACAATGTAAAGTCATATTTTTGTTGGAGGATAGGTGCCATGAATGCCATTCATGGAGTGAGAGCTATCCAAGTGGTCTATAAGATGATATATTCAGCAGCTGCTCAGATGATGGGAAAAGGATATGTTCCAAAGTAGGCATTTTAACCCACTGCTTGGGGTCACAGTAGGATTATAGTAAGTCCCTGTAGGAAGAAAGCTATGACATGCCTTTATGTCATCCTAGTCACGGTGACTTCCTTTTTGAATTTTTATGAAACTGATGGTTATGTGTTATATTCTAGCTGGATCCCATGAAAGAACCAATCATATATTGAAGTCTTTTCAATCTCAGAGAAGAAGAAATTCCTTTCCTTCAACTGTGGCTTAAGTTCATAAACACTACTGCATAGGATATCAAACAGCCATAAAGATTTAGTCCCTGCTTTGAATGGATTTTACAACGTAATTAAAGAGAGAGAGAGAGAGAGAGAGAGAGAGAGAGAGAGAGAGAGAGAGAGAAGATTTAGTCCCAGGAAGCCAAAATAACCCTTAGTTTTGTCATAAGTGTCCAACTCAAATCTAAATTCAAAGTAACTGACAATTTAGTCACCCCATGATTTTGTGTTTTGATTATTCTGAATATATTTGTGTATGTGTGTGTATTACAAATACATGTGTGCATATATGTGCATATATTAAAAAATAAAACACAGATATGACCACATGTATTACCAAAATCACTGACAGCTCAACACCTAAACCATGGGGAGCCAAAGAACTTGAGTAAAAATGGAAAAGTATGTCTGAATCATTTCTTCACTGTGTGCAATTTGCTAGGGATGTCATGAAAAAGAAAACAGATGAAATAATAAAGTAATAAACAGCTCCCTGTGTGACAGCAGTGATATTTTTTCCTACATAGGAATTTAAAGAACCAAATATGAAACTAAAGGGAACTATTTTGTAGCTTCACAGAAAAGTAACATTGAACAACCAGCAGTCTTCCTCTCATCTGCAGTTTCAGTTACCTATAGTCACCTAACGTCCAAAAATATTAAATGGAAAATTTCAGAAATAAACGATTTATAAGTTTTATATTGAGCACCATACTGAATAGTGTGGTAAAATCTCATGCCATCTCACCTAGGATGTGAATCATCCCTTTGGAGTATACACCATCCGCCCATAAGTCACTTAGTAGCGTCTTGATTACCATCAGATGAACTGTCGTGGTGTTGCAGTGCTTGTGGTCAAGTAACCCTGATATTACTTAATAATGGCCCCAAAGTAAAAGAGCAGTGATGCTGGCAATACAGATACACCAAAGTGAAGCTGTAAAGTACTAAGTTAAAAGGTGGAGGCTCTGGACTTCATAAGGAAAGAGAAAAAAAAATCATATGCTGCAGTTGCTGACATCTACTGTAAGAAGAAGGAAAAAGAAATGTGTGCTCGTTTGCTGTTGCATCTCAAACAGCAAACGTTACAGCCACAGTGCATGATACAGGCTCAGTTATGGTGCAAAAGGAATGTATGTAGGGTTCGATACTTCCCATGGTTTCAGGGATCCACTGGGGGTCTTGAAACATACTCCTTGGGGCTAAGGAGGAACCACTGTATTACAGACAGACATCCCAGAAACATCCTACTTGAGAATCATCATCTACGATAAACTGCCCACAAACAAGGGCATTTACAAATCATTATGAATTGCTTTTGAGGGTTTTTAAAAATTAGAGACTGGCAAAGAGCAGAGGTGTAAATACAAGATGAAAAATAATGCCGTTATCTGAAGGGAAAGGCTACTCCTAAGCAACTGGAAAGAAGAAAAACTTATAGGTCTCAAGGAGAAAGCATGTTGAGGCAAAAAGTGAGCCCGATGTGAAGAATGCTCCATCACTCACTAGTTATGTGACAGTGGTTTTCTTTCTCTGTCCCTGGGGATAATTCAACACAGTTATATAACGGGTATATAATGAATATCCATTATATAAGGGTACTATAATGGATATAACAATGGCATGTATTCTCCCATGTTTTACTTGAATCAGTTTTAAAAATATATTAGAACTATGGCTGGGCACGATGGCTCATGCCTGTAATCCCAAGCACCTTGAGACAGGATTGCTAGAAACCAGAATTGCTTGAGCCCAGGAGTTTGAGAACAGGCTGGGCAACACAGGGAAACTCCATCTCTACAAAAAAGAAAATTAGCTAGATGTGTTATCGCATGCCTGTGGTCCCAGCTACTCATGAGGCTGTAGTGGGAGGATCACCTGAGTCCAGGGGGTTGAGGCTGCAGTAAGCTGTTATCACACCACTGCACTCCAGCCCGGGTGACAGGGTGAGACCCTATCGCCAAAAAAAAAAAAAAAAAAAAAAAAAAATTAGAATAACAGTTTACCCCACTTTTGAGATGTTTATGCTGTGTGGGTTAGAAGGAGATTTGGCCAAGTGTTCCTGTTTATCATCACTGAGAAAATGTGCAGAATATAGATCTTTCTATATTAGAGCTATCTATAAAGATCCATATAGAGATCTTTCCTGTAATGACAGGAACACTGATCATTCCAAAAAGGTTGGCGAAGGAAGCCATTAAATCCATTTTTTCATAAAAAATCAGACTTCCAGGCCAGGTGTGGTAGCTCACACCTGTAATCCCAACACTTTGGGATGCTGAGGTGGGCTGATGAGACTAATAGAAGGTAAGGGGAGGCTTATCATTTTAGGCTATAAAGTTTTGACATGGTTTGTTATGCAGGAATAAATAACTGATCTATACCACATACAAATTATCATGTTCCTTATTTTTTTGATTCTTTATTTGTGTGTGTTTTCTAATATCACAATATGTCCTGGAATTCTTTTTTTTTTTTTTTGAGACGGAGTTTCACTCTTGTTACCCAGGCTGGAGTGCAATGGCACGATCTCGGCTCACCGCAACCTCTGCCTCCTGAGTTCAGGCAATTCTCCTGCCTCAGCCTCCTGAGTAGCTGGGATTATAGGCACGCGCCATCATGCCCAGCTAATTTTTTGTATTTTTAGTAGAGACGGGGTTTCACCATGTTGACCAGGATGGTCTCGATCTCTTGACCTCGTGATCCACCCGCCTCGGCCTCCCAAAGTGCTGGGATTACAGGCTTGAGCCACCGCGCCCGGCCTGTCCTGGAATTCTTAATTCCATAATTTTAAAAAACAAAGTATGATATTACATTTTGAAGTGGTACCACAGTTGATTTAAACAATTCCGTATCAATGAACAACTGGATTATTTCCAATAATTTAGTCTTGAATTTTGAGGTTCTCCAGATTCCAATCTACTTGAGCATCCTGGATTTGCCAGGCCTTAGGGAAGTTCAGAGATAAAGGTAGGGAGGGGTGCTCGCTTCGGCAGCACATATACTAAAATTGGAACGATACAGAGAAGATTAGCATGGACCCTGCGCAAGGATGACACGCAAATTCGTGAAGCGTTCCATATTTAAAAAAAAAAAAAAAAAAAAAAAAAAAAAAAAAAAAGGTAGGGAGGGACCTCACTTATGGGAAAGATAGACATATAGTATTAAGAAAGTAAAGAAACAAAAACATTACCATGTATGACAGCCAGGCAAGTCACACTGTTAAGGTGTTAGCTGGAAAGGTTACATGGGCTTTCCAGGTAGCACATGGGATATGGTTTGAATAGTGCCCCCAAAGGTGGTATCACAGCTGGACCACAGGCTCTCTTCAACCACTGCTGAGGATAGATAAATGTTTCGAATACGTAACTGTCATATGATAAGAATTTCCAGGCCTGGCGCGGTGGCTCACACTTGTAATCCCAGCATACTGGGAGGCTGAGGCGGGCAGATCACCTGAGGTCAGGAGTTTGAGACCAACATGGCCAACACAGTGAAACCCCATCTCTACTAAACAAAAATTAGGCTGGCACGGTGGTTCATGCCTGTAATCCCAGCACTTTGTGAAGCCAAGGTGGGCGGATCATGAGGTCAGGAGATCAAGACCATCCTGGCCAACATGGTGAAACACCATCTCTACTAAAAATACAAAAATTAGCCGGGTGTGGTGGCACACACCTGTAGTCCTAGCTACTTGGGAGGCTGAGGTTGCAGTGAGCCAATTATCACGCCACTGCACTCCAACCTGGCTATAGAGCGAGACTGTGTCTCGGAAAAAAAAAAAAAAAAAATTAGCTGGGCATGGTGATGGGCACCTGTAATCCAGCTACTTGGGAGGCTGAGGCAAAATAATTGCTTGAACACAGGAGGTAGAGGTTGTAGTGAGCCGAGACTGTGCCACTGCACTCTAGCCTGGGCAACAACAAGACTCTATATAGCCTTATAAAGTTGGCTAAACTGATTATGGACATAGTACATGCTTAAGGATGAGCATTTACCCTTTGTAACTCTGCCACAAACCTGACAACACATCCAACTTCCTAATAACATGCAGGCTTTATATGCCAAGATGGCCAGGAACAACTGTTTATGATGACAAACAATTTATCATTCAAAAAAATGGAGACATAAGGACTCAAGTAAAGAAATTACCGGCCAGGTGCAGTGGCTCACGCCTGTAATCCCAGCACTTTGGCAGAATGAGGAGGACAGATCATGAAGTCAGGAGTTTGAGACCAGCCTGGCCAACATGGCGAAACCCCATCTCTACTAAAATACAATAAAACTAGCTGGGTGTGGTGGTGTGCACCTGTAGTCCCAGCTACTTGGGAGGCTGAAGCAGGAGAATCTCTTGAACCCAGGAGATAAAGGCTGCAGTGAGCCTACATCGTGCCATTGTACTCCAGCCTGGGTGATAAAGACTCCATCTCCCCCACCAAAAAAAAAAAGAAATTACCAGAGGCCAGGTGTGGTGGCTTATGTCTGTAATCCCATCACTTTGGGAAGCTGAGGTGGATGAATCACCTGAGGTCAGGAGTTTGAGACCAGCTTGGCCAAGATGGTGAAATCCTGTCTCTACTTTAAAAAAAAAAAAAAAAAAATTAGCCGGGCATGGTGGTGGGCACCTGTATTCTCAGCCACTCAGGAGGCTGTGGCAGGAGAATCACTTGAACCTGGAAGGTGGAGGTTGCAGTGAGCCAAGACTGCGCCATTTCACTCCAGCCTGGGCAGCAAAGCGACACTCCATCTCAAAAAAGAACAAAAGAAAAGGAAACAAACCAAAGCAAAGCCAAGCCAAGCAAAGCCAGAAAGTATAAAGGTCTTTGAAGATAGCGCACAATTGAAATAAAATTAATACTTTAACACGTACTAACACTGATAGAAACAATTAATTTTTTACATTCCATGTTTATCCATATACTGGAAAAACAATTTATAATTCTTGTAGCTCAGGAATCAGGAAACTTTTTCTGCCAAGGGCAAGACAGTAAGTATGTTTTTGCTCTGTTGTAGCACACTATAGACAATACACAAATAAATGGCCTTGCCTGTATTCTGGTCTTTATTTACAAAAAATGGACAGTGGGCCACATTTAACTGACTTCTGCTATAACCGATTTAAAAAGCTAGAAAACCAGCCTGGGCAATGGAGTGAGACCATGTCTTTACAAAAAAATTAATTAGCTGGGTATAGTGGCATGCACCTGTGGTCCCAGCTACTTGGGAGTCTAAGTACCTACTGAAGAACTATAAAAAGAGGTTGCAGTAAGCCGAGATCATGCCATTGTACTCCAGCCTGGGAGACAAAAGTGAAACTCCATCTCAAAACAAACAAAACAAAACAAAAAACTGACATCTATGGCTTTCACTATGTCCTTCGCTTTTTCAACAGTCTCAACTCTTGGTTAGTCTTATTTTCATCCAATCTAGTTCAGTAAATTAAAGTAGGGTCCCAATTACATAAAGGAACTATAGAGTAACAACACACACACACACACACACACACACACGTAGAAGCTAGAAAGGATATACAACAAATTGGCAGAAGTACTTGTCTTGGGAGACAGGACTAAGAGTTGCAGGCTTGTTTAGTTTCTAATTAAAATTACTTCTATATTGATCAGGGTGCTTTTTATCCCTTCCTTTTACAACAACAAAAAAAGCTATCTTCATATTTTTTAGGAGGAAAGCATATAACACTTGTAAAAGTCAGGAAGAGTACCTAAACCAAATTAGGAACATGCTGATTACAGAAACAAAATAAATACCAAAACGAAAGGAAGAATACAGAGAGAGAATACTGCAATTCTACCTTCATTTAAAAAGGGGCAGATAATTAAGTGTCTGGAGAAGAAAGGATTCTTTTACTCAGATTTCTTTTTTTTTTTTTTTGAGACTGAGTTTCGCTCTTGTTACCCAGGTTGGAGTGCAATGGCACGATCTCGGCTCACCGCAACCTCCGCCTCCTGGGTTCAAGCAATTCTCCTGCCTCAGCCTCCTGAGTAGCTGGGATTACAGGCACGTGCCACCATGCCCAGCTAATTTTTTGTATCTTTAGTAGAGACGGGGTTTCACCATGTTGACCAGGATGGTCTCGATCTCTCGACCTTGTGATCCACCCGCCTCGGCCTCCCAAAGTGCTGGGATTACAGGCTTGAGCCACCGTGCCCGGCCCTTACTCAGATTTCTAAACGTAAAATTAATCTCTCTCTGTCTCAGTGTCATAACTAGTGATCTCATCTATACAGGCATAAAATTCCTGGAAAGCTACAGAGCTTGTGGCACATCTCTTAGGTCTACCTGGTTTTTGGAAGAACCTCAAAGATGACTAACATATCTATGAAGGATCACTTGGTTTATGAATATACTAACTTCCTCCCTATGACCACTCTCTCTGTCTTCTATCACTGCCATGAGACTTCAGACACAGAAAATACACAGTATAAACATGTCTTACAACTCGATAATAACAACTGACTTTTAAGAATGAGCAAAAAAAAAGACTTGAAGAGATAATTTTGAAAAGAATTATTTACAAATGACTAATAGCACATAAGATGATCAATGTATTAGTCATCAACAAACCACAAATTATAACACATCAACAAATGAACAGACTACTGATAGATAAACCAGACAACACAGATAAATGACAAAAGCATTAGGGTAAATAAAAGATGCTAGATTTAAAAAAACAAAACTACATACTGTATTATTCCATGCATGTGAAACTTTAGACATGAAAAAACTAGTTACAGAAAGCAGATCAGTGGTTATCTTGAACTGATGGGAAAAAACTGAATGTAAAAAGGCAGGGATGTCAGACAACATGGCTACTTTCCTTTTTTTCCCTTGGGACCAGATCTCATTCTCTTGCCCAGGATGGAGGGCAGTGATGCAATCATGGCTCACTATAACCTTGAGTTCCTGGGCTCAAATGATCCTCCATCTTAGCCTCTCAAGTAGCTGGGACTACAGGCATGTACCATCACACCCAGCAAATTTTCTTTTAAATTTTTTTCTTTTTTTTTTGTAGAGACAGGGTCTTACCATGTTGCCCAAATTACATTTTTTATAATGATAGAAATGTTCTACATATAATGATTCTAATGTTGAAATACAACAGCGAAAACTCAAACTATATACACCAAAATGGGTAGATTTTATTGTACATAAATTATACCACAATGAAGCTGAGAAGAAATAAGGAAATCAAATCCGGCTATGTATTCCTTAGAAAATCACAATCAATCAAGTTTATTTAAAAAAAAAAAAAAAAAAAAAAAAAAAAAAAAAAAAAACAAGGATAATTTAGTATCAGAAAATCTCATACAGGCTGGGCACACTGGCTCATACCTATAATCCCAGCATTCTCCGAAGTCAAGGTGGGAGGATTTCTTGAGCTTGGCATTTTTTTTTTCCCAGACGGTCTCACTTTGTCACCTAGGTTGGAGCGCAGTGACGCAATCTTGGCTCACTGCAACCTCTGCCTCCCAGGTTCAAGTGATTCTCCTGCCTCCCAAGTAGCTGAGATTACAGGCATGTGCCACCATGCCTAGCTAATTTGTGTATTCTTAGTAGAGACCCTTATTGAAACCCTTAGTAGGGTTTCATCATGTTGGCCAGGCTGCTCTCGAACCCCTGACCTCAGGTGATCAGCTTGCCTCAGCCTCTCAAAGTGCTACAATACAGGTGTGAACCACCTCGCCCAGCCCCCCCCCAAAATTTTTTTAATTAGCTGGGCGTGATTTCAGAATTACCTTTGAAATGCTCAGTAGATGGTCTAATAGAAATGCCGGATAAGTAGCTGGATATAAAAGTGTGGTACTGAGGCCTGGGTGTGAAACTCTTGAGTTTGTGATTAAATGTGTTCAAATAATGGCATATAGATTCTACAAGAAGCCTGAGAACAGGTATCTTAGAGGAAGTGGGTACAGCTCTCCAGGTATTCCAATTCTTAGAAATCATGAAAGACAAGACACTAAACAAGGAGACAGAAAAAGAAAAGCCAAGGAAATGAGAGGAAAAATCAGAAGCCAAGTAAAGAGTATAACCTGCTGGGCTGTAAGAACTGTGAATTTCATTTTTTTTTAAATTTATTTTTTAAGCCCATACTGGCTAAAGCATTGTGAATTTCAAGACTAAATATACAAATAACATAGGAATATGAGCTAACTGTTTAGGTTATTATGATGATTAGATTCATAACTAATAAAATGCCATTTTAAACCTACTTATTTGAAAACTTGTTTTTATCGAATTATCAGAAAGAATACAGGAACAAAGAAGGTAAGAACAAGTATATTATTTGTAACAAACGATATATTAACATTTAAGCGACTGCACATAGATCTTGCAGCAGAACTTAATTGGGACAAATACAGTGGCATAGTACCCTAAGCCAGGAAAGAGTTAATATAGAATTTTCCTTACTCCCTAGATTTAAGACCATCTCTTAGCTGAAACAGAATATACAGTAAATATAAAAGCTTGTACACAGCGAAAGATGAGATGAAAAGGTTAGTTTGGCAAAAGAGCTAAATTTCAGACCAGCCAGAGATTTACATTCTTGAATACTCAAAGGTAGGCTACTGTGGAAGAAAGAAAACTGGGCATGAAACTGTAACTGAGAATCCTGATTTTTCTGCCAATTTATCAGCTACTGTGGAACCCTAGACAAGTCACGCCAGAGCCTTGGTTTCTTCTGTAAAATGGAGGAAAGGAGGTGTTAAAAAGCAAATAAATTAACAGATTTAAAAGTGCTATAGGCCAGGAACGGTTGCTCACGCCTGTAATCCCAGTACTTTGGGAGGCTGAAGCGGGTGGATCAAGTAAGCTCAGGAGTACGAGATCAGCTTGGTCAACATGGTGAAAGCTGGTCTCTACAAAAAAAAAAAAAAAAAATACAAAGATTTAGCTGGGTGTGGTGGTGTATGCCTATAGTCCCCGCTCCTTGGGAAGATTGCCTGAGCTGGGGAAGCAGAGGCTGTACTGAGTTGAGATTGTGCCATTGCATTCCAGCCTGGGCAACAGGGCAAGACCCCTTCTCTCTCAAAAAAAAAAAAAAAAAAAAAAAAAAAAAAAGTTCTGTATAATATTTTTAAGTATAAGGTATTATTAGACAACTATCTACCAGGAATGCGTTAAGAATCATTACACCACTACATGCTGAGGGTCTCTTCCAATGCTAATGATTTTAACATTTAAATATATATTGTAATTGCCTGCCAACATCAAAACTCTGTTGATAACCTTAATGCAAGTTAAAAGCAGTAGCAACACAGCTGACCTGATACTGTAAATAGGGAAAAGTAAAATATGGATTGTTGCTTCCCAGCTCCAGCAAATGTTTACTTAGAATAATATATCTACTCCAACTGCACACCATCTGTTTCAGGTCTCCATCAACTTATTATTTCTCACACAAACAGTGAAGACTTAAATTTGATTAGCATCTTGCCTTTGTATGGAAGCTAACCCTACCACAATAGAAATCAACTGAATCCCAACCTCTTGACACTGTGTCACATTACTGCCCTGGCCACACATAAGCAGCCCAAGTCAGAGAACTCAAGAATCAGCTAACTTTAGTCTTCTTGGCCAAATATAACCCTCACATGTTTTTCTGGAGAAAGGAAAAAACACTACCAATTTCTCACACAGCTAGTTAATGGCTTTCCTAGGATTCAAAAAGCCAGGTCTCTCGGGTTCCAACATTTGATACCTCTTGTGATAAATGTCTCTGGAACACAGAACCTTCTAGAATAAATATAGCAGTAAATCCTGACAGTCCAGCTCTTAAATATATCACAATATTTCATGCCTCCCATCTCTACTGCTAAACTTTTGCCACTGTCATCTCTCACCTTGACTTCTGCATCTGCCTCCTATTCTTTCTGCTTCTGCCTTTAACTCCTTCAGTTCACTCTTCATTTATTATCCAAAATACTGATTTAAAAGCCTAAAACAGATCATGTCACAGACCTATTTAAACTCTTCTAATGGCTTCCTATTGCTCTTACAATAAGACAGAAACTCTTTACCTTGGCTTGAATGCCATGATCTACTCAGCAGTTCTTAAAATATGGTCTTGAGATCGCTGGGGGTCCTGGAGACTCTTTGGGTTATGTGTGGGGAGCAGAAGAGGAAAGGTCAAAACAATTTTCATAATTGTGGTAACATGAGGTCATGTATACTTTTTACTCTCACTCTTTCATGAGTGAATAGTAGCTTTTTACAGAGATTACACGATCAATGGAGAAGCAGATATAAGAATCCAGTTATCTTGTATTAAAAGCCAGTCAGAAGGCCAGGCGCAGTGGCTCACACCTGTAATTCTAGTACTTTGGGACGCCAGGGCAGGTGGATCACCTGAGGTCAGGAGTTTGAGATCAGTATGGTCAACACGGTGAAACCCCATCTCTACTAAAAATACAAAAATCAGCTGGACATCGTGGTGGGTGCCTACAATCCCAGCTACTTGATAGGCTGAGGCTCGAGAATCACTTGAATCTGGGAGGCGAAGGTTATAGTGAGGTGAGATTGTGCCACTGTACTCCAGCCTCGAAAACACAGTGGGACTCCATCTCCAAGGGAAAAACAAAACAAAACAAAAAAAACACAAAAAACTAGTCAGAAATTTAGAAAACTGAAAAACAGTGTCACTCCTATTAAATGTTTGCTGTGGAAAAGATTTATCATAAAAGTGTTATTTATATTTATCAGTTTATTATGTAATAGGGTTTTTTTTTTGTTTTTTTGTTTTTTTTTAAAGACAGATTCCTGCTCTGCTACCCAGGCTGGATAATAGTGGCACTATCTCAGCTCACTGCAACCTCCACCTCCTGGGTTCAAGAGAGTCTCCTCCCTCAGCCTCCTGAGTAGCTGAACTACAGCTGTGTACCACCAAGCTTGGCTACTTTTTGTATTTTTAGTAGAGACGGGGTTTCACCTTGTTGGCCAGGCTGGTCTCAAATTTCTGGCCTCAATTAATCTGCCCGCCTGGCCTCCCAAACTGTTGGGATTACAGGCATGAGCCAGTGTGCCCAGCCATATTTTTCAGTTTGAAAGACTAACAGGTGTGTGTGTGTGTGTGGGGGGGGGATATGGATAAATATAGCATCTTTACAACGGAAAAGCCTATGTAGAGTTAATATGAACAAATGATATCATATCTGCATTATTATACAATTAAAAATGTATTCAGCTTCTTTATAGTTAGCACAGTTAATGGAGTCAAGATGTATATGACATTATTCTGTCTTCCTTATATGCATACCAATGCATTAATAGTTCACGTATTTTTGAGGGTTTTAAGTAGCAGTGACCTATTCATATAACTCCATCTTCATACTTACTTTGTCTCCCTAGTGTCAAGTAATGTTGCATAATTTTCCCCCCCTACCAAAGATACAAGGTCTGGCTTTGTTATCCAGGCTGACAAACTCCTGGGCTCAAGTGACCCTCAGCCTCCCAAGTAACTAGGACTATAAGCATGTATTACAGTGCCTGGCTATGTTGCATGAATTAATTGAATAGTCTGTGGCCTAGAATTAGAGTAAATATAACCTTTTTACAGCTGTGCTTTTATAACATCGTGCATTAACAGAATTACACAGCATAATTCTACATACATGTATATATATGTAATGTATTTTTCTTTTCCCCCTGAGATGGAGTTTCACTCTTGTCGCCCAGGCTCGGAATGTAGTGGCGTGATCTTGGTTCACAGCAACCTCAACCTCCTGGGTTCAAGCAATTCTCCTGCCTCAGTATCCAGAGTAGCTGGGATTACAGGCATGCGCATACACACCCAGCTAATTTTGTATTTTTAATAGAGATGGGGTTTCATCATGTTGGTCAGGCTGGTCTCAAACTCCTGCCGTCAAAGTGCTGGGGCTGCAGGTGTTAGCCACTGTGTCCGGTCTGTGTCACTTTTTTTCATGTTCATCAACCAACACTTGTTATCAATCCACTACTTGCTGTGCCCTAGGCATGGTGACAATGAAAACAGAAGCAACATGTTGGACCAAGTGTGTTGGGGAAGATTTAAATGTATCTAGAGATTCTGGAGAGTTTTTGGAAATGGAGATAGTATGAGCACAGAATTAACATGACTTACAAGAAGACTCCCAGCTAACTGAAATGTAGAAATGTTTGTGAGAATGGATGTGGGAGAGTATCAGATTGTAGCAACCTGAAGATCATGAAGATCAGTTTGAGAAGGAAAAGAGAGCAAAGAGTGTCTGTCTCAAAGAAAACTATTACATTTTAAAATGCTGTTAACGTTTGCATTTTAATTATATTCTATTAAGTAAAAATAAGTTTGTCCAATGCAACGGTATACCTGATGAGTCCCGTAAGGTAACCACAATGCTAATTGTGACTTCAAAAAATTGTTTTTAATCATATTACCATCCTCAGTTAACTTGGATGTGATAAATATTTTTCTTTTCTGTCTGTACATATTTATTCATCTTTTTTTTGTGTGTGTGTGCTAGACTTATCTGCCATCCAGACTGGAGTGCAGCGGTGGAATCTCAGCTCACTTCAACCTCCACCTCCCTAGTTCAAGCAATTCAGCCTCCCCAGCAGCTGGGACTACAGGCATGCATCAAAACACCCAGCTAACTTTTTTGTATTTTTAGTAGAAATGGGTTTTCACTATGTTGGCCAGGCTGGTCTTGAACTCCTGGCCTCAAGTGATCCACCTGTCTAGGCCTCCTAAAGCGTTGGAATTATAGGTGTGAGCCACTGTGCCCAACTATTCATCAATCTTTTTTTTTTTTTGAGACGGAGTTTCACTCTTGTTACCCAGGCTGGAGTGCAATGGTGTGATCTCGGCTCACTGCAACCTCCGCCTCCTGGGTTCAGGCAATTCTCCTGCCTCAGCCTCCTGAGTAGCTGGAATTACAGACATGCACCATCATGCCCAGCTAATTTTTTGTATTTTTAGTAGAGACGGGGTTTCACCATGTTGACCAGGATGGTCTCGATGTGTTGACCTCGTGATCCACCTGCCTCGGCCTCCCAAAGTGCTGGGATTACAGGCTTGAGCCACCTCACCTGGCCTTTTTTTTTTTTTTTTTTAAAGAGAGAGTTTTACTCGTTTCCCAGGCTGGAGTGCAATGGTGTGATCTTGGCTCACTGCAACCTCTGCCTCCTGTTTCACCTGTTTCTTTTTTTTAAAAAAATAATAAGGTTACAAGAATATTTAAAATTACAGCTGTCAGCCGGGCGCGGTGGCTCAAGCCTGTAATCCCAGCACTTTGGGAGGCCAAGGCGGGTGGATCATGGGGTCAAGAGATCGAGACCATCCTGGTCAACATGGTGAAATCCCGTCTCTACTCAAAATACAAAAATATTAGCTGGGCATGGTGGCACGTGCCTGTAATCAATGATTAAGCCTCCCAAAGTGCTGGGATTACAGGCATGAGACCACGCCAGCCCTTTTCAGCTTCTTAATGTTAAATTATCCTTGCATTGTGTGATCAACCTTACTTGGTTAGCCTGTACTAATCCTAAGTATAGTGGTGGTGTTCTTTACAGTAATTTAAGGAATAAAGAAAAATTTAATGTAGCATACATCTTTCAAAAAAGCCAAAAATGAATGTAAAAGAAAGAAATACTATGAACTGAATGGTCATGTTACTTTTTTGGTTGACATATATATGATATTAATATATGTTACATTAACATATGTATTTGCTCATTATTCATTTGCTTATCTATGTATTTATATATATTTGTTCATCTGCACCTAAGTTTCTACTCTACTTATAAAAAATACTTTAAAATGTTCACTTTTTCTTCGGCAAGTTTATCACTTTAATGAACACTTGAGCAAAGTTAAAACAAAGACTAACAATGCATACTTTAAAACAGCAACGTATTATATATACACAAAAAATAATGATAATAATAAAGGGGTCAAGAGGAAACTTTGGTGTGATGGTTTCACAGGGGTGTACTTATTCCCAAGTGCATGGAGTTGTGTATGTCACATATGTAAGCTTTTTAACATGTCAATCATACCTAGGTAATGTTGTTAAAAAAAATTAAAACAAAAAATAATAGTTCTCTCAGTCTATAGTTCTATATTAAGTTGGAGGTTTTGATCTTCCCTTTCAATGAGAGGATTCAATGATTCACTCTAAATTCTTGACTTCATCGATATCAAAATTTTCTAATGCAATTTCAACTATGTTGAATGAAACAATGTTTGGAACAAATGGTCCAGATGTGAACATCTGACTCTTATTTTCCTTGGGTCAGAAATCATGAGTTGAGATTAATGGCTTTAAATGATAAAACAGCCCAGACATAATGTTAAAATGAAATGCATGTAAAATAATTCAATTTTTGTCTTGGACACATACAACCTATTTTCCACCCAGGTCCAGTTAAGAAAATGTAATTAAAGCTGGGTGTGGGGCCATGTGTGGTGGCTCATGCCTATAATCCCAGCACTTTGGGAGGCCATAGCAAGTGGATCACGACGTCAGGAGGCTAAGACCATCCTGGCCAACATGGTGCAACCCCACGCCTACTAAAAGTACAAAAATTAGCAGGGTGTGGTGATGCGTGCCTGCAGTCCCAGCTACTTGGGAGGCTGAGGCAGGAGAATCGCTTGAACCAGAGAGGCACAGGTTGTGGTAAGCCGAGGTTGCTCCACCGCACTCAAGCCTGGCAACAGAGCAAGGCTCCATCTTAAAAAAAAAAAAAAAAAAAACTTGGTTGCAGTGGCTCATGCCTGTAATCCCAGAACTCTCAGAGGCCAAGGCAGGAGGATCGCTTGAGCTCAGAAGTTTGAGACCAGCCTGCACAACACAGGGAGACCCCATCTCTATAAAAGATACCAACAAATAAGCCAGGCCTGGTGGTGCATGACTGTAGTCCCAGCTACTCAGGAGGCTGAGGTGGTAGAATCACAGGAGCCTGGGTGGTTGAGGTTGCAGTGAGCCGTGACTGCATTAATGCACTCCAGCCTGGGAGACAGAGTAAGATCCTGTCTCAAAAATAAAATAAAATAAAATAAAATAAAATAAAATAAAATAAAATAAAATAAAATAAAATAGTGAGCTTCAGAGTTAGGTAGAGACAATTCTATAAAACTCTCCAACATGCTTTGAGAAAGCTATCATTCAAGTTCATAGCTTCCAAACTGATAATTCTGAATTTCTGTGGCCTAATCATGAACCTTCAAGGAAAAGAGAAATTAAGGGTCAAAATACATACCTCTGTGGAATTACAGGACTTTTTCCTAATTCAGAGCCTTCTATCTATACTTTCCAAACACATTACCTTGGCCCTTTATGGTTTAATCAAAAAGCATTTTTGATTATTTAGAATCTCTTGACTTTGAAGAGATCTTAAAATTTTTATTTATTTTGAATTCATGGCCAATGCAAAAATCTGCCATAGAATATAAATGGTTCACATATATCCAGGTTCTGCTTAAAACCTCAGAGAAAGATAGAATGAGATCAAGAGCAGGTTCCACTGTTTTGGCAGAATAATATCGAGAATAATTTCGAGTTAAGACCATAAGGCTTTCTAGATTATCTATATGCTTGTTCACTTCCATTAGTTCCAGTATCCAATTACTAATGTACTAGGACAAAAAAGCACAGATATAAATGTATTTCAAAGTACCAACATTCAATTAGTGAGGTTAAAAAATCATTTCTCTGCTAGAAAAATGTTCATAATGTTTGACTGTGTGACCTCACTCCAAGAAATTTGTTCTTTAGAAAATAACTCAAGGGGAAAACAATTTATACCACAGGGGAACGGTTAATTAAATGGTGGAACAGCATGTCAATGTGAACTGTGAAGGCACTAAAAAGTATAATTATGAAGGATCAGTCAACACTTGGAGAAATGCATATAATACAATGCTATATGGGGGAACTTCCTATATATATGCAGTATGATTACAATTATTTATAAAAAATAGACACACATGCTCACAGTATTCAAAGAACATGAAAATGGAATTGATGACATGGTAGGGAATAACAGGTAAATACCAATTTCCTTGAATCATTTTGAAACACTGCTTATAAAATATTTTCATTTGCTTTTTGAATAAATTTGCTTTTCTCCAGAATTATTATAGACACCTACTGGACTGCCAAGCATTCCTAACATGTTGGTCTTTCTTCATACGTAGGCAATATGATCTAGCTATAGTGACCTCATTTTCAAAACCAAAATTTTGACAGGTAGTTTGGGTTGAGAGAACAATGGGACCAGGTATTTAAAATACCCTGCAAGTGTTGACAGAAAAAAAACAAGGTTTGAGGTCAGAAGCCCTAGACCCCAGTCCTCCATCTGAGCAGCACAAACGGAAACATGCTCTCAAATTAGACCAAATGCCCTGGGCTACAATCCCAGCAAATTGGTAGTATCATAAAAGGCATCTCAGTTACCCTGTCAAAATCCCACTGGAAGTTTAAAGGATGTCATGTTTTGGTATAGAGTAAACACTTAAACAAACATACCAAAACAGTGGCTCAATCTCTATAAAATAAGCAATTAAATCTGCCTCTCTCTCCAACTTGTTCTATCATCAGGAAATGATGCTAGTAATCCTGTTCTAAACTGCACACCATTTTACAAAATATATTATTATAATCATCATCACCATCATCATCTATATTATTGTTTTTATTACTTCTACTAAGAAGCGAGCTAAAGAAGCTGATTAGAATTTACAGTGGCTCACGTCTATAATCCCAGCACTTTTTTGAGACCAGCCTGCTCAACATAGCGAAACCCTGTCTCTACTAAAAATACAAAAAATCAGCTGGGCATGGTGGTGGGTGCCTGTAATCCCAGCTACTTGGGAAGCTGAGGCAGGAGAATTGCTTGAACCCAGGAGACAGAGGTTTTGCAGTGAGCCAAGACCACGCCACTGTACTCCAGGCTGGGTGGCAGAGCAAGACTGTCTCAAAAAAAAAAAAAAGAACTTAAACACATTCAACTCAACAAATAATTCATTTTCAATTATATGTAATTATCCTTTTATAAAAACAAGATACTAAAATATATTTACTAAATTATTTACTTTAAAGGAAAAAAGCCCCTAAACATCATATATTATATTAAAATTACTGGTTCATAAAAAACATTTCATTTCCCCAAGTAAGGTTAACAAGTTGAAGAACTTTAAACTAGAAAGCCATATATTCAGTCTACCCAGATAAAGGAAATAAAACCCAGACAAGGTTATGGCTTGGGACTTGGCCTCTGACCCTAGGGGAAAGGTCAATTATCACGTACCTACAACTTTCTAGTAATGACTAAACTAAAACAACTAATTTTTCAAATGAATACAATAATGTTATTGTATAAAGGATAGTTAGATGGTAACAAAATCTAAGGAAAACAATGGTATGTAATATTAATGAAAATAATGCACATTCTGGGTCTACTTCACTGAAATAATGACAGATAAATACACAGAAAACACAGAATAGCAACATAGAAGAGGCCTTGATATGATGCAAAAGAGCCAGATAAAATGGATATTCACGAAAATAAAATGAAAAGAGTATGCACATATATAAGCAAAAACTAGAAGGTAGTATGGGGAAAGTAAGACATTGGCCTTAATAAAAAGTAATGCTGTCTTTCCTACTTTTTTTTTTAAAGACAGTCTTGCTCTGTCATCTACACTGGAGTGCAGTGGTGCAATCTTGGTTCACTGCAATATCTGCCTCCTGGATTCAAGCAATTCTCCTGTCTTAGCCTCCCAAGTAACTGGTATTACAGGCGTGCAATTATCATGCCTGGCTAATGTTTGTATTTTTAGTAGAGACAGGGTTTTGCAATGTTGGCTAGGCTAGTCTCAAACTCCTGACCTCAAGTGATCTGCCTGCCTTGGCCTTCCACAGTGCTGGCAATACAGGCGTTAGCCACCCTGCCCAGCCTGTGCTATCATTCCTAATGCAAGAAGTTACCATGCTGATTCATTTTCTCACCATCATTGAAAGGTTAACATGACCCAAGCACTGTACTAAGTGTTTGGGATACAAACATGAAGCTGATATGCTAACCCACAAGGATTTCATGCTGGTTGACAAGAGTTCAAGGAGGGTACACCTCAAGCAGACTTGGAAAAAAATGGAAGATTTAGCTGAATCATCTCAGATTCTGTCTGGGGTCATGTCCACCACAGAAAATCAGCTGAAAACTAAGATTTCTTTCCACTAATGAAGAGTATATCCACATAAACTTATGTTTCTGCCACCAGTGCCCATATACATGTCCCAACTTACCTCCACAGACTTCAGTCAACCCATCTTCCTATTATAATACACCCGTTAGTTCACTGACTTGCAAATTCTAAGGCTAACTTTTCATTCTGGGTTTGAGAATAGGGAACAGATGGCCTACACAGCATAGAATCTCACAAGAACTAATTTTTACCAATCAAATGTGGTTAAAATCCCGATTTATACCTACAGATTAGTGAGCAACAGAAACCCTTATAATGACATGACAATTATTCAGTGTGACAGCTGTTGATACCAATACCAAATGTGAGTTTTAAAACACAGGCTAACACCTCTGGTTTCCCAGGATTCAAACAAAATAAAACAACCAAGACGACCAAAAAAAAAAAGGCGGCGGCGGGGGGAACCCTTGAGTTACAGTATAAATCACAGGTATCAAACAAGTGGTTGCAAACAATATTTTAAAAGGTGAGTAACCGTTAGAAATTAGGTAACATAAGGCCGGGCGCGGTGGCTCAAGCCTGTAATCCCAGCACTTTGGGAGGCCGAGGCGGGTGGATCACGAGGTCGAGAGATCGAGACCATCCTGGTCAACAAGGTGAAACCCCGTCTCTACTAAAAATACAAAAAATTAGCTGGGCATGGTGGTGTGTGCCTGTAATCCCAGCTACTCAGGAGGCTGAGGCAGGAGAATTGTCTGAACCCAGGAGGCGGAGGTTGCGGTGAGCCGAGATCGCGCCATTGCACTCCAGCCTGGGTAACAAGAGCGAAACTCCGTCTCAAAAAAAAAAAAAAGAAATTAGGTAACAAAGAAAATGATAGACATTCATGATGGCTCACGCCTGTAATCCTAGCACTTTGGGAGGCCGAGGTGGGCGAATCATAAAGTTAGGAGTTTGAGACCAACCTGAGCAACATGGTGAAACCCCGTCTCTACTAAAAATACAAAAATTAGCCAGGCATGGTGGCGCACACCTGTAAACCCAGCTACTCAGGAGGCTGAGGCAGGAGAATCGCTTGAACTCTAGAGGCAGAGTCTGCAGTGAACTGAGATCGCAATGAACTGAGATCGTGCCACTGTACTCCAGCCTGGGCAACAGAGCAAGATTCTAATCTCCCCTCTGCTCCGGAAAAAAAAAGAAAATGATAGACTTAGATACTCATTCCAATATTCATGCTGTTTGTTATGGCTTCAGGAAACATTTCCATTAAAAAACAAAAAAACAAAACAAAACAAAAAAAAACAACAAAACAGCAATGTTATCTTTATACTGCACATACATCCTACCCAAATGGAATCTATCATTTTTTTTTTTTTAAGACAGGGGCTGGTTCCATTACCCAGGCTGGAATTCAGTGGTGTGATCTTGGCTCACTGCAGCCTCAATCTCTTGGGCTCACGGTGATTCTCCCACTTTGGTTTCCTGCGTAGCTTGGGACTACAGGCGCATACCACCATGCCTGGCTAATGTTTTGTGTATTTTGTAGAGATAGGGTTGTGTCACACTGCCCAGGCTGGTCTTGAACTGCTGGGTCCAAGTGATGTGCCCACCTTGGCCTCCCAAAGTGCTGGGATTACAGGCGTGAACCACCGTGCCTAACCCCTATCAAATTTTGATGCTGCTATCAGCTGCTGCATAATGAAGAACATTATAAAATTTCTGTTTACATCACAAGGCCTGAAATGCATCATTTGTCCATTTTTGTTTCAAAACAGGCCAACCTCGGCCTCTTTAGTTGTAACCCTTTTGAGAGTTGGGACCATGTTCATCTTGATCACTGCCATATTCCAAGTGCCAAGTCCAGTGGCCAGAACATAGTACATACTGGCTTGTTTATTAAGTAGAACCAACCATTAGATATTTCTTACTGAGTTACATAGAATGCCCACGTTTTCATAATAATAGGCTGCCAAAGTTACAATACAATTAGGACTTAAAATTTAAAAATTTATATGCCTAAAATGTGTAAGGTAAGGAGTTCGAGACCAGCCTCATCAACATGGTGAAACCCCATCACTACTAAAAATACAAAAATTAGTTGGTTGCAGTGGCGCACGTCTGTAATTCCAGCTACTGGGGAGGCTAAGGCAGGAGAATCACTTGAACTCAGGAGGCGGAGGTTGCAGTAAGATTGTGCCACTGTATTCCAGCCTCGGCAACAGAACAAGACTCCATCTAAAGAAAAAAAAAAAAAACACAGAATAGAAGAGTATCCCTATGACCTGATGGTAAGCAAAAAAGCACAAACCATAACATTTTTAAGACTGCTAAGTTAGAGCTTTGTGAAAAAGTTTTTGCTCATCAAAAGACACCATTAAGGAAATAAACATGCTGGGTGCAGTGGCTTATTCCCAATGCTTTAGGAGGCTGACATGGGAGGACTGCTTGAGGACAGGAGTTTGAGATCAGCCTGAGCAATACAATGACACCCTGTCTCTTAACAAAAAAAAATTAATTAAAAAAAAAAAAATTAACAGACCTGGCATGGTGGTTTATGTCTGTAATCATAGCACTCAGCCCGGGCGACAGAGGGAGACTCTGTCTCAGAAACTAAACAAAACAATACTCATTGGGTTAACAGTATCTGTGCATGTTTATTATATATTTTAAAAATCACTGCAAAAGGATTCCACCACTCCCATTCCACTACTTCCCTTTAAGAATAGGTCCTACAGCCGGGCGCGGTGGCTCAAGCCTGTAATCCCAGCACTTTGGGAGGCCGAGGTGGGTGGATCACAAGGTCAAGAGATCGAGACCATCCTGGTCAACATGGTGAAACCCCGTCTCTACTAAAAATACAAAAAAAATTAGCTGGGCATGGTGGCGTGTGTCTGTAATCCCAGCTACTCAGGAGGCTGAGGCAGGAGAATTGCCTGAACCCAGGAGGCGGAGGTTGCGGTGAGCCGAGATCGCGCCATTGCACTCCAGCCTGGGTAACAAGAGTGAAACTCCGTCTCAAAAAAAAAAAAAAAAAAGAAAAGAAAATCTCCTTCTCTAAGCCGGGCGCGGTGGCTCAAGCCTGTAATCCCAGCACTTTGGGAGGCCGAGGCGGGTGGATCACGAGGTCGAGAGATCGAGACCATCCTGGTCAACATGGTGAAACCCCGTCTCTACTCAAAATACAAAAAATTAGCTGGGCATGGTGGCACGTGCCTGTAGTCTCAGCTACTCAGGAGGCTGAGGCAGGAGAATTGCCTGAACCCAGGAGGCGGAGGTTGCGGTGAGCCGAGATCGTGCCATTACACTCCAGCCTGGGTAACAAGAGCGAAACTCCGTCTCAAAAAAAAAAAAAAAAAAAAAAAGAATAGGTCCTACATGTAGATGTTATAGTATCTTAACATGCAGACATGCAGACATCACTCAGGCTATTTCTACACACCAGGTCTTCGTACAATAGCTTATGAAAGAGTCTTTTTAAATACTTTGTGTAGAGCCAGTTTATGCCATCCTTCAGATTTCCTACAGTATTTCACCCTGAAGGCTTAGCTTGATAAGTGGACCAGCACTCTTGCATCCTGACTGACCAGCATTCACTTTCTTTTTTTTTGGAGACGGAATTTCGCTCTTGTTACCCAGGCTGGAGTGCAATGGCGCGATCTCAGCTCACCGCAACCTCCGCCTCCTGGGTTAAATTAATTCTCCTGCCTCAGCCTCCCGAGTAGCTGGGACTACAGGCATGCGCCACCATGCCCAGCTAATTTTTGTATTTTTAGTAGAGACAGGGTTTCACCATGTTGACCAGGATGGTCTCGATCTCTTGACCTCATGATCCACCTGCCTCGGCCACCGCACCTGGCCTCACTTCTAATCAATAACAGATGTAGGAATAGTGCCAGAGTGGGCCTTATGCCAAAGTAACAATTTTTCTCCTATTCAAGAGAAAATACCCTTCTTAAGCTCCCGAGTCATCCAAACAGAGAGAAGGACATCTGGAAATACACTGCAATGTCATGTGTCCCCTTTGGATGATAGCTGTAGGCACCACAAGCAGAGGGCTATTGTGCTAGTTTTGTGGGACATCGCAGAGTATCGCAACTCCACAACCTTGCGACAGGGAGCAAGCACTAAAAGCCCTAAGAGAAAAATAGTAGCGAATGCATACAAGCAGAAGTTTACTTAAGAAAATTTCCTTGATTATGGTTCTTTCTACAAATAAATCGAAATCATTTTCTCATTTCCGTATTAAACTTGAGGCCCAAATTCTCTATTTGCTCACAGCTTTGATTGCTCAACTCCTTACCATTTTGGGGGGATCTATTTTTAAAAACTTATTAGTTTTCCAAGGAAACTACTACTCAATGTAAATTAATCTAATCATATATAAATTGCCCCCAAAAAATTTTAGAAGCGGAAAAATTTTAATTAGGTATACAAATAGTAAAGTAGCCAGCTGTAAAGGAAAAAAAAGAAATAGTATTGATATTTTTATGTTATTTGTGACCAATTGACCATAAAGGAAAACTGATTTAAAAGCCTTTCTTCAGATGCCGATGAACCCAATATATACATTCTCAATCTACATTGATAATGAAGCAAGTTTCGTATTTACCCAAGATTTGAATAGGACAAGACTTTCTTGCTGGGAAGGATAACGGAAGTCAGGAAAGAGTTTTAACAGTAATAGCTATCATTATTCTCCATCTTCATGTATTTATTTAGAAATAACAAAGTATTTATTACATGCAAAGAATGGTGCTAAAATATTTTCTTATTTAAATGACACTAAGACAATGGAAGGTACCTTCCCCACTACCACTTTACTCAACCAGAAGCTAAGGGTCAGTGAAGTCAAAAATTATGTCCCAAGTTATATGTGGCTAAGAAATGGCAGCTCTGCTGAGTTCCAGAGACCATACTATATATAGCAAAATAAATAATGCCAAAAGAATAAATTATTGTAGGACTCAATGAAGTTTGCATATTGTGACCAAGAATTTAATAAGACACACTGATTACAGTTCAAAGAGACTTCACATTCTACTATATGGTTCCTGTCTTTCTTCACAAACATATAAACATAAATACAAAGTCTGTAGCCTAAGCACACCATGGAGAAGTTAGAAAACTGAAACATAGAAGCTGTTATGTAGGAGCCCATTTATGTCCCCAACCGACAATCACAGAGGCTTCTGACAAAAAGCCCCACTGTCAAATGAATGGCAATTGGGTACCTTAAGGAGTAAGAACAAACAAGCCACGATTTCAGAAATGTTAGCTCCACACCAAGATCACCGTTCTCTTCTTGGTATACCTTCTCACAATTACCAATTCAGAAAGTTTATTCCATTGCTATTTTTAAAAATCCAGGTATATTAGAAAATCGGATAAATACTTAGTATAGGCACAAGTATAAAATGGTCAACAGCTGTTCACTGCTTACTGAAATGATTATGACACTCTAAAACAAAACCAGGTACTCTGTATTTTCCAAATAGACTGAAAGATAGAGGCAGAACAAAATCAGCTAGAAAAACAATTTCTTTGGCAAACATTTCAGTGACACAATTAGCACCCACTCAAGTCATCTATTATGGAGTACTCCACCTTTTTTTGGCATTAGATTAAAATTGGGATAGGGAAGATGGACTAAACATGGCAAAGTGAACAGAGAAAAGCAGAAGCTATAAGATCTCACAGACCACTCCACCCAGTACAGAATAAAACTCCCAGAGATGGAGCACACTTTATACACTTGGAATGGTTTAACTCATATTCTTCCAAACTCCATGATTCTTCACAAGTGTGAGCAGAAATAAGGATGTGCTGTAGCAAAAATCTACAGCTGCAGCCTGCAGATGTCAAGCTGTTAGCTCTGTGATCAGCAGCCATGATGTCTGCCTTGCCGGCGCCCTCCTGGTGGCTGCCTCAGTCAGCACTCTGGGCTGTGACCAGAATATTGGGGGAGGTTCTTCCTGTTGGACAGCACCCTTTGCAATCAGGAGATGAAAAAAAAACCTTCTTATCTGGGAACTGAAATGCTGATATGATGGTGATGTCTCAGTTTTCTCCTCTATAAAAATAAAAATACTACCAGCTGGCTTCTATTTCCTATCCCTGAGGGGCTGTTATTTAGATAAAAAGCTTTGAAAATTAAAAGCACCATGCAAATATCGGGTTATAGTATAGTGGAGACTGAATCCAAACAACATAAATGGAAGGTAGATAGGCACTTTGGCAGAGCAAGTAACCACGTCTGCCATCAGAGCAAACTCCTAAGTTCCAGTATCTACTTTTATATTAAGAAGAGACCTCTGCTAGACATTAAGCAGGCAGAAAGCCTATAAAACAGGCTGTGCTCTCCACTTGCAATGCCCTGCTTTCCCTGTCTCTGGCATTTAGAAACTCCTAGTTTAAGGTCTAACTCCAACTCCTCCTTGACACTCCTCAAGTACACCTTGACAGAATTAAATCCTCCCACATTTGGACTCTTCAGGCTCCTACACCTCTGTGATGTCATTTGTCATATTGTGCCACAGGTGATTTGTTTCTGCGCCTATCTCTGTATGAGTTCCTTGAGCTCTTAACTCATAACCATAGCTCCTTGTATAACACCTGGTAATTTAGTGAGATTTAGGGCCAGGCACGGTGGCTCATGCCTGTAATCTCAGCACTTTGGGAGGCCGAGGCAGGTGGATCACCTGAGGTCGGGAGTTTGAGACCAGCCTGACCAACATGGAGAAACCCCCGTCTCTACTAAAAATACAAAAAATTAGACAAGTGTGGTGGTGCATGTCTGTCTGTCATCCCAGCTACTTGAGAGGCTGAGGTAGGAGGATCGCTTGAACCTGGGAGGCAGAGGTTGTGGTGAGCCGAGATCACACCATTACAATCCAGCCTGAGGAACAAGAGTCAAACTCCATATCAAAAGAAAAAAAAAAAACTTTTTTTTTTTTTAAGTGAGATTTAGGCTTTTAGCGAAAAAGAAAAGAAAGAAAGAAAGAAAAAAACAACCCTGGAAAGAAAGACTCTGTAACTCTTTCCTAATTCCGCTTAACTAACTACAATACGGTACAGAACTTCCCAAACTTTGTGCCAGGGACCAACATCAGAGAGTTGTGAAGAATGATTATGAGTTTACTCAGATACTGATTTCCTCAGACTGGGACAGCCAATTAGAACTTACCACTTTCTATGTATGCTGTGATGTGAAAAGAGGTTGGGAAGCATTAAATAAATGTGAAGATTTAATCTTTTAATATATTAAACTATTTTAAAAAAGAGGGTAAAGCACTTCACAAATTGTGACATTAATTAAGGCATCAAGAAAAAAACATAAAGACTAGAAATAATTGCTTCACCTACTGCTGACTAGAAAATAAGTGTTTTACAACATTGGCATCAGGTAAAACAGTATATCCAGAAAGAGAAAAATAGCAATGAGTCTGTGCAAACACCATATGGTCTGCTAATTTAATCAACAATCCCAAAATTTACTTTTTCATCCTGCAGATAAAATGAAACAAAGTTGCTAGAAATAGTTTAGAAATTACTTTGTCACTTCAAATGTCTAATAAAATACATACAGTACCCAAGCTTATTCATCCCGGCTCCCTTTGAAAGCACAAAAACACTCTATCAGCCACACTTGTTAAAAGCCCAAAAAACATTGATCAGTTGGCTGGGCGTGGTGGCTCAAGCCTGTAATCCCAGCACTTTGGGAGGCCGAGGCGGGTGGATCACGAGGTCAAGAGATCGAGACCATCCCGGTCAACATGGTGAAACCCCGTCTCTACTAAAAATACTAAAAATTAGCTGGGCATGGTGGCACATGCCTGTAATCCCAGCTACTCAGGAGGCTGACGCAGGAGAATTGCCTGAACCCAGGAGGCAGAGGTTGCGGTGAGCCGAGATCGTGCCATTGCACTCCAGCCTGGGTAACAAGAGCGAAACTCCAGCTCAAAAATAAAAAATAAAAAAAATAAAATAAAAAAACATTGATCAGTTTAATCTTTTCATTTTAAATCTGTATTTTAAGATCAGTCATTCTTCACATCACACGACCCAAATTCAAACCCTTTGTCCCTTTCCACTTCACCTACAAGAGACAAAGCTTAGACCTTCTCCATCTCTTGACTAGACTGATCATAATCATCTCAAAACAGTCTCCCTGACTCTAAGATTACCCCCATTAAATTCTTTTGCCCAGAAGCCTCCATTTCAAAGTACCAATGAAGTCACACTTCCCTGCTTAAAAAGAAAACAACTCTATATTAAGAGTTTTAACCTACAGGATAAAGTCTATGCTTCTGCACACAGTGGGGAAGGCATCTATAACCTAGACATCAGTTACCTTTCCAGTCTTACTTTCCTCCGCTTTTGACCTCATACTTCACTTAGACTCTTCTCTTTCCAGGCTAACTTTCATTCATACACGAACTGACCCGGGTATCATCTCTCTAGGGGACACCTTTCCTGATTCACGATGCCAGATGAAAGCCTCTCCTAGATAGGTGTTTTCTAACCAGATAACAGGAACAAGGGTAACAGGCTGGTTTCAGTTGAAAAGAAAGTAGGTTAGTGCAAGCTTGAACAGCAACAGCTTCATTCTACTTCTCAAATTCGTTACCTCTTGATCCTCCACTGGGTTGAAGGACTGTTTTTAATGTCTTTTATTGTATATACCTCAAAACCTCTGGATACAGATGAATGTGAAAGCAAACTGTTTCTAGGGAAGAGTATATTTCTCTGTTATTAAATTAGTCCTCTATTAGAAATGAATGTTTCACATGCATCTTTCCATTGCCTTGCCAGGACCTGTATTTCTTTCAACCTTATTCCATATTCTTTTTTTTTTTGAGACGGAGTGTCGCTCTTGTTACCCAGGCTGGAGTGCAATGGCACGACCTCGGCTCACCGCAACCTCCGCCTCCTGGGTTCAAGCAATTCTCCTGCCTCAGCCTCCTGAGTAGCTGGGATTACAGGCACGCGCCACCATGCCCAGCTAATTTTTTGTATTTTTAGTAGAGATGGGGTTTCACCACGTTGACCAGGATGGTCTCGATCTCTCG
Organism: Saimiri boliviensis; assembly: GCF_048565385.1. Classification (NCBI taxonomy): domain Eukaryota; kingdom Metazoa; phylum Chordata; class Mammalia; order Primates; family Cebidae; genus Saimiri; species Saimiri boliviensis. The sequence continues at coordinate 97,803,876 of NC_133457.1, read as the reverse complement.
ACCTCGTGATCCACCCACCTCGGCCTCCCAAAGTGCTGGGATTACAGGCTTTAGCCACCGTGCCTGGCTCCATATTCTTTAGACATTCATTCACCTAGTGATCTGCTTATGCCCCAAAAGATGAATGCAACATCACAGGCAGTCAGGATTGTGCTCCACAAAAACTATCATCCTCAATCTTCATCATAATATCTAGACAGGGCCCAGTATGGTGGCTCTGGCCTGGAATCCCAGCACTTTGGGCGGCCAATGCAGGAGTTTGAGGCCAGCCTGGGCAACATGGCAAAACCCCACCTCTACAAAAAAATGAGAAAAAGTAGCCAGGTAGGGTGGCAAACGCCTCTAGTCCCAGCTATTTGGGAGGCTGAGATGGGATAATCACCTAAGCCCATGAAATCGAGGCTGCAGTAAGTCATGATGGCGCCACTGCACTCCAGCCTGGGTGACAGAGTAAGACCCTGTCTCAAAATAATAACAACAAGTACTCAAAAAGTGAGAAACAATGTGTCACATACAGTGCTGAATGCTTATATCCATCATCTCTTTGCATTCTTAAAATAATCACCTTTCACTGAGGACCCTCCTTACCCTCTTCAGACTAACCTGGATCTCCTTAGACCCTTTCTCTTTCTCTTTAGCACTTTCATTTTGTTGTAACTATATTATAAAACATCTTAAATATACATAAACATACATTTTAGGCTACACACATATTACTTATTAATCATCTTTACTGCCTGTCTCTTCTACTAGAATTTAATCTCCACAGGGGGAGGGGCCTTGCTTTACTCCTGATGTAACTCCGGTACCTAGAATAATGCGTGGCCCACTGTAGGCATCTAAATATTTAAATGAATGTAAGAATAACAAGGAGGACAGATTTGCCAATTATTTGAAAACACTCCTCCCCTTCTCAACAGTCAATCCATCAACAAGTTCAGAAAACTCAACTTCCTCTAAAATATACCAAATCATCAGTCCTCTACTATCTTCCCTGCCATAAAGCTGGTCCAAACTTGCCATTTTTCACTTCTGGTCTTGCTGTTTCCAACCATGCCCTATAAAATTCTTTCTCTGTATCACAAAGGAATAATGATCTTTATAAAATGTAAATCAGATCACATTACTACCCCAACTATTCAATTGTTACCCACCACTCAGAATGCAATCTAAATTCATTGGATTACAAAGCTTTGAACTGGCTTACAAAGCTCTACATGAGCTTCTGTCTCCTGTCTCTCTACCCTCTTCTCTTCATTAACTACATTATACCTACATTAGCCATTTTTCTATTCTTTGAACATATTGAGTTCATTCCCATCATTGAGCCTTTGCACTGGAATATTCTTATCTCTCATATCTACCAAGCTACTTCATTATTGTTTTTTAGCACACAGCTCAATTTACTTCTTCAGAATGGACTAAATTAATCACTTAACTTCATACCCATTTTTTTTTTTTAATGGGCTTCTATGGCTAGTACTTTCTTTTATTTGAATTTAGAAAATTTTTACTTTGAAATAATCTCAATCTTGCAAGAATAATTCAAATAATTCCCTTAATATCATTTGGCTAAATTCACCAATTCATCCATTTATAAAAATCACTCTCTTTTTCTCCAACTACCTGTATTTTTATCTAAACCACTTGAGAGTAAGCTGAAAACATTACACTCCCTTATGCTTAAATATTTCAGTGTGTAATTGCTAAGAGTTAGAATATTTACTTATATAGGCATAGTACAATTATCAAAATAATTAACATTAATACCCTATCAGCATCTAATTTATAGATATTATTCTAAAATTTATGAGATGTTTCCTCATATAAACTTTTTTTTTAAATACAGGTTCTCACTCTGTAACCTAGGCTGGAGTACAGTGGCACAATCTTGGCTCACTGCATCCTCTGCCTCTTGGGTTCAGGCAAATTCTTTTGTCTTAGCATCCGAGTAGCTGGGATTATGGATGTGCACCACCATGCCCCGCTAATTTTTATATTTTTAGTAGAGACAACTTTCGCCATGTTGGCCAGGCTCATCTTGAGCTCCTGGTCTCAAGTGATCCATCCGTCTCAGCCTCCCAAAGTGCTGGAATTACAGACATGAGCCACCGTGAGCCACCATGCCCAGCCCCTCATACAAGCTTTGGTTGTTGCTTTTGTTTTTGAGACAGGGTCTCACTCTGTTGCCCAGTTTAGAGTGCAGTGGTGTGATCACAGCTCACTGTATCCCTGACCTCCCAGGCTCAAGTGATCCTTCTACCTCAGCCTCCCAAGTACCTGGGAGCACAGGTGCATGCCACCATGCCGAGCTAATTTTTACATTTTTTGTAGAGACAGGGTTTCGCCATGTTATCCAGGCTGGTCTCCAAAACCTGCGCTC